>NC_067229.1:17505833-17867500 GCF_019924925.1 Ctenopharyngodon idella | reverse complement strand
TTATACTTAGCGTAAATATGTGTGCACCGTACAGACACTCTAGACCAGCAGGGGGCGTATTACAGAAAATTTCTATCTTGGGTCTTAACTTAAGATATGATAACTTAATTTAGGATTTTTTACAAATTCGTATTACAGAAGCAAATCTTAACTTGATTTAGGATTCTTATCCTATCTTACAAAATCTCATCTTATCTGTAGTTAGGAAATTTTAAACCATTTGGTAATCAACTGTCAGGTCTGTTACCAAGCAACCAACGACACGCAAACTGCTTCTGAGGTAAACCTAAAATCAAAATGGAGAAAAAACTCCAGTCTGGGATTTGAAAAATCATCAAAGCGCAGCACATTCTCTGGGTCCTCCAAAAGTCTCTCCACCATCAACTGTCGCTGCTCTTTGTCTTGTATAATTAATAAATGTAACGCCATTCTCGAAAAAGTCTTTTATACTATGATTTTTACCGTTGGATTTCAAAAAGGTTTGAAGTTAGGACACCAGTGGGGTTGTCCTAAAGTTAAGACAGTTTTTAGGATTTTTTGTCGAGTTAGGATGCTTCTGTAATACCCGTTTCCTATCCATAGTTAAGATAAGATTATGCACTTAAGACATGTCATTCTGTAATAGCTTTTGTCCTAAATGAGGTCCTAACTGAAATTGCCATGGTTACCAAACAGATAAGATAGGATTCTGAAGTTAAGATCTTTCTGTAATACGCCCCCAGGGGTGTCCAAACTCGGTCCTGGAGGGCCACCGTCCTGCAGAGTTTAGCTCCAACTTGCCTCAACACACTTGCCTGAAAGTTTCTAGTATGCCTAATTAGACCTTGATTAGCTGCTTCAGGTGTGTTTAATTGGGGTTGGAGCTAAACTCTGCAGGACAGTGGCCCTCCAGGACTGAGTTTGGACACCCCTGCTCTAGACCATGTGTACGCACTCTTTTACTGAAGCGAGCGAAGTAATGAAGTAAACAAAATGATTTTAAACTCTTTTATAATGGATATACACATTTAAATTAAATATGCTATTCTCATTAGGTTAATCACTGAAATTTCATGAAATCATAAGTTACAACATTTTTTATATGAATTTAAAATAGAAATATTTGTAGTGGATGCACTGCTTTTAAAAATTTTTCCTGTGGCATGCTGTGCACATGCACACTTTTAGGATGAAATCTACAGAAAGTTTTATACATGAGGCCCTTGGTTGGCATTCTGAGACTTGGTACAAAGTACTACACTTTGCACTGTGCAATAAAGTGTAAGGGGACCTTTTAGTGTCTGGTTATCAGGTTTCTTTCATGGCTTATTTGAATTGTTTGCATATCGTCCCAACTCTTATTTGGGTCATGCAAACTCTTGAACCAACTACCAAATCACAGACTAAATGATTAGTTCACTTGGAAATGAAAATTCTACCATCATTTACTCAACCTCATGTTGTTACAAACTTGTATGACTTTCATGAATGCAAAGAGAGAAATTGTCAAATTATCAGATATTTTAAGAGATTTATTGTACTTGACAGTCATTGGTCAGCAGGGTATATGATGTAACTTCCTGCTTTTTGTTTTTATTTTTGCATGTTTCTGCATGTTGGTTGCAACAAATGACTTTGACCTGGAAAACAAAAGTGCTATTAGGACATTTGTACCACCTAGACATTTTTACATTAGGGCTTTTAACACTTGAAATAGTTAACCCTGGGTCATTCTAAACCCCGGGTAAACGGAATCCTGGGTTATCTTGCTTCATGTTTCACACTGCTCATAATTCATAACACCGTGTAAAAAACGGTGCTAACCCCGCTTCTAAATTACAAGTGTGAAACGTTCCTTTACCCGGAGTTAAAAGTGGTGTTTAGAACGACGGTAACCCGGAGTTAAGAGCAGTGTGAAAAGCCCTATTATTAAATTAATTAGATTCACCTGCTTTATAGCTGAATGTAATTTAATTCATAATCAGTGTTAAGGAAGCTACTCTGAAACTGTAGTTTGACAAGCTACTCATAAGTTAAAGTAGTTAAGATACAGTTAAGCTACCCGTCTGAAAAAGTAGTTACCTCCATTACAAATTACTATCAAAATGTAGCTAACTACATTGAAACTAACTTTACGCAGCATTTACTCTGATGAGAATCATGAGCCGCCTGCGTGAACACAGTGCGCTTCATTTTGAAACCCACTGCAACTTATTTAATTAGATCACAGCCTTTGCCATGTGATAAGCACATTAAGCTATATCGTAATTTTGTTTTCTGTTCGATTGACAGATGCTTTGCCAAAGCAATGGTGCAAAACAATGTTAGTTTTTTAGGCTCATTACAAAACTGTGGCAGGACAGATTAAACTATGGCAGGTCATCATTGTTATTAAATCAGAAATGGACATTTGATATAGAGTGCAATAAAGCAGGATCATTAATCAATTTAAAAAGGCTATTATTCACCTGTAGGTACTTGAAGTCTTCAACGCAGACAGTGTTTTAATCTTTGGTTTGCATAAATTACATACATATATACAGTACATACAAAAGTGTAACCTTTATTAGTTGATTCATATGAAATATCAACCCACTCCTGTATGTCCTTTACCCAATCAGCAGACGATCTCAGTGAACTGTAATTTGAAGAGATGTATGATATACGATGCGTGATGTAACAATAGACAATTTTAGTTTACAATCTAATAAGAATTAGCTTCAATGATAAGAAGAAGCTGCTTCAATGCATTGCAAGTTTGCCAAAATGAAAAATGGATGCTGTGTCCAAAAGCTTCAAAATGTTGCCTTCAGAGGACGCATTCAAAGGTAGGAAGGCTTAAGGGCATGTCCAGATCCACTGTTAACTTAACTTCATGTCTCCTGAGATACCTTCATCTGATCAATTTTTAAAGGCAGCATAGATGTATCCTTCGCTGCCTTTGATACCCCACAATCCTGTGCTTTCCATTCTGTGACAGCTGAGCTAAAAAATAAAGATGGCATCTGAAAGTTGTGGTTGGTGGTCAGTTTGTGTGTAAATGTACATTTTGATCAACGTTTTCCACTTCTGATGTAATTTCTAGCTTTTCTAGTAAAATATTTGCTTAGTCTTTGTCTATTTTGCTGTAGATCATAAAGCCTTAACACTGCCTCAGAAGTCTGTCTGAAATCAGTTTCATGAGGTACCTTCATGCGCAAATGCTGCCTACAAATGCAAAAAAAGTTAGCTGTCTATGTTTTCGGATGCAGCCGGATTGTAGCAGCCGCTACCTGTTGGAAAAAGAAGTTAGCTACTGGAAAACCTACACCGTTTTAAAAGCAACTGAGCTACTGTCAAGCTACTAAAAATGTAGTTAAGTTAGTAGCGTCTCTACTTGTAGTTAGCAACTCCCCAACAATCATAATTGATGAATTTTGTAACATTACACTCTTATTGAACTGAAATGAATCAACATTTAACTGACTTAAGCTGAATAACTACACTATTGCCTTCTGTTTAGATGCTTATTGCTGAAAGTTTTGAATTCATTTGGGCTTAATAACTTCTCCCACCCTTTGCCTCTATAACAGCTTCAACTCTTCTGGGAAGGCTTTCCACAAGGTTTAGGAGTGTGTTTATGGGAATTTTTGACCATTCTTCTAGAAGAAGGTCAGGCACTGGTGTTGGACAAGAAGGCCTGGCTCGCAGTCTCCGCTCTAATTCATCCCAAAGGTGTTCTATCAGGTTGAGGTCAGGACTCTGTGCAGGCCAGTCCAGTTCCTCCACACCAAACTTGCTCATCCATGTCTTTATGGACCTAGTCTCAGCATCAGACATCACACCCACGGACCATTGTCTGAACGTCTGATGCATATGGCACACTTATCTGGAAACACTTCACAATTTCGAAATCGTCATCTGGTT
This sequence comes from Ctenopharyngodon idella, assembly GCF_019924925.1. NCBI lineage: Eukaryota > Metazoa > Chordata > Actinopteri > Cypriniformes > Xenocyprididae > Ctenopharyngodon > Ctenopharyngodon idella. Next base: position 17,863,615 of record NC_067229.1, on the reverse strand, counting down.
GGTTGAATTCTACAGAATGTCTGGGAGATGTGTGTGTTGCATTCTTTAACGGTCCGCCTGGAAACAAATGCCGTGACGCCAAACCCTCTCATAGAAAAAGAATGCCTTCATGTTTACAACTGTGAAAATGAGCGCTTACCAGGATCAACTAAATGCTGGATTTTCAAAAGTATGTGAAGTTTGCGGCTCCATTGTAGCAGTAAACTTGCACAATGTTCTTTAATGAATAATTCATTAGATGCACTCTGCACTCCGGTCTGTTATTGTAGAGACATCGACTTTACATTTTCACTCCCCTAAACATGACACAGAACCAAACAAACTGTAATTGGTTGCATTACATGTCAGACAAACGTCCTTTTGGGTGGTCCTTGGCCAATGAAAGCTGCGATAGAGTCCAGACCTTCTGCCGTCAGTCTGAAGGCCTGGCTACGTGAGACTATTATGGATCTTGCTTTGTGCACTGGTGTGCAGTCATGTTGAAACAGGAACGGGCCATCCCCAAACTGTTCCCACAAAGTTGGAACAAAGAGCATGAAATTGTCCAAATGATTTGGAGGGGTTTCCCAATACCCACTACTTTTCTAGTTATCACTAGAAAAAAAAATTAAATAACCTGTTAAACATGAAAGCATTATGCAATTATTAAAGACATTTTCCCTTATATAGAATTATATAGATTTTTGGCATAAAGAGTTCTTTAAAATTGAGTAAAGAACATTATTCTGACTAGAAACGCATTGAAACTTTTCAGTTATTGAACATAATCAACTCTGAGCTGAATAATGAAACTATTATCTTTTTAGAGCTGCAGAATTTGTATTTGTCTCATTTATTGAAGTTATTACTGTGAAGCTGCTTTAAAACAATCTGTATTGTATAAAGCACTATAGTATGTTGATGGAAAATGTTAAGTAATAAGCAAACTGCAATTTAATAAGGTTTGTTAAGGTTGCAAGGAAAGCTTCACTTGACAGAAATGTAAGAAGGCCATGATTGTTCTTACAAAAACAGGCCTTCAGATCTCCTGTTCTATAGAGTGGAGAAGAACAAGAGCAAGTTTTATTTCTCGAATACCCTCAGGGAAGAAAAGCTGCGCCAAGTCTAATAATTTCATTTTATGGTAGGCATGCATGCAAAGTTTAATTTCACGCTGAGGAGAAATAATGGAACAAACAGGGCTATTTTGGGCCCTCACATTTATTGGCCTTAAAATATGGCCCGTCCACAAGGTAGTTTTACCAAGAAGAACATTTAAATTTAGCATCAAAGGAAAATCAACAACCTGGAAATTCCATTCAGCTATCAACAGGTTCTGAATGTCAGGCCGCTTGCCAACGGAGTTGGACTGTGGTACGAGGCTACGTTGCCAGCATCTGTCAACAGAAGTGTTAGCCTTCTCCATTTCATACAATCTCTCTATCCACAATAATGCGTGGAATGTATTGCGAGAAAACCACTAGCGCTACCCTTCCAAAAAACAACTATTTGATTGTATAAATGTTGACTCAAGGCAGTAGTCCATCTAGAATAATGGACATTCCAAGAGGAATTGATGCAAATTGCTCTTCTTCTTCGTTTTTTTGTTTGTTTGTTTGTTTTGCATGAAAGAACAGGCCTTAAGCTTTTGATAGATAAGCTTGCGATTAATGAAAACAGGCTATGAATTTTTTTTCTTTCCACCTTTTCTGTACAAAGAAGTCTTAATTGTGTTCCTCAAATCTATAGAGATCTTTTGTTCTTTTGTTGTTGCACTAAAAATAGTGCACTAAAAATAGCAAACCGTTTCTAAAGAGCGGTGTAAACTGAACCTATGAAAATGTCACACAGTGACAACTGCTAGTTTGTGTGACATGCATTTATATTTACACATTTGTCAGATGCTGTTATCTAAAGTGACTTTACTGCTATGCATAAAAGTACAATAACATTCTTGATGTTAAAATTCTTGAAGTTAAAGATGATCTCTTTAGTTAACAGTGCATACAGTTAAACAAAATTTAATTTAGATACTTTAACTGTTAAACTATGTTCCAGAGGTAAAAAGATCAAATATTCCATGTGGTCGAAATGTTTGTCACAATGATGAGTTTTTATTTTGAGGTTATCAAGGAATAAAGTTTGTAACCAAAAGAGTTTTAGGGCTATACATGTTCTTGCATTCACCCAAAACCCTAACTGGGAACATTTCTGTGCTTATTAATTCTAAAGGGGAAAATTACTTGTAACGAGCAGCAGGACACTATATTAAACCTTCCAGTGACCTTGTTTTGGACTAATTTGAGCAGATACCGCATAATTGCTTTATTGGACAGACAGCTGGGACAAGTGCCCAGTCTCTTGTTTGAGTCGGTCCAGAATGTTCTAGAATAAGAGGTACTTTAAAGTTAATTAGTCCTCTGATGAGGCACAAGAGAAATTTTGATTCATTAAACTGATTAAGTTATGGCCTTTTACCTAATTAGATCAGTTTTACATTCACATTGAACAGTCACTAGGGGAACTTTAGTCCCCAATGGTATTTCTCATTTAGCTCTCACATACATACACACACACACACACACACACACACACATATATATATATATATATATATATATATATATATATAATTCGTTACTTATAGTTGCCTTTGCATCATAAAGTGCAGCAGGGATGACTTATTTTTGTAGACCATAACCCAGAAACAAGTTGCATTTTAACAGTTTCGGTTCCATTGTCCTGAAGCCAATGTTTTTTGTTTGTTTTTTGAATGGGTTTCTGGTTAAAAGCCTGAAAAAGGTCTATGGTGAACACAAGCTCAAGATACATTAGTAATGATTTTTATTTGTATTGAAAAAAGCGGTAGCAACGAAGTGGCTAAATGGGACTCCGGAGGTTGTCTGGGACATTAAATGTCATTAGCTGAACAGACAAACTCGTCTACGGTTTTCACAGCATCGTTGTGTTTATAATCGCTCTCTTGCAAGTTGCAAAGTCGGAAGCTTAGTGATGGTGAAGTTGAAGACATGTGACTGTAGTGTAGTTCATCAATTAGCTTTTTTTTTACTTCTGGTGATTGTATTCAGGTTGTGTTCATTTGTGAAGATTATCATGAGGAACAAAACATTTAAGAATCAAAAACTTTTTTTGGTCACAAAGCTTAGTTTCTGCAATATTTCAAAAGCCAATAGAAAAATCCTATTGGATTTTTGTCAAGTGAACCAGGGTGATAAGAACTTATGGGATGGCCTACACAAATGCATAATCACTGCAGCACTATTAAAATGAAGGTAAAGGTATTTTAACACAAAAATGTCACTTTACCTGCTCAAATCCAAAGAGATGAAAGGATATTCCACCGATTCCATTAATATGTAACTGATGTCACCAAATTGAAAACAGGTTTCCAAAACACTCTCCCTGTTTTCCATTGGTCAAACAAACATAGCCCCGCCCCACACTCACAGCATTGGTTGGTGTGTCACCGGGCTAGTCGGTACGTTAAAACAGACAGCAATGTTTTGATAGGACCACAGAGACACAGCGTTTACACTTTTTTTAGGTAAAACAACAAGGCCTACAAGTATTGTAGCTGTCTTTGCGTATTAATGGTGATAGGAGGAAATATTTTAGCTATTTAGTATTTTAATTGAAAAACTAAAAAAACAGTGCAACAATTCAGTCCAGCCAAATTAATACATTACACCACAGCCCCTACTAAGAGTGCACACTACTGCACAATTTGCATACATTTGCATGGAGAGTTGCTGATTCACAGACTGATTTGCAAGGCAGAGACACCGGGGGAACGTCGGACAGCAACAGCATAAAAGCATAACCACCAAGGCACAATTTACCCCTTAAATGGAAGTAATCAATGTTTTGGTACTTGACCTGCTCTGTGAGTACATACTGAATTTTCAGCACAGAAATCCCATGAAATTTAATGAGATGCATTGGCAAGCAGATCCTGCAGAAGTGTTCATGCATGTTCAGGCATGTATCATCTGCTGGAGGTATGCCGCGAGCTGCAGTGGGTCACTCCATTATGTAACTGGTTATGCAGGGGCACGTGGGCTGCCGTCGTTCTGTTCACTGGCTCCTCTGTTAAATTGTGCTTTCTGCTCTCTGGCCCCTATGCCACAATCCTGGATTTTTTTCATTCTGCTGAATCATAATCTAGTTTAAGCCACTGGAGTCTGAAAATAAATAAATAAATGAAATATTACATGAAACTGGATTTGATAGCAGAGAGGATTAGTGCACAGTGACGCCCTGTGACACATTCATTCTAAAAAAAAAAAAAAAAAAAATAGGAGCTTCTTTTGACTAAACATTGCAGAAATGCCAAATACCTTATATAAATAGACCTTAAATAATAAGATAGATAGATAGATAGATAGATATAGATAGATATAGATAGATAGATAGACTGATGGATAGATATAGACAAATGATGGATAGACAGATGTAGATAGAAGGTTGCATATATAGACGGATCTATCTGTCGTTCTACTGTTCCGGAAATGTTGGGACATTTTTACATTTGAATAAAATGAAAACTAAAAGACTTTCAAATCACATGAGCCAATATTTTGTTCACAATAGAACATAGATAACATAACAAATGTTTAAGCTGAGAAATTTTACAATTTTATGCACAAAACGAGCTCATTTCAAATTTGATGCCTGCTACAGGTCTCAAAATAGTTGGGACGGGGGCATGTTTACCATGGTGTAGCATCTCCTCTTCTTTTCAAAACAGTGTGAAGATGTCTGGGCATCGAGGTTAGGAGTTTCTGGACTTTTGGTGTTGGAATTTGGTCCCATTCTTGCCTGATATAGGTTTCCGGCTGCTGAAGAGTTTGTGGTCATCTTTGACATATTTTTAATTTAATGATGTGCCAAATGTTCTTGATAGGTGAAAGATCTGGACTGCAGGCAGGCCAATTCAGCACCCGGACTCTTCTACGACAAAGCCATGCTGTTTTAATAGCTGCAGTATGTGGTTTTGCATTGTCCTGCTGAAATACACAAGGCCTTCCCTGAAATAGACGTCATCTAGAAAACTTTATATACCTTTCAGCATTCATAGTGCCTTCCAAAACATGCAAGCTGCCCATACCGTATGCACTTATACACCCCCATACCATCAGAGATTGGATTTTGAACTAAATGCTGATAACACGTTGGAAGTTCTCCCTCCTCTTTAGCCCAGAGGACATGGTGTCCGTGATTTCCAACAAGAATGTCAAATTTGGACTCGTCTGACCATAGAACACTTAGTTTCCACTTTGAAACAGTCCATTTTAAATGAGCCTTGGTCCACAGGACACGACGGTGCTTCTGGACCATGTTTACATATGGCTTCCTTTTTGCATGATAGAGCTTTAGTTGGCATCTGCAGATGGCACGGCGGATTGTGTTCACGGCAGACAGTGGTTCCTGGAAGTATTCCTGGGCCTATTTAGTAATGTCATTGACACAATCATGCCGATGAGTGATGCCGTGTCATCTGAGGGCCCGGAGACCACGAGCATCCAATAAAGGTATTCGGCCTTGTCCCTTATGCACAGAGATTTCTCCAGTTACTCTGAATCTTTTGATGATGTTATGCACTGTAGATGATGAGATTTGCAAAGCCTTTGCAATTTGACATTGAGGAACATTGTTTTTAAAGTATTTCACAATCTTTTTACGCACTCTTTCACAGATTGGAGAGCCTCTGCCCATCTTTACTTCTGAGAGACTCTGCCTCACTAAGACATCCCTTTTATAGCTAATCATGTTACAGACCTGATATCAATTAACTTAATTAGTTGCTAGATGTTCTCCCAGCTGAATCTTTTCAGAATTCCTTGCTTTTTCAGCCATTTGTTGCCCCAGTGCCAACGTTTTTAAAACCTGTAGCAGGCATCAAATTTGAAATGAGCTCATTTAGTGGATAAAAGTGTAAAATTTCTCCGTTTAAATGTGTGTTATGTTATCTATGTTCTATTGTGAATAAAATATTGGCTCATGTGATTTGAAAGTCTTTTAGTTTTCATTTTATTCAAATTTAAAAAACGTCTCAACATTTCTGGAATTCAGGTTGTATCTATCGTTCTTCTGTTCTGTCATTTTATCGCTCTACTGCTCTGTCATTCTCTTTCTATCTATCGTTCCACTGTTCTATCGTTCTATCTAATGTTCTACTGCTCTGTCGTTCTATTGTTCTATCATTGTTCTATTGTTCTATCATTCAATATATTGTCTACTGTTCTGTCATTGTATTGTTCTATCTATTGTTCTTTATATTGTTTTTCTTTTCTATCATTCTATCTATTGTTCTTTCATTCTTCTGTTCTATCTTTTTATCTATTGTTCTTCTGCTCTGTCGTTCTATCATTCTATCATTCTACTGTTCTATCATTCTATCTATCGTTCTACTGTTCTGCCATTCTATCTATTGTTCTATCCATTGTTCTGCTGTTCTATCGTTCTACTGTTCTGTCGTTACATTATTCTATCTGTCATTCTATCTTTCCATCATTCTCTCTATTGTTCCACTGTTCTATCTATTGTTCTAATGTTCTATCGTTCTACTGTGTTATCATTCTATTGTTCTATCTTCTAGCTATCTTTTTATCATTATAAAACTAATGGGCAACTGAAATCTAAAATATTTCCCAATTGTGACCCCCAGTAGTTTTAGAGGTTGGTTTTCCATGATGTTCTATGGATAGGATTCCACTCATTTGAAGATGGCAATGACATGTGATGACATTCCTAACTTTATTTACTGCTGCTCACATGCAAAAATGTTAGCTATGTTACCTTAAATGACAGCAGGCCCTCCCGTCCCCTGTCAAGCCATCTCCTCTTACAGCCAGACATTAGATCACATACTGCACGTATGTCAGTCCCTAAACATGACCGTCATACTGGGACATTTCAGTCACCATGTTTTGATTGTATTTATCACTCCCTTCCATCATCAAGTCCACTCTAAAGACAACCATATGGAAATGGAAAACTGTAAAAAAAACAAGCAAAAACAAACAAACACTTTTTTGCATTTTTTAATTTTTTTTTTTTCATTATAAATTCTATTATCAGCCTACAAAAAGAGTGAAAAGTTTACCTAAAAATAAATAAATTTAAATTTGAGAATTTCTGAGTATCCGGCCCTCTTTTGCAGCACTTAAGCTGAACTTTACATACGCAAAACACAATGATCATGTCCAGCATGATTTGGGAATTTTCCAAAGAGCATCTTGAACATGTGACATTGCACAGGTCAGTGTCATAAATTTGTTTACATTTGATTAGTGACTTCTTAGTTTCTCGACTCTTCTGTACAAAAAATCTCTATACAGTGTACAAATACAGTGTACAAAAATCTCTATTAAAACCATAATTACATTTGCATTATATTATATGTTTATAACTTAAGTCTATGTTTAGTAAAATTGGTAACATTCTCTTGGAATTTCCAAAGGTCTAAAGCTACATTGTTTAGAACTGACATAAATGTCGTACAATAATTTACTCAATTACTAGTATTAGTACAGTACTGTCCATTCTTTATAGCTATATAGTTATTTGTCCAGCAGCACAGCATGTCTTTATTTATAACACCCATTTGAGTTTGTAAACTGCGGTAGAGCATTTTCATATTGGTTACAATTCAATTGTCAATGCAAACTTTGTCTTTTGTAACCCCACTCCAGTACTGACTTTATAGAGGCTTTGATTTAGTCCCTTTAGTGCATTTTCGGCTTTCTGGGTTCATGAAGGAACAGCATAATCCTATTTTATAAAGCTCAAACGTACCTTTCCACAGGGCATTTAATCCCTAAACATACCATAGTGATGCATAGGTGTTCATACATTTCTGGTTTCATTTGGTCATTTTACTGTGATATTAAAGAAACAAATAGTTATGATTTCCTCAAAATACAAACATGCGCTCATTTCAAGAGTGTAAACGCATTTAGCATCATACACTGAAATGTGTTTGTTATTCCACTGGTTTACCTGGCTCTGTGGATCTTGGTGAAGTGCTAGACTGCCAATTGGAGTGGGCCACAGGGAGTTGGGCCGCTATGGTAACCATGATAGATTGGCGTCTCTTGTGCATCATTACGCAATAGGCAGTGATACATGTCCTAACAAAATCCTTCAGTCAACACCTACAGTACACACTTACTTCTGCTGATTGATTTTCACATAAAAATTCTATAGACTTCTATTGCAGGAGTGACCCAAGCCATATTTAGAGACCAAATATCATACACACTTGAAAATTGAGGTACTTTACTGACATGTATGGTTCCATGAAGAACCTTTAACATCCATGAAACCTATCCAATGCACTAAAAGGGTTCCTTTGATTAATCTTCACACTAAGAAAAAAAAAAACATTCTTCTAATAACTGTTTACCAAAAATGGTTCCTCTATGGCACTGAAGTGAAAAAGCCCACCACCCAGATCCCATTAGAAACCAGATAACAAAAAAAAACTTTCAGAACATATTAGCGACTGCATATAAACTCACTTGCAACATCTTAGCATTGTAGCAGCAAGTTTTGCACAGGCAAACACCACTGACTTTGGAAAATGTAAAAAAAAAAAAAAAAAGTCTCTGCAATGTATTGTTGCAGTAAATTTTGAACTTGTCCTTACTTATACATTATTAAAAAAACATTTAAAGTTGCCATTTTGTTAACATCCGCCATTTTGCTAACGTCAACAACAAACCCTCTCTGCACAAGTCTTTGTCAAAAAACCAAAGGGTCAAGGTTATCATTTCTGGTTGTCACAGTAGAAAACAGTGGAAAACTAAACCAAAACTATTATTGACAGAAAGCACCTTTCTCCAGTGAGATAAATGCTAATGCTAACAGCAAGCTAATATTTAGTAGAGGTGATGTTAATTGCAATGCAGGTCTAATACTTTCTTACAACCGTTGTATTCGGAACTAAAGTAGGAATCTATGCTTAGTAATAGCCTATTGGTAACATGATACTATCAGTTATAGTTGTTCTCTGGAATCTCCAACGATCTAAAGCTACATTGTTTCAGAACTGTGTCATACTGTAAATGTTGTTCATTACCACATGACATCCACATGTGGTAATGCTAAACCATTTTTCTTATTAAAAAAGTTATTAGTTTAATGGGGGCACTGAGATGTAATTTATCAGACCGTAATAATACAGAATACTAATAACAGAAACCTCATGGGTTGTTTTTAAAGTGACAGGCTTTGATCAAAAGCAACACTGCATATTTTTAACCATTACCCTGTCACAATTTAGTTACATTTAGGTTGGTGTGGATTTTGACTGTTGCTAAAAATAGTGCAAGATCATTTTGTATTTTCATTGAGATTTGGGATCAGTCAAATGCTTTTACTGTAATATTGACAATGACATAGAGCAAGCCTTGTACTGAGTTATATAATTAATAGTTTATTGTTGAACTAAAATCTGCAGAATAGCACATGGATTATTATGGATGAAAGTTATATTTTAACTTTGCTTTTTATGGTTTTATGGGTGAACTGTTCCTTTAAGAGGGATCAAGTTTTGCTCTCTATGAGATCACTGGAGAGACATAATAACGTGATTGTCTATGTACGCTAGTGGAGGAGAGGAAATCCTTAAGTGGATTTATCAGCCAAACATAGCACTCTCTCAGACGACGCCTCAGTCTGTGAACTTTGAACTTTTTGTTCTTCTAGAAGTCAGTAGCAGGAATAAAAATCAGGTGCTTTCCCATGCCATGTCAAACATATTATCAGGTCGACACGTGAATAGAAAATCAAAACATTAATTGTTGAGGTTTGGGAAACAGCAATTAATTGCCATGTGCTTAATTGCACATGTGATATGAATGAGACGTGTCTGAATTTATCTTGTGGCGTTCCCACCAAACTTGGAGATTAAGTATAAACATGTCATAATGTATTGTGGTTTTGTCAAATACTCCTTTAACAAAAGGCTATTTTTTAAACTTAAAGGGATAGTTCACCTAAAAATGAAAATTTAGTCATCATTTACTCACCCTCAAGTTGTTTCAAACCTGCACGAGTATCTTTCTTCTGTTAAACACAAAATAAGATATTTTGAAAAATGTTCTTCAAAATATCTTCTTTTGTGTTCAACAGAAGAAAGAAACTCATACAGGTTTGGAACTTGGGTGAGTAAATGATGACTAATTTTTTTTGGTGAACTATTCCTTTTATACTTACATACTTCTTGCTATTTTTATAAAATGTAGTATGTATACTGTGCACATTTGCTTTGATAACTAATTACATTTGCCAAAATGTGCATTAATACTACAGTATATGCCACAATGCAGTGTGCTCGAGTGGACTGAACTGGATGCAAAGAAATAAGCAAAGATGTGCAAAATATGCATGGGAATCATTTGGAATCTCATGATTTGATTCTTTTTGATTCTTGGAGTCACGATTTTGTCAAAATTAAAATTTCTGGAGGTTTTTGTTTTGCATCTTACACTTCTCGATGATAGCGTGAAAAATTATATGTCAATATGTTTTGGAATTTTGATGATGATTACACATCATCATACTCGCCATTTGTTGCTTCATCGTGACCCATCCCTAGTGATGAGGTCATGTGAAAATGTAGCTTACTTCTATTTGGAATGTTTAATATTGCACAATACCTACTGTTTTACCTTATTATTTTGAAATAACAGAAGACAGTGTAACCTCAGCATTCAACTGTAGCATTTAGTAAATTGCAAGATGCCATTCACTATTCCTAATTTACTCCACTAATATAGTCCACTGAGTGAATGAATGAAAACAAGTGAGCAAATTCAGACAATGAGTGCGCCACAAATGCTGTGGATGCCATCTGAGTGGACATTGGTTGTACACTTGTTAGTGAGGTGCATTATGGGATTGAAAAAGTGCACTCTATAATGTCTGTTTTTAGACACCACTTCAAATGGCTGTCCCTTCAAATAGTGCACTATATAAGACTGTATCGGCTATTTCAGACACAAAATGTTATTCAAGCAAGTGGTTTGATCAACTAACTTTACGCAACCACAACGAGAGTTTCACACCTGTGCTACATGCTCACACTTCTTAGCAGAGCGCTAATTACAGCGCTAGTCAGGTACTGTTTTCAAAGCCAGTTCCTTACTGGGAAATTTCACTTCTGCTTTAGTCCTGTATCTGAATGGTATCCGAGGCAGATACTTAGAACTCAAAAGACTCGGCTATATAGGATTAAACCGAGCACTTTCAAACAGACTAGGGCGAGAAAAAGAACAAGCAAATAACAAACAAGTCCATTCCTCAAGTCATACAGCATGTGACATTAGCAAGCATGCTAACTCAAACTGAAGTTGTTTAGGTGCTACTCATTAAATTAGATCTTCTTCATGTTTTCCTATCTCTGCTGTGCTAACTGACCTTGGAAGCAGGGAATATCCTTAAGGATTTGGTTGGCTGCCATTTCTGTCCTTTTTCCCTGCACGTATTTGTTTATAGACGATTGCCTTAGGTTACTGGAGACATTTCATACATGCACATGTTTGATCGTGAGTCATTATCAGCTAAGCTGTTTGTTTAAGAAACAACATTTTTAACTTGATTAGAGCAAAAAAGAAATAAAAATAAAAATAGCATAATGATTTTTGCCTTTATATTTGGGTGTCTTTTTCAACTGTGGGCACTTTTGGTCTCGTTAAAAGACTCTTTAACTCACTCAGTTTATTTAGCCTAAAATGTCTGTTAACTGTGTCCAACGGTGTACAAGAGAATTCTGTCAATTCTGTCATTTTTCTGAAATGTTATGGTCATTTCCATCCACTGTCATTTTAAGCATTTTGTAATGGAAATGATGGTGGTTAAAATGACATTTTTTTTTTTTTAACAAAAAGGCTGACTGCCTTGTTTTTGCTAAGTCTAATTTCACAGTTAGCATATTATGTAGCCTAAATACTCACAAATTAAAATGTTTTCACACCTTTTGCAGTATTTTGAAAGTTTTAAATTGATTCATGTAACAAAAACGAATAAGTTGGTATGTAATGGTCGACTCCTTTGTCTTGCTACGGTTAATTTTATAGCTAGCATAAATGCATGTAGCTTAAATGCACAAACATTATACGCTTTTTGCAGTATTTTGGCTGTTTTAAATCGAGATTTGTGTAACCAAAAACAAATAAGTTAGTATGTTTTTATTCATATTTAAATTAATGCAAATGTGTCAAAATATTATTAGCATTTAAGGTCTTTCATTTATGTTCTTGAGTTTCTGATAAGCAGGACACTCGGATGTTGTGGGAACAAGGCTTGGATTGACATTGGTCGAGTACCTCTGAAGAGAGGCGAACCAGAGCATAAAGGAGACAATCTGACAATGTTTGCATGTGAGCATTAAAGAGGATTACATCCAAAGCCCAAGTGCCTTTTCAGGCCTGACGTACGGGCACAAGGTCAAGGACTCCGTGATCGTTTGCGTGTGGGACTGGGAACATTGAATGTTGCACTCCATTGTATTAAATAGAAACTCGAGCCGCTGCAGGTGTGCAACACTACATTAGTAGGCTACCTCTATGATTTTGTATTTGCCCTAAACAGTGTTCTGTTGTATCCATGACAAAAGCTACAGGGCTAGTTCACCCCAAAATAAACATTCTGTCATCATTCACTCACCTTCATGTCTTCCAAACTTTTTTTCCCCTGTAGAACACAAAAGGAGATGTTTCACTGAGTGTTCAAGCTGCTTTTTGTCAATGAAAATAACAAAAAAAAAAAAAAAGTGCTATAAAAGTAGTCCATATTTAATTTTGGTTGAGCTGTTTTTAAACAGGTGTCTGTCTTGGAGCTTTGATGAATAATTGAAAATAACATTCAAAGGTTTGGTGGTCATGATCATTATAACTATGTAGTCATTTAAGGTTATTGCAGGACATTCATGCAACATACTGTGTCATAAGCCTGCGTTATGGACACTCAATCAAGTCAAGCATCTCTATGATAAATAAAGGATTTGTCTGATGGCTGTTGTACTCGGGTCAAGGATGAAGTTGTCTACAAGAAGTCAAATAGTGTTCCTTGTTGAATTTATGGCTAAAAGGGTTAGCTCACCCAAAAATGAAAATTCTGTCATTAATTACTCACCCTCATGTCGTTCCACACCTGTAAAGGTGATGATACATGGGGCAACTTTTTAAGCAATGTTGCCGGGCGATGTCGTGGAGCAATGATGCTTGGGCACTTTCCCACTGAGAATGGGCGACAAATTTTGATCTGGATACTTCTGTCATTAATTACTCACCCCCATGTCATCATGTTCATCTTTGGAACACAAATGAAGTTTCGGCAGACACACTGGGCAGTTGTGGCCTTGCCTAATGGTTAGAGAGTTGGACTTGTAACCGCTCTGTGTGCTCTCTTCTACTCAGTAGCCTAAATTTAATCTGTTTATCATATGAAGTGATCGAGTCTCTTCAGAAAATTTGGACTAAACCACTCAATTCATATGGATTAGTTTTACAATCTCTTCATGAACATTTTGAAGCGTCAAATTTTCTGTTGCATAGCTGTCTATGGAGGGACAGAAAGCTCTCAGATCAAACAGAACAAACTGACCTGAGTGTGCTTTAAATAGGGCACTGTTTTACTGGAGTTCTTCTCCAACTTCCTTATTGTAAGAGTCATGTCAGTTCATGTTTACTTCCTCTCTTGTGTCCTATCTTTGCCAATGACATTCATAAATTACTCAATAAAACATTCATTTGTTAGTTAAACCATATAATAACATGCAGGCCTATATCCTGTTTTTCTGCTGACAGTTTGTTCACTCCAGTAAGATTAAATTTATTCTTAAAATTATTTGCACCCGATTTGCCTAAAATATGAGATGTTTCAATAGCTAGTAGAGCATGGTGCCATAGCAACGTTGAGGTCAACCTGGGGTGTACATTTTGGATAATGGAGTCTGCAAAATGCATAATGAAATTTCTGAATTGTTTGTAAAAACATTTTAACATAGCATGATGCATTACAGTACAGTTTTTTTTTTTTTTTTTTTTTTTAATCATGCTTGTCACATTGAATCCTTCATAAAACCATTTTTGCATAAATAGTTGCGTTGATTGTTTTTTAATAGTCAATATTATGTAAATTGTTAAAGATTCATAAATAGTTGTATTGAACAATTTGTAAAAACATAACATAAAAAAATGATGGGTTATGATTTTTGTAAAAATGCTTTTTCACTTGTTGCATTAAATTCTTTGTAAAACTATTTTTGTGTAAACAGTTTCTTTGAATGTTTTGTAAAAATCAATATTACGTAAATTGTTATTGATTATAGAATTGTTCTTAAAATCACTCCTATGTAAATAGTTGCATTGACTCATTTGTAAAACCATTGTAATGAGAATCATGCATTAAGGTTTTTGTAAAAATCATGCTTGGGTAAACTGTAGCATTGAATCCTTCACACAACCATTCTGCATAAATCGTTGCATTTAATTGTTCATAAAAACCTTTGACTTAAAATGAGGCATTATGTTTTTTGTAAAAATCCAGCCTGGTCTCATTGTTAATACGTAGGTATTAATACGTAACTTTCAAAGACACAAAACGTACATTTTTGTACGTTTAGAAAGGTGCTAAAACGTACAATATTGACGTAATTATGGCATTAAAACGTAAAAATACTTACGTTTTTACAGCGAAAAAACGTAAAATATTTACGAATCTTTCATGTCATAAAGATATATGTATAATTTCCATTTTATCGTTTTGTAGATAAATGTAAGATCCCTAAACCCCATCCCGAAATTAAACCTACCCATTTTATACAGAATGTTAAAAGAATAAAACATAAAGAACAGAAATGTGTAGGAAAATGACAATTTTAGTGAAAATATAACATTAAAACGATATTTTGAGCCACTAATCCTACACCTACCCCTAAACCTACCCATAACCATTTCTTTAAACTACCTACTGTTATAAATAAAAGAATGACAAACAAGCGTAATCACAATAATTTATTTTTTGCGAAAATGTCAAAAGTGGTACCAAAAGTAGTTGTGTGATGATGAGTTCCAGTCACAGTCCTCTCTGGCGGTAGGGTACAGAGCAGAATTTAATTTATTAATCCATGAAAATATGATAAATCCGGCTACTCTCCGTGAAGGCGCGCACTCATTTCAAATGTCAATCCACTGAAACACGGCATGTCGCAATCTGTGACGAAGCAGGTGAGAACCAATGAGCGTTTGATATCAGTGCCGTAAACCATGTCGTAACGCTTCTCGAGGGTGGCGCTACTTTCAAATTTGAATCATAACGAGCGCGAGCTTTGACTGTGAAGGTCGCTGTTGCTGAGAATGAAGATGAAGATCGATGGATAAAGGGCTGAATTTGGATCTGTTCCTTACAAACATATGGATTCTAAAGATTTGGAGTACAGCGAACAAATAAAATGGATGTGATTTGTGAATTTATGTTGTGCTTTGGTGTATCTTATGGTTGTATTGTCAGTCGCTGCATAGGAGAAAACGCCTTCTGTGTCTCACAGCAAACAAACTAAATATTACAAAATGGTTAAAGAATTACAGAAATGTTATTCATAAGGTTTCAAATTGTAGTCTTGTTTAACATTATGTAATCCTCCGAAACGAGCAGCACAAGTCACGAACAGAAATGTTATTTCATATTAAGTAGATGAGTAAACTGCTTTCAATAAATTCGACTAAAAACATCGTTAAATCATTAAAGCCACGATATTTAATATTAATACATGGGAATTCATATACATTCACACTTTACGTTACATGATTTACGTTTTTTTTTTTTTTTTTTGCTGTTAATATGTAAGTATTTTTACGTTTTAGTGCTATAAATACGTCAATGTACGTTTTTGTGTGTATGAAAACGTAAGTAAATGTACGTGTGGTAGAACCACAATTTACGTAAAAATACATACGTTTTCTCATGAGATCACGTTGAAAAATGCTGACGATCTCACTGAATCCTTTGTGAAAGCATTTTTATGTAAATAGTCACATTACACTTGTTTTTTTAAAAACAACTTAAATTGTTATTGATTATAGAATTTTTGTAAATAAATAAATAAATTCTTGCATAAATTATATTAATCAACCTTCTTAAATTGTCACACTGAATTACCAATAAAAACATATTTTGCACTGTCACATCATCTTTGCAGTTTACAAAAGAATGGTTTTATCTTTGAATTATGCAATAATTCACGGTGCTAGAGTTTTGCAAATATTTCCAAATTAGATGTTACCATTTAAGGTCGAATACTTTAGACTTCAAGCACACCAATGGTGTCAAATGACAGTTCAGCTGATAGTGGTTATTGTTCACACTTGTTAAGCTTGTGAACAAGACCAAATTTTTCTGTTTAGGTTACTAAATATGGGTGAAACTTTAGTAGCCATATTATGGTTAGAATTCACTTGTGAGTGATGCAACATCCTGCCACTCTTCCCAGTATCAAGTCTAGTACACTACAAAATTATTATCAAGTCTTGAAAACACTGAGGGTTTACTGTTGAAGCAACTTATGTAAGGAAACAGTGGGCGTTACTGTTTTTCACATACTGCTACACTTTCATCTTTTTTACAAAGCAATTGGAGAGGAAATGAATTTTTTTTGGAATAGGAAATGTTTTTTATTGTCATTGTTTTTTCTTTTCCTTTCTTTTCTTTGGCTGCGAACATGAGGAATTGTGTTGCACATTCTGCTGAAAAGTCTCTGAAACATTAAGAAACTCTTCGTAGAGCAAACGTGTGAAAGCCCTCATTTAGCGAAACTGCTAAAGGACTATCATGTAAACATGTTTGATGACAAGCGTTTGACTTCCGCTTTTCAACTTCCCCTGCAGACAGTGGAAAACTACTGAGCAGTTTAGCCTAACAGACAAACATTCACATGTTTCAGACACTGTCGCTCTGTGGAGATCCTCTTTCCACACGATACAAGTCTTACCGTGCTGCAAAAAAAAAAAAAAAAAACTCTGTTTGATTTTCACTGTATTACATGAATGGAAAAAGAATGTAAAAATGCTTCAGGTTGCTAGGTATAGTTAAGTTACCCTGCCATATGGTAAGAAATTATATTACATTTAATGGAACAATACAAGCATTTTTACTGTTTACCTATGTAAAAAGTACAAAAAACATTCTTTCATAAACTGTTGTACTGATCAATCACATTGAATCATTTGTAAAAAACAATCTTAGGTAAACATTATGTTTGTGACAATTTACATAAAAATGCTATAAACAGACAACACGTGCATTTACAGTAAACTACTGTTAAAATTAAGATTTAGATCAGGAACTTACTGTATAAGGTCATTATATGGCCTTCTATTTTTCTATGTTATGGTACAATGGTACAATGGTATTATGGTATATTAATACAATTTTAAGTACAAAGCAGATTTTAGTAGTTCAAGTAGATTTTTTAATGAAATATTGAAATTATGTACTGTATGTAATAATAAACTGTATATAATAAACAAAATGCTGTACTTTTATGCTTATTGCCTGCATAGCAAACTGTGGAAATTTTGGTAATGCATCAAAAATACCAAAAAAGGTACACATCCAAAACCCAAATTGGGCTCATGTGCAGGACATAAAAATAACAATAAATGAACAAAGAGAAATGTCTGCACACTAAAATTACAGCTCCAAAAATGTATTTATAAACAGCAGAATTATAAATACATCTTTGGAGCTAATGCCAAAGCAGCTGAGTAAAATTTACTGCAATGCACTAAAATCATGCAAAAATATTTACACAACATGTTTGCATCGCAAGCGGATGTACTTGAGATGAATGACAGATGATGCATGATTCTCATCACCTGAGGCAATGGGCTGCGCAAGACTGCTGTTGTGACACAAAATGTGAAATGAAAAAGTGATCTTGTGATCAAATGAGAGAAGTAAAGCGCAAGCGAGGAGTGGTGGAAAATTACAGAAACTTTAGTCAGAGGCTAGAAGCTGTTTAGGCTGTTTTGATTCACAGCAAATGTAACACTGCATATCAGGGTGGGTAGCATCTTAATTCAGTCAAGCTGATGTAAACATGGGCCAAAACACGGGCCATAATCACAACAACCGCAGCAGGACTCACTGACAGAACACCAAGTCAGCCACTGGGTTGTTTACAGTCAATTTGGGGTTGTATTAGTATTTTTTTCCCCTGAAAAAAGCAGATGTACACAAACAATATTAAAACCACTTGGCCTAGCTGCGCATTTTAGTAAAATTGTGTGATTTATCATGTCAAATTTTAGTTTTATAGCCTGTAAAACTGATTTGATTCCATCTTCAGTCACTTCAGATAATGAGAAATGAATGGTTTTCAAATGGCTTTTCTTTAGGACTTAGACTGTATGTTGGACATCAAGGACGTGGCTCAGTAAATATGAGAAACGGTTCATGTCAGGGTTTTGTTTTTTAGGGCTGTCAAAGTTACAGTAAAACTGCTTTGAAATGATATTTAGAGTGAAAAAAATATTAAAAAATTTGATTTTATGCAAATGTCATTTTCAGATGTCCTTTTTGAGTCTTTATTCATGTGTTCTTTATATTTTAAAATGGTTTTCTTGCAAGACAATCATCATATTTGGCATCAAACACTTTGAAACCACTGGTTTAGCTTACAAGTTAGTAACAGTCCTTACATCAAATATTGAAATGTATAAGCTGGCTCTTCCTGCAGCTGAATCTGCCTGAATCTGACCGCAGCTTTAATGAGACTCTCTGTAGGTTTTCAGTTACCAATGGCCCACTTATTCAGACAGCTGATATAAAAGTAGAGATGTTCTTGTCTGTGGTTCAGGTAAAGGCTGTCCAGCTCAAAATGCCTGAGGTGCTGCATGGTTCCCCTTACCTATCAATATCACTCATGTATTTGGCAGATGCAGCTCACACAGCAAAAGTATACTGTACACAACTGGGCCATTGCTACTGAAGTGTTCTACCAGGTGAGCTAAAGGAATCACTCTGCAACATTTTTTATATATATATATATATATATATATATATATATATATATATATATGCTGCGGTTGTTGTGACTATCGAAGCGAAAGTAGTGACCCAGGAGTGCTTGCGGACATTGACCAGTGGCGGCGCTGTTGAACACGGACAGACGAGGAGCTGCAAAAGTGATGCTGGTTAGAGGCGCGATTTTCTGAACACAGGAAGCGGGCGCTTTAAGAAGACGCTCTGCTGCCGCAAACGGGAGGCAGGCCGGTGTTTTTCCACAACTGATGTCTAATGGTCACCCATGTTGAGAGACAAAGGTCAGAAAAAAAAGCTCATAAACTAAATGTACCGCTGCCGCTGTTATTCAGCACCCAGTCGCCGCACAATACAGAAGGGACAAGACCGTTTCAAAGGAATTAAAGGAAAAAAACAGTAAAGGTAACGTAATTTTCTCCTGTTTGTTGTGTTAGTTTAATACATTGATGCGAGATCACATGCGGTTTTATTTTAATTTTGGATTATTTCAGATATTTCGCGAATCTTTTTTTTTTTTTTTTTTTACCTTTTTTTTTTAAACATTACTTGAAAATGAAATATCTTGTTTTAGTTGTCATATATGCTGAAAGGAGTTTGACAAGGTATCCAGGAAGTAGTTTAACAGTTTATTTATAAGATTTTGTTTCATGTTATTATTTTAAAGCTCATATTTGGAAGGTTATAATAATACAGTCATTATTATTATACATAAGAATTATGCTTATATAATAGTTTAATTATTCCTTTTTTTTTCAATTGTGATTTATGATGATTTGACAGCTATTTGAACTGGTGGTCTGTAAGTAGCAAAGACCGCTGTGATCTACTGCTGAACGCGTTTGTGTTGATGCTGTCACTTGTCACTGAGTTTCTTGCACTCCCACTCCAGACAAATATAACCGCTGACTGCATAGAGTTAAGAATAGACAGCTTAATGTCCCTCTATGAAAACCTGTATCATTGGGGGTTTTAAAATACGGGTTTTATCTGAGATATTCACCTCAACAGCGTCACGCAGAGTACAAACTGATTTTTCTGAACATTTTTCGCACATAAAGATGCGATTCTAGATGCAGCCTCATCGTTGATGAACGTACGTCAACAACCTGTTGAATGGGTTCTCAAGAAGACACACATTTTTCGAAAGTTTGTTATACGGATGCCCCTCTTCAAAGTTATCGGATGTTGGTTTTGTGACGCGTCTTTGGCGACGGTTCACACAAGGACGCGTTCTTGCGTTCAAAAGCGAAACGAAATGGAACTGAAAGTAGCATGCAGCTCATTTAAAACCCTTCAAAGGGGGCGTTTACATAAAAAAACATTCTCGCGTCCGTTTATGATGTTTGTCCATCTTTTTTTCCATGTAAACAACCGCTAGACATAGGCTACTATTGAGGCGCGTCTCAGAATGTTGTCAGCGTCTCGCTAAAAGTTCCGCTGTTCTACAAACTCAGTTCCCAGTTAAACGTAGTTAAAGCTTATAAAATCCGTCTCGAGAAAACTGCGTTCACTGCGAACGCGTTTCTGATAGAACAGGATTGGTTTTAACTTCACACGCCCTATAAAAACGCGATGCTAAGCAACGAGATGCTACGAAACGGCCAAATACAGTAGCTTTTCGCGTGGACCAGCATCCTAATAGAGATGAACCGGCAGTGCAATAGTGTAAAGAGAGCTCTAGCAGACAGGTTCACCTCGTCTAGTAGCCTACTTAGGGTTATGCGGAAGTCAGGCAGCTCACTAGCAGTCTAGAGCCCTGCTTAAACAAACACAATACAGGATACAGAGTTTAGGTTTCCGTGCACAAGCCAGCTTGCATACCTAGCACAGATAAGGGTAACGGCCACTATGCATTTGGGACAAATGCCATTTTCTTAGCGAGGACGAAAAAAGTTTAGTTATTGAATGTGTTGTCTATATATTGGTGTGTCATGAAAGAGGACTGCAAATATGAGCCTATATCAGCTACTTTTTAATTGATGTCAGTATAAAAGTCAGACTTGTTAACAAAGGCAATACTGTTTCATGACTGCCAGCAAACAGCTCTGCCCAGTATTTATTCACCACTTTAGACTGAACTCTTTCATCATGTTTTTTTTTCTTTTCTTTTTTGATCAGGTGGTTTCTCTTTAATATAAATTTTGAGCCAAATTTCACATCTGTACAATGTAATATTTCCACACACACACCAACAATATGCACAAGAGGAAGGACATCCACCACAGCACAGATTTTAAATTTTGCACAGTTCATTGACCCCGTTTAACCCTTTTAAACATCCATTTCATCACTTTTCTTTTTTATTGACATGCAACAGTCACTGTACTCTTCATTTTCCACCAATAAATATGCATCTTGGTGCCACTTTGTGGAAGATACACATTTATAATGTAGTCCAGCTTCATTCATTGTGCATTCATTGGGATTTTTTTTTTTTTTTTTTTTTTTTTTTAGTGTCTTCGGCTTGCAACTTGTTGTTTTGGTCAGGAGACAAATATTCCACTTTAAGTTGTAAATACACAAGGGTAAAAGTTCTTGGTGGAAACTGGAGACGAATGACAGGAATCTGATCTGGTCTGGCTACAGTACACTGACAAGTTTGACCAGTTGACTTGATTTATGGCATAAACCTCCAGCGGATAAACTGTGGTTTTCTGTTTTTGAATACAGGACAAATTAAAAGTAATTCTGACCCCATTAATGGTTATGATAATAAATAATACTTTTGAAATAAATGAAGTCCTTCTTTTTATAGTAACAAAGTCAATACATGTCTCCAAGGTCTAGTCATACTAGGACATGAAAGTGCTAACAAAGAAGAGCCAACAGTGGGTAACCTTTAATTTTAAACAAGGCAGTGCTTAACTCTGAATTATTATCTCCAAGAGTTGACACCATTACTTGTATCTTTCCTCATTTATATATCATAAACAGCATACTGACCCTGAATCAACTGGGCTTGATTTTTAGTCAAAAGTTCTTAGCAACATGTACTATAAGGCAAGTGTTCGTTATCGGACCGAGGACCACCATGGGACCGCAAGGGGGTATATTAAAAATAAAAAAAATATATAAAAAAATTACATTACATTTTTAAACATTGCAATATTTAAACAAAAAAAATTATGACAAAAATCATGAAAATATATTGCAGCAAATATAATTTAGCAAGGCTGCTTGCAAGGAATCAAAAAGTTTGAAAACTTCTGCTTTAGAGGACCATAGTGGGACCACTTTGTTGAGCCCTGCAGCGTGATGCAGATGTAAGTGTCTTGACCTCCAGTGATTCAGTTTGGCTTACTAAGACTAGGCAGTGCATCACGTCATAGATCATGTACAAGTTCAAGGGATTCAAACTCTGCTGTCAACAACTGACTTTAATGTTCATGACTTCAGTTTCATGCATCATTGCTACAATTGTGAGGTTTACATAAACGGCTAAGAGTGTGCTTCTAATGCTCTGGACGTTTATGTGGTAGAACGAATGCAGAAAGGGAGGAATTTAATGTGAGAGCACTCAGGAAATGTACATGGTTCTAAAATGGGACGTTACGTAATGAGCCAAGTGCCTCGTGCCGACTCTAGACCTGAAGTCTCCCTCGATAGTTGTGACTATGGAGCTCTCCTGCCGTTCCTGCATCTCAGCTGACATGACAAAGTTGATGGCTCAAGAAATCCTTGATGGCCACAGGCTACATGACCTATAGATGCGGAAGAACAAATCACTTCCAATTAGGAGCTTCTTGGAGGCTATATAGATTGATTGCGAATTTCGGACTGAAGCAGCTACTTCTTTCACTGAAGAAAACTTGAGATTCTTGACCAGCACTGTGCAGTTCAAATCTACTGTTTCTACTTGTAAATCAAACAGACTTAGTCAGTGTCCAAAAGTAGGCTGCCATGTGTCACAATTGTCACAGCATTCCAACATTGTGCGTTAAAAGGGCTAAAAATGCCAGCAGATCCTTTGTTCTGTTTTATTAACAAATTGCCTGATCCAAAATTCATAGAAATGGTTCTGCTAGCACAAATCGCCATTGTCCCTTTATCAGGGCTGCTCTGCCAAATGAAAAAGGCTGAGGGAAACAAGTCGTACAATAGCCTTTTGTTACTTGCCACATTTAGCCTTATGCAAATGCACTGGGCCTTGAGTTTGCTTCGCTAACTGACTGGAATCTAAGTCAGATTTGTCAGTCAGTCAGAAATTGGGCTCTGTGTTCAAACCAGTTTACAAAAAGTGCATAATTACACTTTGAGTCCTTTGACTTCATTTCAAAGTATGCTTAGCTAAGGTACTTGTCTTGAAAGGAAAAGCTATTAATGGCAGGACGCATGACAACAGCCGAGAAACCATCAGCTGTTCAAGTGAAATGCAACAGAGGTGTGGATTGCCGTCCACATGCTCTTGTTTGGCGTGTCTGCGGCTCGGGTTGCCACAAGTGGACGCTGCACATGCAAAGATAAATAGTTTCAGGTAGAACTCTGACGCTTCTGGGGAGTGGAAATTTACCATCGAGCTGACTGTCGCTCAGGTTATCCGCTGCTCCGAAGCTGCGACCAATCTACTGATTACTTTTAATTGTCTTAGTCTGTGGGCGGGTCGTGGTGTCACCTCGGCTTACACTGAGCCCCGGAGAGATTGGGGCTGTGTGGTCAGAGGTATGGTGTCTGCTGAGAGAACAACACAGACCAATTGGATTCAGCCATGAAGGAAATGTAAGTGAAAGGCAGCATGTGAATTCAGGGAATGTTTGGGTTTGGGGATAATGAGAAAGTTGTCAAATTTGAAGAGTAAAGGTAAAGATATGACTTTGTTGGTGTTTGTCATGTCGAATATTAGAAAGTTTATAGATGAGAAAAGTTTTTATAACTGAATTGGTTTTTATTGTCAGTTAAATTATTGCCATTCACTCATGGGCAAAATAGCAGGAAATAGCAAATAGCAATTTGAATCAATTCAACAAGGTTGAATTTGTGTTTTTTAACCCAGTAGTTTGCTTGCTTTGACTCTCGGCCAGTAAAGTTTGTCACCACAGTGTTTTGAATGGAAATGGAAAGTGTCTGGAGGATTTCACTCTAGTTATGTAACCGAATGTGTTTAAGTTGTAGCAAGCTCCTAAGCCTTTGAAATACACAGATTTAACCTACCTCAAGAGGATGATTGTAATTTCTTGAGCTTTTTAGACTTTTTTTAGGCACTTTCATCTATTGTGTAACAGTCTTATGTTGCCAAGTGAATGATTGTGTTGAAAAACTGAAAGAAAAGCATCAGTTGAATGGCAGTGGTTTAGTGTTGTAAAAATAACCAAATTCTTTTAAAGCATTAGACCTTGACAAACCTCAGAAGATCAATTTAAATGAACTTAAGATGTCTAAACAGCATTAAAATGTCATTGAACTGGTAGTCCTGGCATGCCGCCACACTTCAGGCTAGTTAGCATGTTTATTCAGTCGTATGTTTAGTAAAGCAACGGAAAAGAGAATATATGTGTATTTATTGATTGTCAAACACACCATGGATTCCCCCCCCCCCCCCCTTTTCCGTCTCCTTGAGAGCTGGAAAAAAAGCAGGTTTGTGTTGAAGAAACTGGCCTCACAGTGGGGCTATAGTTTGTTCAAGTGTTGCCAGGCTGTAAGGGAGTCTGGAACGGGTAGGGATGTTGGAGCCGACTTTGGTATCTTACTCTCTGGGATTCATCTTAGGGGCTCCATGGCAAGTTTGGCTCATACTTTGAAACAGAAGACGCCAAGCCTGACATAATTACGCCATCCTTGAATAGAATCCTGACAGCGTAAACACTGTGTTAGTTAAAGGGACATGGGCAGGATAAACGCATACCAGTTCTGCAGCAAAACCGCAGTGAATGAATTGAGTCGTTTTTTTATTAAATCGGCTTTAATTTATGTGCGATTGCATTTGGGTTTCCTTGCGGGCCATAATGTATTTTGAGTAAAACTTGTATTTTATCCATTAGATTATATGGATTGGATTGTAAAAAGTGCTTTCTTAAGGGCAAAAAATATTTTTCTTACATGTTTCCTGCCTTGTTTTCCAGTAATATCAAGTATAAATAAAAACCGATGATTTTACTTGGACAAAAGGACTGAATATTTTGTATAAATGGGTTTTTAGTGCACCAGTCATTCAAAACAAGACCATTTTGATTTCATGCTGACTCTAAACTAGTTGGTGTTAAGTGCTGATGTACAGTATTTTTCTACTTGTTGACTATGTGGTTATCTCTTAGCATAATTTTTATGTTGATTACAGACACACTCTACAAGCAACAAAGAAGAATCTTATCAGTTTTATGACTAGGTTTATTGTACCATTGGTCGTAGTTAGGTTATTGTACCTTGTATCACGATGCAAAAAGTTGCTTGCAGTTGTATTGTACATGAAGATTTCCTGTGTTCAAACCACACAAAGATGCCGTTACTTTAATCATGTTAACCATCACATTATCCTCTCGTGTGAACATTTCTCACATCTGGCAAAGCAGCTGTTCTAAATTAACTATTTATGTTTGCCCTAATTATAAATGTTTTAGAAAACAGTTGAAATGCGATGTGATCTTTTTGGTGTCTGAACCAAAGGCCTTTGGGGTTCAGTGAAGAGTTTTGACCCTTTGTTTTCTTCTCCTTTAGCATGGCTCAGAAGGAGAAACTCCAGTGTCTAAAGGACTTCCACAAAGACATTCTGAAACCCTCCCCAGGAAAGAGCCCTGGCACAAGGCCGGAGGATGAAGCCGAGGGAAAACACCCCCAAAGGGAAAAGTGGGCTAGCAAGCTTGACTTTCTTCTGTCAGTCGCCGGGGGCTTTGTTGGTTTAGGCAACGTTTGGCGGTTCCCGTACCTCTGCTACAAGAATGGCGGAGGTAAGAATATTTGTTGATACTTTTGGACTTTAACCACTGATGTTACAGTAATAAAAACTTAATTTCTTCATGTGATTTTTTTTTTTTGTTTTTTTTTTTTTAATCTGCTCCAAAGGACATATATTGGATAAATTCACCCAGAAATAAAAATTCTGTCTTTGTCGCTATCATGTTGTTTCAAACCCAAATGATACTCTTTCTTCTGTAGGCTTCTGTATGGCTTTGAAAAACTTGGAA
The DNA here is from genome assembly GCF_019924925.1 of Ctenopharyngodon idella. Taxonomy (NCBI): domain Eukaryota; kingdom Metazoa; phylum Chordata; class Actinopteri; order Cypriniformes; family Xenocyprididae; genus Ctenopharyngodon; species Ctenopharyngodon idella. The sequence goes on along the minus strand of NC_067229.1, from coordinate 17,837,450 downwards.
GCCATACAGAAACTTTGTTTGAGGAACAGGCTGAAATTGAATTGTTTGCTTGTTTAAGTCTCATGTTACATCATGGTTTTTCATGTGTCTCGTGACCAATCACAATGCATTTAATTAAATATGTGCAAATGAGATTTGAGAGTGAATAACAGCTTAAATTTTGGTCTGTTTTCATACAGTCAGACTACTTTTATGGTGCTTTTTTTTTAAGGTGCAGTACATCAATATCCACTTGTGTTATATGAAAAAAAGAGCAGATCAGACATTATGAAAATTATATTGTTATACAGAATAAAGTAAAACATTTGGAAACTAATTTTGAGAATCTTTGAGGCTTAATTATTAGTACACTCTCAGAACTGCAATCATGCAAAAACTTTGGAAATCAGATACGCCTTTACAGTATCTTCAGAAAGAGAACCCTTAGATTTTGCCTTACATTTCCAAATGTACAACAGTCACTGGCACATAACTGTCATGACACTCACTTTCTTCACAACAACAGAAGAACAAAAAAAAGAATGCGAGCAAGTGTCAAAGCCTTAGACTGTACAGGCTGAACTCCATGAGGAATAAGAGTTAAACACTAAACCAGTGGTTAATAGGATATAATAATTGACAGAATTAAGTGAGTCTTCTCTTTGCTCCATTTAGGTGCTTTTCTCATCCCATACTTCATTTTCCTGTTCGGCGGAGGAATGCCTGTGTTCTTCCTGGAGGTGGCGCTCGGTCAGTTCACCTCTGAGGGAGGAATCACCTGTTGGGAGAAACTTTGCCCCATATTTACAGGTGAGTTTCTTGAACATATATTTTCTTTACCAGAGAATAAATAAAACTAACAGTAAAACTAAAAATAAGTTTATTTCTCAACTAAAAGTGAGCAATGAATACTTCAGAAACATATACATTATAATTTGTGGTAAGGATCAAAGACATCTTGCGTCAGTGTATTTAATGGCTGTCAATGGAGAACGATTCATTTTTGCTGCCAGATGGTGTAGTTATGGCATCTACCAGCAGGGGCAAATGGGGCCATGCCAACCACCCTGACCCCTTGATAAGGACACAGAATGGGAGGTGTGTCACAGATACCACCAGCTGTATCTGAGACATACAGGTTTCATGTGGACTGTCTGATAGGAAATACATGTCTCATTTAATACCAGAGCAGAAAATAACATGTTTACAAAAATAGCAATTAGGGTTAACCCTATCTTCCTTACCTCTCAGAGCCACTGACAAGTATCATTTCATTAAAAAGATTAGGACTAGTAAATCTACCAACAGTGATGAATAATGCACATTGTATGTATTCAAAACTTCCTGTAAAATTCGATTAAATATTTTGTTAATTGATAAATTCCTACATTTTCACAATTATTGTAACTGCATATGTATCTTTGAACATTTTTACATTTAAACTTAACCAATAAAGAATCCTGTTCTTTATTGGTTAAGTTTATATCACATGGTCATGTGATATAAACTTAACCAATATATCACATGGTCTTATATCACATGGTCATAAGGAAAAGTTGGGCTTCCGGGTGGGACAAATTACATGACTTACAGCTTATTGTCCAAGTATATCACATACTTTTTCTAAAGCTAATAGCAATCATTATTGTCTCAAAGACTCCCATTGAAGCATGGCTGCAGCCGCTAATTCTTATGGAGATATTAATGTAGACCAAAGCAGATCATGTTAACTGAAAGAGCAACAGTGCTATGAAATTTGACACCTTTACTCGCTATAATATTGACATGCACCAAGAAAGTTGTCTACATAGATAAACATGTAGTTGCCACATGTTGAATGAAATTGTATAGTCTTAAATCACTCACTGTTGGTGTATTTTAATGTCAGCTGTATGTTAATTGCAGCCTGTCTTCTTACTACTCTAGGGACCAGTAGTAGTTTCATTTTCAGCCTGGCTAGTAGCAGAGACACATCAGCAGCTGACAATTAATTTATTGGCTAAGAAGGCCAGCTGCTCATGAGCAGTAGTTTGCATAATCAGACCTCTCTTCAGCTTGTGTGGTGTAGTGGCTAAATCTGAAGTCTACTGATCAAAAGGGTCCTGGTTCGAGCCCCACAAAATGCAAGTCACTATTGTATACCCTTAAAAAAGCCACCAAAACCCTGTCAGAGGAATTGTCCAGCTAAATTTCCACTGAAATATCTCTTATATAACAAAGAGCATAAACCTGTCTTCTGGCCATAGATTCATTACTTATTTAAACAGAGTTTACCAGTGAGCAATCATTACATGAAAACTGCTGAATTACACACATCCAGTAAATGAGGTGACAGCTTTCGCTTTCCAGTCAACCTGGCTAACATTGATTTACACAGTTCAGACTCTGAACCAATTTCTTACATCACTTTCCTCTAACTCTGGACAAGATTATTCCATGTTTATACAGCAAGGCAAGAAGGTCTCATAGACATTTGTCACTTATTTAGCCGTTTTCACGCTCCACTGGAGCACAACTCCTTTCATTAAGGTTATAATAACAAATCGCAAACATTTTGAACAAATACCACATGCTGAGTCAGTCCAGTGTGCCATCAGCTTAATGTCGGCATTCCTTTTGTTGTACAGGTATCGGCTATGCGTCCATCGTGATTGTTTCTCTGCTGAACATCTACTACATTGTGATTCTGGCCTGGGGCTTGTACTACCTGTTCCAGTGCTTTCAGCCAGAGCTCCCCTGGGCAAGCTGCAACAACAAATGGAACACAGAAAATTGCGTGGAGGATACCCTCCGCAAGAACAAGACACTCTGGGGGGCTGCAAATGCCACTAACTTCACTTCACCCGTCACTGAGTTCTGGGAGTAAGTATTGAGTAGAAATTTGTTGTGCACTTTGAAAGCCATTCAAATCCAGAAAAGTTTTTGTGAAGATTGCCTTATTTATCTGTACAGTTTCCTCAGTCACTCCCAAAGACTTTGGTGCTCCTTTCCCCTCTTAGTGACATTCTCAATGTAAATATCTATCTTATGGAACTTGCATCATGCTTAATACTACAGATTAGGGGTAATCAACCCTGATACTGGAGATCCACTGTCCTGCAAAGTTTAGATTCAATCCTGCTCCAACACCCCTGGCTGTAATTTTATCCCAAAGTAATCCCACAGACTTTGGTTAACTTGTTCAGGTATATTTGACTCGACAGTGGGTTTTGAGGAGCAGTGTTGAATATCCATGCAGCAGACAATAGTGTTAATGCTTTAAACAAACTGAAGGGTCTAGACCAGCAATGGGCAACTTCATCCCTGGACGGCCACTGTCCTGCAGAACTTAGCTCTATCCCTAATCAAACATACCTGCCTGTAATTTTCAAGCAATCCTGGAGACTTAGGTGAGATTTTTCAGGTGTGTTTGATTAGGGATGGAGCTAAAAGCGGTGCAGTGGCCCTCCAGGACCGAAGATGCCCATCTCTCCTGCAGGAGAGCCATCTTCACACACAGTTTAGATCCAGCCCTAATTAAACACACATGAAGCTTCTCAGGATTACAAGATATTTCCAGACAGGTGTGATGGAGCAGGTTAAAGCTAAACTCTACTGGAAGGTGGCTTTCTAGGTGCCCCCTAAGGACTGAATGCCCTGATTTAGCAGAAGCTAGTGGTGGTATTATTACTTGACAGGTGTATCCAGCTATTCTTCTGGAGGGCTACCCTAATCAAACACACCTGAACCATCTAATCAAGGTGTTCAGGCAGGTGTTAGGCAGGGTTGGAACTGAAGCCTAAAGCAAGGTTGCCCTCAGGAGCTGGTTTGCCTATATCCCTGCTCTATGATGACTTTTTGTTCTGACAGGTTCTTAAACACTTCTTCCTCTGTAGAGAACTCATCTGTCCTTTGTATATTGTATAACTTCTCTGATTATTTAAATGGTAGCTCCTTAAGCCCGGGATACACTGCACGATTTTTGGCTGTCCCAGACGAAAGATTGCCATCGTGAAACAATCGTGGCGATTTCTGTGATCGTGGCTCTTAATCGGTGGTCCTATGTCGTACAATGAGAAAGGTTCAAAGACGGCCATTTTCCCGGTCTTGCGACCAAAGATAGCCTACGATCATCACAGTGTCAGAAATTCAGCCTGATCATCGCACAGTGTATTTGCTGCTACGACCTATGCCTACTGACCAGCCAATGAAAATGCGACATGAAATCAACGCGACATGGTGCTAAAACTTAAAATTGCTTACCTCAAGCTCTTTTCCCTTCTTCTGTCGCCGCTTCCTTTTTATTTTCAGCATGCATAAAAACAACTGCCAAAGTGTGATTCAACATAGTGTTTTGTTTACCAGTAGCGCATGCTGATGACGTTTTATTCTTCTATAGAAACTAGGTGTCATGATCGTACAGTCTACATGCATGTCGTACCCAAGTTTAGTAGATCCATGTCACACAGTGTGATAAAGTAATGATCTTATAGGATTGCTAAAATCGTGCAGTGTATCCAGGCTTTAAACACCCTCAAGGGCTTCAGAGGGTCTCACCGGCAAACATTCTTTCCACCACAGGCGAAATGTCCTCAGCATCTCTGATGGTATCGAGGAGGTGGGTCATATTAAATGGGACTTGGCTCTGTGTCTGCTCGCTGTGTGGGTCATCTGTTTCTTCTGTATCTGGAAAGGTGTTAAGTCCACTGGGAAGGTGAGCTTGGTTGCATTACATGCGTTTTTTCAACAGTCAGTTAATTTAAGGACTACTAATATTAGTTTTTACAGTGTCATTGGAGTTATAAGTAGTTAGGGAGATTTGAATGCTAGTCAGTGTTGTGAACATAAACATAGCTGCCATTCCCTGGTGATTAGCAGCAATGGTAACTATAGCTTACCTCCTTCCTAATAGAGACTGTAAAGTCAATCAGCAGACACCTTCTCTTGACTTGGACACACATTCCCCTTGACCATGCAGTTGTGAATCTTATCATGACTTCTGCCAAGACAATGTCACATTAGATTGCTCTATTGCTATGCTAGCATTATCTACTTTAAGAAGATTTATTTACGCATTAAAGGCTGATGGATTTTATGTTGGGAAACACTGATCCAGCAAAACCCAATAACCATTGGAATTTGGTATTTGTTGGGGCATTGTGAACTAGCCTTTATAGAGTCCTTTTCTTCTTCACTTGAAACCATTTTGATGTTTTTAAATTTGATTCATTAATTCATTAGTTTCATTAAAGGTGGCAAGTGAAAGATTACTTTCGGTTATTCATATAAAATTATGCATTTTTGTGAATGAGGTACTAGGCTTGAGAATTTTAAATATACTTGCAGATATTAATGTTTTGATGTACTCTTTGGCATTGTGGTCAACATAACATTTCTAGCCAAACCAAACATTAAATGATGTGCTGTTTTCCTCCCATCTAGTACTCACTCTCTAACCAGAAAGCATATCCACTAAAGCCATTATGAATCTGTTAGTAAAGCTGTAAATTGCATGTTAGCATTGGAAATTGTTTTGACAGTATCATCTTTGAATGTTGGAAAGTATGACAAGTCTTATAAAGACCCTGTGAAAACATTCTGCAGTATTTTTCTAAATCTGTTTTACTAAATTAAATCACAAACAAAGCTTGTGGGTTTTTCATACAACCATAGCATCAAATTTAACCTCAGTGTTCTTGACTTTTCTGCTTAGGTTGTGTACGTCACGGCAACATTCCCATTTGTCATGTTAATTGTCCTGCTTGTACGGGGAGTCACTCTTCCTGGGGCAGCCGAAGGCATCAAATTTTATCTGTACCCAAATGTGACTCGCCTCAGAGACCCAGAGGTAAGATCTCATAGCTATTAACATGTCTTCTCAAGAGGCTTTATAATGTCACTCACCCACCGAAATTTGATTCCACACCATCTGAAGTGCCTCTAACACACCTATTTGGTCTTTATGGCTATCAACCTTGCTGAAAAGACCATCATAGTTGGTTCCTAGCATATGTTTTGGACATTGGTCCCCATCAGGCTTCTTAACCAGCTTGACCAAAAAAGGCTACCTTGATCAACTAGCTTCAACAGAAAGACTAACTGTTGATTGACCAACTTCAAAAGCTAGGTGAACAACATGGCTAAACTAGTCCACCAGCTACCAAATTAAAATGAACCAATATAAATCAGCCATCTAAGATGAACTATTCAGCAGGAAAAGTGCTGTTTACACTTGCCGACATAATGTACACCAGTGACCCTTCGCAACTTAAAACCAGAATAAACTTCGGATATACAGTTTACAGAGATAAACCCAAGATGTGCAAAAGAGTCGACATAAATAAAGCTCGTGATGGCCTCAGTCAGAAAGCTACAAATCTAAACATGACATGCAGTTGTTGAAACAATTTATATTAGGTCTTGATGGTGTATACAGTTCTGGAGGACCTACAAGAGGCAGAACGCATGCAAATATTTGAGTTTGGTCAATTCATGTTGTCAGTCAACGAATGGTTTGGCGTCTTATGTCTAGGTGTGGATCGATGCAGGGACGCAGATTTTCTTCTCCTACGCCATCTGTCTTGGAGCCATGACATCACTGGGAAGCTACAACAAGTACAAATACAACTGCTACAGGTGGGTTTCGACGCCCCAAGGGTGGGAGGGAGGCTTAGTCCAGTGAACGGGCAAAGTGGGAACGTAGGGTACCTTTGTGTTAATTAACAAACTCCATGACATATGTGTGACATAGGGACTGTTTGCTGCTGGGAGGCCTGAACAGCGCTACCAGTTTTGTGTCTGGCTTCGCAATATTTTCCGTCCTGGGCTTCATGGCACAAGAGCAAGGGGTGGACATAGCCGATGTGGCAGAGTCAGGTACGAGGGTCAAGTAGCAGTGATGGTGGGCACTGCTGCTGCAAATAACAACATGAAAAAGTTTGGTCAACCCTGTAGTGAAAAACGACGGCAAAAAGCGACGGCAATAAACGATTCGGGGGCCAATAAAACTAGTTCCTGGACCTAGGACTAAAAAGAAAGCATACAATTCGGAACCTTCACCGTCATTCAGCAGACAATAAACCAAAATGAATTAATGTAGAAGGTCTCTCGGTGGGAAGTGGAATTTGCTTGGAATCGACTATAGAACTGTATGGAGAAAACATTCTTGGAGCCACTGGGAACATTAAGTCGTAGTCCACTAATGGACTAATCAACAGTTGTGTGAAAAAGCATTGATTTAGCTTTGATCGCTGTTCAGTTGGTTTCCAAAGGTGACCCTAATCAAGAAGCATCTTGTGCCAAGTTCAGGATAAAGGCAATTTACAACAGGCTTTTTGGAGAGTTTGAGTTTAAGTCCTCAAGAACTCTTTTTGCAATTTAATTAAGGTCGCCATGTCAGTTCCTATTGGTTCCTTTTTCTACCCTGGACACACCACACTACACTACATGGCCAAAACTATGTTTACACCTTCGTCTAATTAATGGGTTTGGCTATTTCAGCTACAACCTTTAATTACTATCAGGTGCCTGAAATGAAGCATACAACCATGCATCTCCTTAAGAATGGTTTACTGAGTCTGGTGTGGAAGGACTTGACTGCCATGCACAAAGCCCAGACCTGAACCTCATCGAGCACCTATTGGATGTACTGGAACTTGACCTCACTGATGTCTAAATGGGAGCAAATCTCTGTTCCAACATCTACTGGAATGCCTTCCCAGAAGAGTGGAAGCTTATTATTAATGCTCATGGTTTTTGAAGTAAATGTTCAACAAGTGCATATGATGTGACGTGAAGGCCAAGTATGGTAACCCATACTCAGAATTTGTGCTCTGCATTTAACCCATACAAGTTAGTGCACACACTTTAGGAGCAGTGAGTAGTGAACACACACCGCAAACCGTGGACATACACCCCTGGAGCAGTGGGCAGCCATTTTGCTGCGGCGCCCGGGGAACAATTGGGGGTTAGGTGCCTTGCTTAAGGGCACCTCAGTTGTGGGTATTGAGGGTGGAAGAGGGTGCTGTTCATTCACTCCCCCACCTACATTTTTCCTGCCAGTATTAAGAATCAAGCCCGCAACCTTCAGGTTACAAGTCTGACTCTCTAACCATTAGGCTACAACTGCCCCTATGGGTGAGATGTTCTGGTTTCTACATACTTTTGGCCATCTAGTGCATTTCTCGAAATTGTTCTTTATTTTTCATGCTGTATTAAGATATCCTGTGGTTCAGATTTATTTTCAGTAAGTCTCATGGTGAGAGAGATCAGTTGATGTATAGATTGCTTTCAAGTTCAAGGTTTTCCAAATGTCTAGTCTTCTGCACTGTTCCTTCTTTGGCCCTCCTCTGTGGAGACATTGGTCTAAGTATGTCTGGCTCAATCGAGGTGCACAAAACATACTTTCAATTCTTTATCAATTTGTTTATAAGACATACAAACCCAAACTTTACTTGAACTTCTGTGCATATCAGCACAATTATGGTTGTGTGAAGCCACAGGATCCTTATCAGGGAGTCTTCCAGGATGATTTGGTTGAATACATTTCTAAACATTACAAATGCCAAGAAGCTAAAAGGAGCTTTTTGCAAAAAAGAAGTCAATTTTGGGGAGGTCAGTCTCGGACACATCAACCTGACTCTGCAGAAAGTGCATTTTATTATACTTTGACATTGATGTTCTGTTACTTGGATCATTGTTTTAATTTGTTCTTTGGTTTTACTATATATGCGTTGTGCTTGTTCTTGTATTTAACCTCTACTGAACAGATTGAATTCTACATTTGATGTTGCAGTAATGTTAGCAAGTAAAGATGTTTGTTTTGGGGATGTGCCCAAAGTTGAATTCTGAATTCGGAAAATAAATAACGGATTCTACTGAGCCCCTAAACGGACATGGTGAAGGAAATTGGCGATCATGAATACGCTGTGTATAGGGAGCACTGTACTGATGACACATTTTACAAGATGTTTGTCAATGACGCTCAGGATCTGTTGCACACCAAATCCTCCTCCATCGTCCTGTCAGTCATCTCTCCTTACTATCTTTACGTGATAAGTGAAATATGATGTACTTTAAAGTAACCGATTACCACAGCAAGCCTAACCATGTCCGTTTAGGGGCTTGGTAGAATGCGCTGTTCATTTCCTGTGCCTTTTCTAAATCGAAATTCGGCTTGGGGCACATTCCTAGTTTGTATGTTGCCTCGAATCTCTGAAGTTGTTCTATGTGGTGTTGAATATGTAACCTGTAGTGTTATACAGGGGAAATACCACATCGCTGATCAAACCTTTTCTAGATTTGGAAACAGCTGAATTTAACATCAAGATGCTAATTTTGCCAGAAGATGCAATGAAACTGGACTTACAACGAACCACTGGCAGTAATTTTGCCTGGCTTGATCGCTTTGCCCTGTAGATACTCGCTCCTTTTTTCTTTCATGTCTCCTTTTGGTCTGTGCCAACGACGAAACGCACCACAACGGCATAGATCAAAGTGTGCAAATTACTAGCCTTGCTAATTGTGTTCTCTCCACTCCCCCACCTCCCTCTGTTCTCTTCCCAATAGGTCCTGGATTGGCCTTCATTGCCTACCCTAAAGCTGTGTCTATGATGCCACTGCCTACATTTTGGGCCATTCTTTTCTTCATCATGCTTCTGCTGTTGGGCCTCGACAGTCAGGTGAGGATCAAATGAATAAAATGGTATGCTAAACAACTTGAATACCACTAGTTTACAGGGTGGTAATGACAGCCAGATGCTGATGTTCAACCCACTTTGTGAACCTTTTAGAAAACATTTTTGGAATAAAATGGTTGACTGCTAATTTCATAGCTAACATTTAAAGTATTATATTTTCATACTTTTAAAAGAATTAAAAAGCTCTCTCCAACAACAGCTCAGTATAACAATTTAAGTCATAGTACCCAAGAAAACATTTGAGTACAATATGCGGGGGACACTTTTAATAAAATGTAAATTCGTCCCCAGCACATGGCCAAGTGTGTTCACATGTGAATAAATTTTGATAGTCTATGCATGATGAACTGACATTTTATTCTTATCCTAAATGAGGCGATGTGAGCATTATGCAGCACTAAACACTCTTATGCAAAGTCTGTTTCATTCATACTAGAAGTTAAAGGGCACCCTTACACAGAAAGTCCAATACAGACTTAGAGAAGTGATAACTTATGATGTTCCAGGAAATCCCTTATATGGACAAAAGCATCCAGCTGTCACTGCATCACTGTAGCTGAATAAAAAGTTTTGACTGATGAAACATGAAGACAAACACACGATTGCGACAATATGGTTTGTGATTTTTTTTTTTTTTTTTCTCAAACCATCTCGGGGTATTTTAATAACAATAAAGTATATGAATAATGCAGCGCTAATTGACACAGCCTTTAAAAAACACATGCTATTATTATTATTTTTTTGGTTTTAACATTGTATAAAATCCATGATGACTTAATGCACAAGTGTTTGTAGTAGGCCTACATAAACCAATTATAAAATTGTTATAAGGAAAATATAGTAAAAATATTATGGAACATTAAAAATATTGGTGATTTGTTCAGCAGTGTATTTATTTTCTTAGCCAATTAAAAGCAAGAGATAAGAACAATAAAACCTGTCAAGTGGACAAAGGTCAGAATAAACCAGTATTACACTGTCCCTCTCACTTCTAAAATGATGGCTACGCCCCTGCCCAGGGAAACATGGTAACAAACCATGGGGGGGGGGGGGGACTTTGTTGGCAGCTTATTGGCCATACAGCAGTTGGAGTCCAGTACTATCATATTTCTTGGTCCCAGTGAAATTAAACACTCTGCTAAATCAGTGCCCATCCACATCCAGGGATTCCACTAAATCAGGGTGTGGTGTTTGGACTGTTAAAATAAGTATGCTTATCTAAAATAATATTCATGCAGCTGTGCTGGATGACATTGAAAGGGGTTACTATGTACAGTACTACTTAAACTAATAGATATCTTTCACTACAGTATGTCACAACTTTTATAGACCATTTAAGCTGAAGCTGAAGTATCTATTGAAACAGGAAGATGGGGTGGGATTTTACATTAGACTAAATTGGCCAATAGCCTTTTAGGCTAGCTTAGCAAAACTATGATGACGATGACATTCTAGAGAGCTTTTTTATTGGGGAAAAAGTGCATATACTAAAATGCTATTTGTTTAATTTTTAAGAGTGCACTACCATCAACTCTTTTAGTCAAGAACTAAAAGCCACAAACTTGGTGGGTTTATGATTACAAAACATGGCACAAATTTTCCATGACTTCATTCTCACTTGGTAAATAATTTTATACTTTATACCAATGTATCAAAATATGAAATAGTTGCCTTTTCAGCTTGAGTCTGCACACTACAAACCTGTTTGTGCTAACAATGTTTTTTTTTTTTTTTTCTTTTCCCAGTTTGTTGAAGTGGAAGGGCAGATCACATCCCTAGTGGATCTGTATCCATCCTTCCTACGGAAGGGTTATCGGCGTGAAATCTTCATAGCTATAGTCTGTTTTGTGAGCTACCTGTTGGGACTTACCATGGTCACCGAGGTAAGTACAACAGTCGAACACTCACTTTTTTTTTTTTTTTTTTTACACATTTATGAAGGATTTCCCTTCCAAATCCATACTAATTCTAGTCTTTACCACCTTGCCAACATATTGGACCAGCTGGTTTCTCCTGGCTAAATAAAGAGTGTATCAAATGCAGCTTAGTTGAATGGTCAGGCACCATATGTTTTCCTTTCAGGATTTTAGTGACATTGTCATTTGATAGTATGTGGCCCTCAACCAAACCCTCAGTTCATGTTCTCAAGAACGCCACACTTATGCCAGATCTACTGCCCAAGCTCTCTCCCATAAGGAAGAGTCTTCTACTTCGAGCAGTTGCCTTATCGCTCCCACTTCCATGTCTTTTTATGGACGTCCTGACCTGCTTTGAGCAGTGAGAATTCCATAGAGGAGTCTCACTGCTATACTAGGAGATCCGGCCTGGTCTGACAATACACATCTAAGATTCCTCTGGCCCCCTTCAAATCTCGGCCCCTGATTGCTAAGCCCCCAGAACAGCGATAAACTGGGAATGCTATTCTGTGGCTTGAGCCACACAGTGTCCCATTTTTTTTCCATGACATAATGTCTTATGTCACTCCTGAATGCATTGTGCAACAAATGTTTTTGTTACCAAAAGAAAACTAGTCAAGTGTTTAGCCAACCCCTGGTATTACAGTCCTTTATTGTGTCAGTTTGCAATTACAGCATGTATTAGAACCTACTCACTTTTTCAATAGTTTCTGTGTCTGTTTTTCAGGGTGGCATGTATGTGTTTCAACTCTTTGACTACTATGCAGCCAGTGGCGTGTGCCTTTTATGGGTTGCATTCTTTGAATGTATTGCTGTAGCCTGGGTTTATGGTGAGTACAACAAGTGAACAGAAAATGTAACAGTCATAATGGTGTACTGTAGCAGGCACTTCCCATGATTGGGGTACAAATTTAGTTTGCCATTACTTTAAAATGATAAATCCTGTTACTGTAAAAACGCAAGGTTTGGTTGTATCCCACATTTTGTGTTCAGTCCTGTTACTGCATGATTTCCCCCACTCCCCTATAACAAATAATAATTCTTAAAATTGTGATACCTAAGAAGTAAAAGTCATTTGCACCCTTTCTACAGCATGATCTCATGCCACTTTCTCACTTAATTTGTTAAATTCAGCCATTCAACCCTGTTTCTGAAGTTATTGTAAGAAAAAAAAAAAGTTCAAACATATGTATCTTTTTATTTAATGGAAATATCAGTTTATCAATAACTACAAATCAACATTTGACCTCTAACTAGCTTGCCCCTTCTGAGTAACAGAGTAATTTAAGCTAAATCTGCAACCGTTTTACCACATGATTTCACCCCTATTATAAATAATCTTTAAAATTGTTATACCAAAGAAGTAAAAGCCATTTGAACCCTGTCTACAACATGGTCTCATACTGTTTTCACAGTTTTTAAACAAATTGAATGTTTACTTTTTTTTTTTTTTTTTTACTTTTTTTTTTTTTTTAAGCCATTCAAACCTGTTACAAAGTTATTTAAGAAAAACATATATAAAACACATATGTATGTTTTTTTTATATTGGAAATATAAGTTTATCAAGAAGTACAAATCAATATTTGACCCCTAACTAGCTCGCCACTGCTGAATAATTTAGGTTAAATATGCAACCTTGGTACTGCATGATTTTCCCTCATTACAAATAATAATCTTTAAAATTGTTATACCATAGAATTAAAACTCATTTGGAACCTCCAGTTACTCAGTTTAAGGAATTGAATCTCTCTCTTCCCCCCAAAAATGTGTTCTCTTTTCTTGGGAGATGAAACAAAGGCCTCATTGTTGACAAACTACTTCCTTTTACGATAAAAACAATTGTGAATCTTTGTGACAGACTATGGATCAATTAGAGCAAATGATTTAGTGCCCAAATCAGGGTTTCTGCCGTACAGTTTAACCTAGTTCTGAGAAAGTGTATATAACGTCTTTTGTTCCCTGCTGTCATGACCTTGATTTCAAAATCTAAATGTGTCATGAATATGCCGGTATATGCCAACTTCCCTTGATAACAGTGCTGCTGCTGCAGAGGTGGATTAAACCCTGCATGCAGGTAGATTTAGGTTAAATTACTGATATTATTTACTATGCAGGGTTTTCCTGATAACATACTGTACTGTTTGCACAATACACTAAAGAGCTAGAGCACAACATTTTTTTTTTTAAATTGTTGTTTTCCCAGCCAACCCCAAACAAGACAACAGTTTGATAAGCTACTAATGTAATTCCCATCTTAAACAATGCAGTATGTTTGTTCCAGTCTATGTACACTGTTGGATCATGTGTTAATGCTTTTGAATTTCGTACCTGAACACACTCCTTCTCTTCAAAGGCGCTGATAATTTCTATGATGCGATTGAAGAGATGATTGGTTACAGACCAAATCCCTGGATGAAGTGGAGTTGGACTGTAGTCACACCTTTTCTGTGTGTGGTAAGTTCTTTATAGAGAAAGATTCCTTAAAACGGGCTAATAGATGTATTGTGTTAAAAAAAATGCACTTCCACAGATGACCTTAGGCCCACTACACAGTATGTTTCCTAAAATGATACACTGAAAGAAGCTATGAAAGGGTATTTTACACAGTTCAATTTGAGATTGTGTGCTTTTCTACCCTCCCCCCTATGGCTACACATGCAAATACCGCTTTTCCGCTTTGGATTTGCTGCAAAAATCCGGCTCCCATCTCACTGTAACAGAGCTCCAGATGGGGTGACCATCTGCCTGGCCAACAGAATGAATGGAAGGAGCTGAGGACAAGTGCAGGATTAGTTTCCATGAGATCATGAATGTCGTTTTTCTGTGAACATTATAGGACTATAAGGAAAAAAGAAATCCATTCCTTATGTACAGTCATAAAGCTTTTAAAGACTGAGGAAACTTTTTTATCTTCCTTTAAATTAGATTGCTCTTTTGCGGTGTATTTACCTGTTTAGTCATTTTGAAAACTTGGTGGACTCTTGCATGATCGGAACAAGATATTATTAATATAATAATGATAATGATAAAAATGATGATGATGATGATGATAATAATCATATTATTAAATTGCAAATATAATTTGAAGGGTGAATCTGACAAAGAAAAATCTAGGCCATAATTAAAAAAAAAAATTATACACACGCACACACACACTACAAAGATCAATTGAGCATATTTTAGGAACTATTATTATATTATTAAATCGCAAATTAATAAATGTTAATTTTTACTAAATAAATCTACTGTTTTTATTATAATCATATATCATTATTAAACAAAATTAGCAAAATAGCCATAAATAGTATGTATTATTGATTAAATTATAAAAATCTAAAGTAAAATGATAAACAATGCTATTTATTTTATTTAATAAATATTATTAATACATAGTAAATAAATAACTATAGTAATATTTTATATTATAGTATTATTATATTATAGTAATATTATTTTTCAAATATAATTAAATAAATGGCAAAAGTACATATTGATTTAAATAAAATTAATTAATGATATATACTATTTGTTATTTTACATGTTTTATTATTATTACTGATAATAAAAAATAGCAAATAAAATATTTACATTTTATTATGTATTATTAAATAAATAGCAAAAGTATGTATTGACTAAATTATCTGAATTAAAATAATTATAATTATAATAAACATTTATTTAAATAACATTGTTTATTATAATTATTTTATTTTTTATTAATTTAATCAATACATACTTTTGCTATTTAATAATGTATAGCAAATAAAATAATGTTCATAATATATATATATATATATATATATATATATAATTATTTTAATCTTAGTTAAATAATATAATAAGTTTTCAATTTTTGTTTACAATTTTCATGAGATTCTCCCCTTAAAAGCTTTACGTGAATTTCATTTAGTTTGTGATCAATTGCATAACTCAGGCGCAGTAATGGGAGATGGTACTTGCGTATTGAATGTTGGATTGAGTGTGCTGTGGTGACCCCTGCTTTGTCTTCTGCTGCAGGGATGCTTTGTCTTCTCATTGGTTAAGTATACCCCCTTGAGATACAACAAAGTCTACGAGTACCCAGATTGGTCCATTGGAGTTGGCTGGACCCTCGCCCTCGCGTCCATGATCTGCATACCTATGGTGGTTGTGATCAAAATCATTCAATCAGATGGACCCCTCATTGAGGTGAGTCAGTCGCACTAATGACAAATATCAGATTTTTCATCAACGGACAGGCCAATAACGTCACTTTACGTGTCCCTCCAGAGGATTAAAGCCGTGGCGGCACCCGTGAGGGGAGGGGCCAGTTCTTGCCCCCAAGAGTACCAGCCCAAGAGCAACGAGCTGGCGCAGCCCCTGGACCCCAACTGGAACGGAGGCTTGATGAAGCCCACACACACCATCGTAGAAACTATGATGTGAACGCTCTCTGTGAGAGGATTCAAATGACCTGCTTTTCCATTATATATATGTGATTCTATATACATATATTAAAATATACTCTGTAACTTTTGACATAGTCGTAGGACCAGGTTTACATTGCTACGCATCTGCACTAGGAGTCCTTGTTTTGTTTTTGTTTTTTTCTACAGAGGAAGTTACATTTTTCTGTCTGTATTTTTAATATTTTTATCATAATACTATTATATTACTGTTATTGTCGCTGTTATTAGACAGAGAACAGATCGCAACCAGCAGTATCATGAACGTAGAACCATGCCCATTCTATTTTTGTAATTTTTATCTTGTACATATTGAAATCGAACTGAGCTGTGCTTATTTTTAGACAAGAATCATGGGGGGATACAATATATATGAAAAATACAAAGGGCTCCGTAAACATGATTCGTGAAAAGTGACGTTAGTGTACAAAGATCTAAAAAAAGCCACCCTCGCCCTCGCCCACAGAGAAGACGTCTTTTAGAGATAATGGTCCTGGGGTGCGTTTCCCGTACAACAACGTAACTGCACAACTACTAGTACTATGCATTGTTGAAGGAATCAACTAGCTAGTCATGACTGTTTTAGTCACAAAATTTGTCGTTCAACCATGTTGGTTAATGTCATGCAGGTGGAGTAATAACTTCCTTTAATTAATCTGTTTGAGTTCAAATTAATGCCAGATTTTTTTGCTATAAATTACGGACATGGCATCTGAGGACTAATTCTCATTTTCTCAGTTATTTTGCTTTAGAACAAGAACGATGCACACTCTTCAAAAACGGTTCTTTAAATCTCTTGACAAACTAAAAGACGTAAATGACATTTGTATATATTCGAAATAAAAGATATAGATTGTACTGAATGTCAGCATGCTTATTTTGCTTAGGATAAGGATTTATTAAGTCCACAAGTCATACAAACAAACTCTAACCACAGGTCGAGAGCTGCCTTTCCAGTCACACAACTTTGCAATGTTGTTTGCAAATGTTCGTTGGAACTATGGTTTCGGGAAACACCGACTCATTGAACATGCTGATAACGACAGAACCTTCAACCATAGTTGGCTAACGATGCTTTTAGGAAACGCACCCCTGACTAGTAGTAGCTTTAAGTGTGTCCCAACAAACTGTTTAGACTGGAGATTGTGCTGTCCGGAAGACAGCCCTGCTTGTTTTCAATGCACTATACCACTAGGACACTACATTCTCCACATTGGTGCACCCTTTTAAAAGGACAGTTTGCGCATAAAATGAAAATTCACTCATCGTTGACATCCTCATTTCATCCAAAATCTGAATGACTATCATTTTTCTGTGGAACACAAAAGAAGGATGTTTCAGTTGTTCTCCATATAATGAAAGTCAATGATGTCCAAAACACTGACTTTCATTGTACGGAGAAAAAAAAAGAACAAAAACACTGAAACTTTTCACAATATCTTATTGTACGTTCTGTGAAAGAAAGTACGTCATACAGGTTTGGAACGACAGTGTGTTAATGATAACTGAATTTTCATTTTATGCATAAACTATCCCTTTAAGTCTAACTGTTTTGTACGTGTTCCTTTCTGCTGTCACAAGTTGTACTTCGGAAATACGCATCACACTAATTCTTTAATAGTATCTCTTCCCTCTTTTAAAGATGTGTTCACATTGAACGATGTGGTAGCAAATACAAGAACATGGGCGTCCATTCTATTTGTGCAATTACAGAAAAACAAACTTTTTTCTTTTTTTTTTTAGATTTTGCACTTAGTAAATCAGTACGGAGTCCTGCACATGACATGCAGGAAAAAAATATGTATATCGTGGCCATGAATTAATTTGTTCCCACAACCTACTAATACTTCAGCACGTTTTATTTATTCGTTCCTTCGTTTTAAGCTCATGATATAATAATAATTCGCTTCCTTGTTTTACTAAATTGTGGTCACACTGTAATGATTCGTTCCCGTGTTTTAGTTAAATCAAAACGATGGAACAAATTAGTTTACTGTGGCCACAGTTTAGTAAAACGAGGAACTGAATTAAGTTGTGGGAATGAATTCTTAATTTGTGGCCACAATATATATTTTTAAGTAAATCGTGCACACAATATAATTGCTCCCTTGTTTTACTAAATTGTAGCTATGTTGAACTAATTCATTCCCTCGTTTTGATTTAGCTAAACGAATTAGTAAATAGTGGCCACGATTTACTAAAACAGGCAGAATGAATTCTTAATTCGTGGCCACGGTCTATATATATAGTATATCTGCCTATCATGTGGGGTGCTCTGTAAATCAGGGCCTGATTTGAACACACATCCACTGTGCTATTCATAAGTTGCCCTCATTGATTCTTAGGCACCAAATGCGTCCTTATTTTGAGGTGTCGAAATGTGAAGCTGCCTGGCAAGATTTTAAAACCATGTAGAATTCAGGGTAGTTTCTTACGTTTCCTTTTCATTTGTATCAAGTCTGTTTTTTTATTTCCAATCACATTTGCCTTTTGTATTCAAAAACATCACTGCATTCTGTTCAGCAATTACCAATAGATCTCATCCACAACTGTTAATCGATGAAAAAGCTTGCTGCGAACTGTAATGTGCAATACTTTGTAGAACGATATGCATTGTTCCTGTCTTCTTCAGTTGGTACTTGGAGGTGTGGAATTACATATGATTTATAAGACGTTGTAATATGTCAGAAACAATGAACAGGGGCCAATTTAAGCTGCCGTGAATGGTATGCTGAATTAACACCAAAAACTCAATGCAATCTACTTACTGTGACAATTTATACTTTTTTAAATTAGAAAGTAAAGCTTAAATCTAAGGATTATGCCAATGTTATGGATTAAATTTATTGGATTTAATTTTATTTTTTAATTTTGACTTGGCCAAGTTAAAAAAAACTCTAGCCAATCACAAAGGGAGAGGCTCAATTGATCTCAACAGCTTCTACATTGGTACCTTTGGGATACGTTATTACAGAAGTGTAACTGCGAATTAAAATGTAAATGTTGAAAGAGGCACAATTCTTTAGCAATACAGAGATTAATTTGCAGTCTCAGGGTGTTTTTTTCAAAAACAGAGACCGATTTCCCGCTGTTGTATGTCTCTTTAAACCCTTCCATTTTTGAAGAAGAGCTAAAAGGGGGCAGTGTTTGTAAATGCAGGAGAACCTTTTTAAAGTAATGATTAGAAAAGTTTTATTTTTTTATTTTGAGGATATCTGTAAGTAAAAAAAGCAAGTGTATATCGATAAAAGATTTTACAGTACCCAAAAAAAGAAAAAACTAAAGAAAAATGGAAAAAAAGTTTTTATCTCTTAATAAACATTTATCTTTTAAAAACACTTCTGATTTTGTTGATTTATTAATATGATAATCATACGGAAAGTTGGGGGAGGACTCTTTTGACTTGGGTCAGTAAGCAACAGCCCACCTAGCAACCATCTAGCAAACACCACTCACATTTTCTTCAGTAAAAATACAGTATTATAGAAAAAATATAGAAGTACACTTTCTTCAATGTTTGAAGACTTAGCATCTATCACCACGATAAACATTGAATTTTTGGCTGCTTACCATGACCTACAAACAAAAATAAACTCAGTACATAAGGATACTGCTGGTGAATTGAAGGAATGATGAATTGTTGTGGGACTGTTTGTTCTTAGAAGAACAAATGATCCCAAGATGACAAAAACAGATTAATCTGGGCTTGTTTATATGGCATCATTTCAATTACATTTAGCTTCATCACTCTAATCATCTCTCTAAAATGACTTTTTTCCTCCCATCTTTTTCATCATGTTCAACAGGATTAGCATTCTGTCACAATCCTGCTAAAATGCCAGAACATCAACACCCACAAAAGTGTCAGTCAAACTGATCCGGCACAATGATGTTCAAAATTGAGTAAAAACATTGCAAAAAGATTCCAGCTACATTCACATTCCTCATCATCTTCCTCCACTTTCATTAATTAGCAGAAAGCGTCTGTCTGTCTGTCTATCTATACTATATTGCCAAAAGTATTGGGACACCCCTCTAAATCATTGAATTCAGGTGTTCCAATCACTTCTATGGCCACAGGTGTATAAAATCAAGCACCTAGGCATGCAGACTGCTTCTACAAACATTTGTGAAAGAATGGGTCGCTCTCAGGAGCTCAGGGAATTCAAGCGTGGTACCATGATAGGTTGCCACCTGTGAGCCAGGACTTCTCGCCAACATCACTGCCTGACCTCACAAATGCGCTTCTAGAAGAATGGTAAAAAATTCCCATAAACACACTCCTAAACCTTGTGGAAAACCTTCCCAGAAGAGTTGAAGCTGTTATAGCTGCAAAGGGTGGGCTAACTCCATATTAAACCCTACGGATTAAGAGTGGAATGTCATTAAAGTTCATGTGCACGTAAAGGCAGGCGTCCCAGAAGAAAGCATCCATCTATCCATCCATCTATCCATCTATCTATCTATCTATCTATCTATCTATCTATCTATCTATCTATCTATCATCTATCTATCTATCTATCTATCTATCTATCTATCTATCTGTCTGTCATTCTGTCTATCTATCTATCTATCTATCCGTCTGTCATTCTATCTATGTATCTATCTATCTGTCTGTCATTCTATCTATCTAATCTGTCTGTCTTTCTATTCATCTTTCTCTAATCTGTCTGTCTCACCTGTCTGTCTGTCGTATAAAAAAAAAAAAACTTTAATATGTAAACAAACATTGTCTATTTATGACAATAAAATATCAAATGTAGATCATAGTCGAATCAAACAAATCAAATTTCACTAACCATAAAAGTTGATGCAAGAGTCAGAATGCATAATTTTACCTGGCACCAAAGCTAGACTCGTGAACTATTCATGTTGGCCTGAGGATGTAACCATAGCAACAGCATGCTGCTCTAGTATGCTCTGATCGATTCAGGTTTTAGGAGCATCAACTTAAGAACTTTCATTATTTCTCAAATAAGAACATTTTTCTCATAAATTTACATGAATGCATTACAAAAATACTGGGCATTTGACATTTGGCTAAAGGGGCACAGAAAAACAATTTTGGTTATGCAACACAAGTGCCACAAAAATTAACTTTAGACCACTATGAAAGTGGTTGTATAATTCACAAAATGACCAAAATTGATCCTGTGTGCTTGTGTTGTACATCTTAACACCCACAATTCACTTTCAAAAATAGCCCTGTCCATTTCCCAGGTGTTGAAAAGCGCATTTAGAGAAGTAGAGGGTAAAACAGAATAGCATTTCCAAAGTGCTGGCTACTTGACAACTCACCAGTAGAAAAACGTCACCAGCAAATCACCCGCAGATACTGGGGGGTTAAATCAGGTCCTATGGGAAAGAGCACAGTACATTTTAACTAAGCTTACCTCTGCTCTATTTGGACATGATACAGCTGACTTCAGTGTAAAGTCTGATGCCTCCAGTTTGTGACAGGTGAAACCTTAGAGTACCAACTGAAAGTCTTTCAAAGACTTATTTACTCATTTCAGAGCCCCTCAAGGCAACTGGTGATCCCATTAGATGTCCCTGGGTCATTACTACTCACTGCAGCCTTTGTTTTAGAAACTTAAAAAGTCCTGAATATCGAACTTTGCACTGTGAAAAGGATAGAGACCTGTGTGCATGTGTATTTTTTTCTCTCACAATGAACCTCGTTCATGAAATACAAACATTCTGTTATTAATCTGGTCTTTGCAAAACCATTCTTATATATACAGTGTACTTCTGTAAGCAAGGTTTTACAGTTTGCAGGAAATTGCAAAGCAGGTAAATGTTTTAAACATTCAAATGCTTTGGTCTTTGAACAAATCTGGGTGCAATTTGTGTGACAGTGCAGATAATTTAGACAGAAAATGTATACACACATTTCTTAAACTTAAAATGTCATGTATTTATAATATATTTATAATTATACAACTATATACTAATATAATATTAATATAAACTCATAGCGTATTAAATATGGAAAGTGGACCTTCAGGAACAAGGCTCTTTGATGTTTTCTGATTTTTATAAATGTGTTCATAAATATCTGCCAGAGTATAAAAAAAGTGGGAAATTTAAACCTTACAAAACTGAAACCTTAACCTCTTCCTGACTTCAGTGTTGTAATTGTGATACAACTGACAGAAAATCTAATGAAATGGTGCATGTACTGTATGTGTAAATTGAACAAAATATAGTGGTAGGTAAAATTGAGAGGCATGTTTCGTCCTATATCTCAAAAATAAGTGGCCTCTCATAAAAATTTGCATTTACAGTCATCAAACACATTTATTTCGACTCACAGTGGTGCATTTTACCTCTTTTATTCAGTTGTTTTTAGAAAAGGATATCATTAGCACATTCCCATATTGATAAGGAATGGGTCTCAACACCAAACCAGTCTAGCCAAACCAGAATAGACTTGATTATTGGTTCTCTTTCGCCATTGTGCTTCAAATACGCTGTGGAAACAGCAAGATTTAGAGTTCATACAAAAATACTGTACAGAGAATAGAACTTTCATATTACACATTCAAAAATACACATTAATATCAATGCATACATTAATCAGGAATTCAAAATGCATAGGGATGAACACATTTGGAGCTTTATAAAGCTTATGTAAAATCCATTAAAAGCCTGTCTCTGGTCTCAATATTGCACATATAAAAGGAACCCCATTGTCTTTCCTCCTGTAATAGTACGTACAACATGTCAAAATACTTACAATACTATGGTTAAATGTCTCTGAAATGAAAACAGTCCCTACTTTGCTTGCTGGAGTTGGCCTGCGATGCAGCGACCTGCAGACAAAATGTGGTCTACCACAAAGCAGATGTCAAATAAGGAATTTTGAATAAATTAACGTCTTATTTTTTTAGCCAGTTGGTATAAATACGCAACAGACAGGAAGGTAGTAGGGAGAAAAAAAGAAAAAAAAACTTAAAGGGGCCTAGGAGCGAGCCTTGGGTAGACTCCTAATGCGATGGTCCTGAACAGAGAGACTGATTGTTCAACAAAGTCTTCTAGAACAATGAGTTCTTTCTACTTTACTGCAAATAGATTTTGCTTGTGCTTTCCAACATGGTAGTAAAGACTGCAGGGTGAGGAAATAAATTCACCTAATCCACAATTAATTACGAGTATATGTGTTTTGGTGTGGACAGGACCACACTGAAGGAGAAATACCCTCAAAAAGTAGACTTTTAAGTGTGGGAAAACTGCTTGAACCACACAAGGTCCTAAGTCCTAAATGTAAAAGAAAATGTTTTGCTGACTTTGACAAACCACAGGATATAGCTGCATTTAGGTTCCTGAAATGATATTTGCTTATGGTTATTGTGTGAACCAAGATACATCTTGAAGTCTGCAACCTGTACAGAGACAATGATAATGCTTTCTTCAGTCCACGTGGGTTACTTTTTAGTGTTTTAAGGAGTAGTTCACCCCAAAATTAAATTTATGCTATTATTGACTCACCGTTTATTTTTTAAGGAGAATTTTTGAAGAGTGTCCATGCTGCTCATTTTCATACAAAAACAGTTCATAGTGACTCATATCTGTCAAGTTATTGACTGTATTCCTTAAGTTAATTTTGATTATAAAAATGATAACTTATAAAAAATACTGTGTTGTATCTGTCCCAACTACATATATTGGAATCATAACAGTTTCCGTTCTGATTCCAATTAATGACATTGTTTTGTTTGTTTGTTTGTTGGTTTGTTTTTTTCAGAGAATTTAGTACACAGTGTCCCCTCTGCATCTGCAAAAAAATAAAACCAGTTCTGAATTAAGACTGATTCTCTGTTCTAAAACCTAATCAAGAGATGTCTTAACAGTGGTTTTCTAGGAAACCTCAGATCCCACACATCTCTATTTAACAAATCTAAATAGGGATCAGACACACCCTCAAACAAGTTTTCGTTAACCATTGTAACCTGTCAAATTCTTTCCATAAAAGAATTGTGCTAATTGTTTCGTAGGGTTAAACGGTTCTCATAGCAGCAGAATATTCCACAATCCAAAACACGACATGACAGACGAAACTACACGTCCTTATTTCCCCTTTCATATGTCAAGATATATTCTACCACAGCCTGCCGTGACCATAAATCTCAGATTTGTGAAACACTAGATAAATGTTTAGTGGAGGTTAACAGACTGTGGGGCTGCATGTCCAGAGAGATGTGACCTTTGTAAAAGCTTGGTAACCCACAAGCGCGGAACATGAGTTAGCGATGTGACGGCTTTACAATCACTCCTAGACAAATGTGTCTGAAATAGCCTGTGGCGGAAACATTTGTGACATTTGGCCAGTGGTGGCAAATAGCAGCTTGGCGACAATCTACCATGAAAGTACGTGCCCTTGAGGCCTGGATGTTTGCAGGGACTGGAGTGAATGCTACATTGTGGCAGCAGTTTGGTGTTAAAAGATAAAGAGGTATGTGGAGAGAGAAGGTAGGCGTAACCACAGTACTTACCATGATAAGCTTTTCAAGAAGTAAATGACATGTCAAAGAAGTCAGGACATGTCAGAACTCAGTTTTATTGCTGCATGAGAGTACATGTGGCCTTTTAAGGATGTAGGTAATGGAAGTACGTGCTGCTAACTAAAAAGTGTTTGCATGTCATTATCACAGCTTCTTGTTTTTCATGAAAGTGTCTTTAGCAAATGCACTTCACACAAATAGGGTACAAAATAGGTTCTGAAACTCATGTTTCTCCTGTTTAACCTTCAGAAAGAAAATGTTGATTTCAGTAAGTCAAACTAAAATTACTTTTCATTAATTTCAGACCCCATATAAAATTGTTTCAACCCTGTTTTTAAAATTTAGCTTAATTAAGCCATCGCTCAGTAGAGACTAGTAAGTTTAGGATGAAATGTAGGTTTGGAATTATTTAGAATCATATTTGCCAAAAATAATAATAATAAAAATAAAAAATGTTAGCTATTTTTTACAATTGTTTTCTTACAATAACAGAGTTGCACTGTTTAAGCTTGATCAATGCAGTCAACACTAACATTTATGTAAAAATGTAGAAAATTGAGTTATATTAGTTACTTGTCTTGCTTCCATGTTGAAAGTGTTCAAATAATGTTGTTTTCTAGTGTTTTAAGGAAATTTAAATTTTTTGTAATGAGGGAATTCATACAGTAACAGGGTTGAACACAAAATATAGGAAAAAGCTAAATATCATTTATGGTGGATAACATTTGTTAATATATAAAAAAAAAAAAAAAAAAAAAAAAAACCTTTTTGCTTACAATTAATTGAAGTCAAGCCTGTGCAAAACATTCAACAGATTGTCAATAACATGATGTGATTATAATTGTTGGATTTAGTCACAGATTAGTCAAGACCAGCCATAAATAAACACATTTAACCCTCTGGTCCTCTTCGGTAAAAAATGACTTAAAAAATTTAACGTTTTGAAATTTGAATTTTTTTTTTTGCTTCATCGGAATGGGATGACAGTTGGTGACTTTTGTTGCATTAGCTATGTGAACACACACAAAAAATCATGGACATGGACATGTGTGTGTTCACATAGCTAATGCAACAAAGATATGTTAAAGGGTCACACTTGGCTCCTTCGCGGTCAAAAGTGACGACATAGGAAATGAATGGGAAATACGAAAAAATACGAAAACTCAGCAATGAAGGGGTGACACTCTAAAACGTCAAGAGTGCAAAATAGACATATACACCCCCCCCACACACACACATATATATGAACTAGCGTGACTATAACACAGAGCAAGTTTTTGCAAATAAAATAAATAATTCAGCCACAAAGCAGTAAAAAACAAACAGCAAGGAAGAGATTACACTCTAAAACATCATGAGTACAAAACAGACACACCCACTCAAACACACCCTCAACTTACACACACTCACAGACACACACAACACATTATTATACACAGAAATGAACTGGTGTGGCTGTAACAATATGGTAAAATTGAGCCAAAAGACTCAAATAAGAGGTTGAAATCAGATCAGACCCAGATTGATTAAGCTGTGATTAAACATACCTGTTCATTTTTGTTACATTTTTATTGAATTTTGATTTTATGTGTAACAAAATGTCCTCCTCTGTGTTCAAGTTTGACTGAAGTAAAATTAATGCAAAAACTGACACTTCAAATCAACATTTTTTTTTTTTTTTTTTTAAATCTCTTTCAGAATGTCTAAGTATGAATCCAAATCCAACTTAATAAACTTAATAAAAATAAGTATTTATGTCTAAAAACCACTAGAGTATTTTTAAGCCACTTTATATACAGGTGCTGGTCATAAAATTACAATATCATCAAAAAGTTGATTTATTTCACTAATTCCATTCAAGAAGTGAAACTTGTATATTATATTCATTCATTACACATAGACTAATATATTTAAAATGTTTATTTCTTTTAATTTTGATGATTAT
The DNA here is from genome assembly GCF_019924925.1 of Ctenopharyngodon idella. Classification (NCBI taxonomy): domain Eukaryota; kingdom Metazoa; phylum Chordata; class Actinopteri; order Cypriniformes; family Xenocyprididae; genus Ctenopharyngodon; species Ctenopharyngodon idella. The sequence continues at coordinate 17,810,983 of NC_067229.1, read as the reverse complement.
AACTGACAACTAAGGAAAATCAAATTCAGTATCTCAGAAAATTAGAATATTACTTAAGACCAATACAAAGAAAGGATTTTTAGAAATCTTAGCCAACTGAAAAGTATGAACATAAAAAGTATGAGCATGTACAGCACTCAATACTTAGTTGGGGCTCCTTTTGCCTGAATTACTGCAGCAATACGGCGTGGCATGGAGTCGATCAGTCTGTGGCACTGCTCAGGTGTTATAAGAGCCCAGGTTGCTCTGATAGTGGCCTTCAGCTCTTCTGCGTTGTTGGGTCTGGCATATCGCATCTTCCTCTTCACAATACCCCATAGATTTTCTATGGGGTTAAGGTCAGGCGAGTTTGCTGGCCAATTAAGAACAGGGATACCATGGTCCTTAAACCAGGTACTGGTAGCTTGATGAACTGAAAATGAAATCTGGAAAATCTGGAAAATGAAATCTGCATCTCCATAAAGTTGGTCAGCAACAGGAAGCATGAAGTGCTCTAAAACTTCCTGGTATACGGCTGTGTTGACCTTGGACCTCAGAAAACACAGTGGACCAACACCAGTAGATGACATGGCACCCCAAACCATCACTGACTGTGGAAACTTTACACTGGACCTCAAGCAACGTGGATTGTGTGCCTCTTCTCTCTTCCTCCAGACTCTGGGACCCTGATTTCCAAAGAAAATGCAAAATTTACTTTCATCAGAGAACACAACTTTGGACCACTCAGCAGCAGTCCAGTCCTTTTTGTCTTTAGCCCAGGCGACGCTGTCTGTTGTTCAAGAGTGGCTTGACACAAGGAATGCGACAGCTGAAACCCATGTCTTGCATACGTCTGTGCGTAGTGGTTCTTGAAGCACTGACTCCAGCTGCAGTCCACTCTTTGTGAATCTCCCCCACATTTTTGAATGGTTTTTGTTTCACAATCCTCTCCAGGGTGCGGGCAACTGTCAAGTCAGCAGTCTTCCCCATGATTGTGTAGCCTACAGAGCTAGACTGAGAGACCATTTAAAGGCCATATTGTCTTCAATATTGAACCTTTTCACAATATTCTAATTTTCTGAGATACTGAATTTGGGATTTTCCTTAGTTGTCAGTTATAATCATCAAAATTAAAAGAAATAAACATTTGAAATATATCAGTCTGTGTGTAATGAATGAATATAATATACAAGTTTCACTTTTTGAATGGAATTAGTGAAATAAATCAACTTTTTGATGATATTCTAATTATATGACCAGCACCTGTAGAGCTAAATAGGAATCTATTGGTTACATTATGGCATTACATACGTTTTTCTTTTTTACTCCCACCAGATGGCACTAATCTATCTTCAAAAAATTGGATTTTAAATGTCTTGTCTCTATTTTAATATGAAATACTGCTTTAATTGAAAATAATTTAAAAATATATCAGAAAAAAAAAAATGTATTATTTTTCAATGGGAAAAATAGCTAATAAAATATTGCATACTATCATAAAATAAAATACTCTTAAAGAATAATCAAAAAATATTATTGAAAATATTATTGATATTACATTGGTTTTCCTGAAGAACAAAACAGTTACATTTCAAGGCTTCGGTCACTTATGAGTGTGACCAAGTGTGACCCCTAAACAAAGAGGACCAGAGGGTTAATATGTTTACTATTTTGTTATATAATAGATTATCTAACATATCTAATCGACCTCAGGATAAAAAAAAAGTCTCTCTATTGCATTTAAAAAATGTAATGTGTACCCTATTCATGGAAAATGCCTTATACTCCTGGTAAATAAGAAACATGATGTTGCACGAGAAGCTGTGAAGTCTTTGTTGGCAATATCAAATATTTTAGAGCAGCAGGCAGTCACCTTGTGCATTGTTGTCGTGGCACTCGTAGCCTGAAGTGTTTGTGTCTGACACAAAGACAAATTTAAGTTTGTTTTTAGGAAGTCTATACTGTTTATGCATGTAGGGGACAAAGAATGGTGGTGTTTTGTCTGTTTATAGTAGTAGTGTGTGTTTTTGTGTGAAAGGACAATGTGTGCCTAAAGGTATTCCTGCAGTGACTCAGCCAGGACTAAAACACAAATAAAGCTTAATTTGTAGTTTGTTGTGTAAGTAAAAACACTTGCTAGTGAAAATGGAAATGTAAGACACCTAAAAAAATGCTTACATCTACTTCAAAAGCAGAATCCTTTTTCTGTTTTGTAAACATTTGAACACAGTATGTTTTTGTTTTTTTTTTATCTGAAAAACAAAACAAAACAAAATTCCAAATAAAATAAAGCCAAACAAAAATACCAAAAACAAAACAATAAACAATAAAAAGGAAAGAAACAAAACAAAAAAGAACAAAGAAAAGAAAAGTAAAGAAAAGAACATTTTGATTCAATTGGGTGAAGTCCATGTGTTGTATGCATTGTAGTTGTCCAAAAAATATTTTTATTAATTTTTTTCTGTTTTTAAAAACTGGCTCAGATCCTTTCGAGTTTTGTACTGAACACTGGCTCAAATCTTGTTGTACTGTTTCCACGATCTGGATATTTCAGTTCATTAGAGTTTTGTAATGAAACCAGTGAATCATGGCTGCCTGTGATAGTCTGTTGCAACAAATGGTCCGGTGTGGATATAGTCTGAGTTACCAATGCCAATGGTCAATGGTCACAGGTCCAGCGTGCTGGTCTGGTGCTCGCGGGAATGGCCTACAGTGTTGAAGTGGGGATGGCAGTCGAGGGGCTGGGCGACACCCGGCTGTGCTAATGGGTTTCGGCTAACCACCAGCTCCAGTTTGTCTCCGGCCTCTGTGATGAGGGGAACAGCTAAGCAGCAGTCGAAATCACGTGTCCGTACGTGGTTCACCTGGCAGAGAAACATTTAGACATGTAGACTTCAGTAGACTTTTTAAAATTCCATGTAAAGGCCCGTTCACACCAAGAACGATAACTATATAGACCCATTTGGAGCAGACGTCACAGTTAAGTCACTTGCAGCTGCGCGCGCATAGTGGTTACAGAAAAAAAGCGGTAGCAAGTGGAGGAAAATGTGCAAAATCCAGAGAATAAGAGAAAAATGTTTTGTTGTGCCTCTGGATGTCGGAATCGGAATGCAAAAAATATAGTCTTCATTTTTTATAGAATACCGTCGTTGAAGACGTCCTTTGAAGCTAAACGGAGACGTTTATGTTGCAAGTCACAGACTGGACTGATGAAACCTGCAATGATTAGTCTACTATTAAAGCAGGAATTTAATGTAAACTGTAAGTCTACATAATATTCACATATGCAGTTCATAGAGGACATACATACATAGCAGTTACAGCAAGAAATAATATTTAAACCTATAACATTTTACATAGATAACTTTAAAGTTAATTAAAGTTAATTTAAATTTATGTTTACATTTAAACATAGCCTATAATATTTTTATTTCACAATTCTGAATTTTTTTCTTGCATTTGCGTGGTTATATCTCCCAGTTTGGACTTTATAACTCGCAATTGTGAGTTTATTTCACAATTCTGAGGGGAAAAAAGTCAGAATTGCGGGATATAAACTTGCAATTCTGAGGAAAAAAGACATCTCACAATTCTGTTTTTCCTTCTAAGAAATGTGAGATATAAACTCAAAATGAACTTTTTATTCTTTTATTCTGTTCCTTCCATAGACTGCTACTGATGTCGTTTTCTGCAACCAGGTAAGCTCCGCCCACAAAAAGATGTCATGGCTGTTTACAAGCGCCAAATTGGTCTATTAGTGTCCACATCAGCAGACGATATCGTTCTGTTCCCTTTCGATACTACACTTCGTACTGCGTCGTCTGGTGTTTAGGCAAGACGCAACGGGGAAACTCCCGTTTTCACTGATTCTGAAGCCTTTTTTAATCATGCAGTGAAACTGCACGGCCATTGGTTCGTGGAGTTTAAGTAAACAAACCAATGACGGCGCGGCGAGCCAATGGCAAGCGAGCCCGCCAAAATGGGCGGGGTCTCGGGCTATATCAGCAGCCGTCTCGCCTTGACAAATTGATTTATTCTCCTTCAGTGACGCAGATCACATCTCTTCGTTGATCCCGAAACTTGAAGCCGCCTTCAACTGCAAGCAGCTGGAATTCGCCGCTGATCAGCTCGCCGCTCTGTAGCAGCAAGATCAGCTCGCCTCTCCTCTGCTCGCCTCTCTCTATTACAGCTCGCCGCTCATGAGCAGCCTGCAGCCTGTTAAGCTTGCCGCTCTGCCAGTTCGCCGCTCTGCCCGCCGCTCTCGTGCAGCTCTGATCAGTGCGCTGCTTCGTCAGCAGCCAGATCAGTTCGCCACTCTCAAGCAGCTCTGCTCTCCACGCCGCTCTCAAGCAGCCCTGTCAACGCATCGCCCCCGAGCCACCTACAGCGCCGAGCGCATGCATCCCGGTGTTTTGCAGACAGCGCTCAGCTGAATATGACATGATGTTCTTCCCTGACTCAGGCGAGACTCATGGTGTATTATTCACTCTGAAAGAGCATATTTCTCCGGCGTTTGTTGCAAAATGCTGAATCTCTGAGACGGTCCTGGCTCTGAAAACATATTCCTCTGGTGTTTGTTGTTAAATGCCGAACCTCTGAACGTTTCGCTTGCTGGCCCCGCCCCTGCAAGCCGCGTTCATTGAGAACGAGCGCTCTCACTATGAGAGCGCGAGCCTCGCCTCGCTGCATTCACAGACTGCTTTTTCTAAAAAGCTGAGATAAGAAACAAAGGGTTACAGGGCCAGTGAACGGGACTAAGTGAGTTCTCGCCGGTCTAGATCCCGCGTGTCTCCCTCTTCCGGCAGCAGGGGATTTCCCCGTGCTGCGCACGCTGTTTAGGGTTTAGCTAAGTGCAGCACTAACAGCATTATGTCATGACAATCTCCCCTGTAACTATCAGGTGAGACTCATGTAATATACTTCTTCTAAAATAACAATTTCATTGGTGTTTGTGGTAAAATGCAGAATTTCTGAGTGCGTCACTTGCCGGCCACACCCCCACAAGCCGCCTCCATTGAAGATGGACGCTCTCACCGAGCGGCGTTCACAGACCGTTTCTCTGAAGACGGCTCTTCCCCTTGACCTTCACTGTTCTTTTAATCTCTGGCTTGAGTCTCATCCTCCTGCGTCTCATCCTCCTGGCAGCAAGGGGATTCCCCAGCTATGCATGCTGTGAGAGCAAACATAGCACTGACAGCACTCAGCTGAATGCAGTGCTAACAGCTCGTTAATGTATGACGTTCTCCCTTATAACTAAATGGAGAGTCATAACTTTTTTGTCTAAAGAGCTTTCTTCATGAATATTTATGCAACCTAACACCCCGTTCTGTTCCGGGTACTGGAGACAATGTGTTTGTTAGCACTGGGCCCGCTCAAGTTCCCGCGCCCGCTCAAGTTCCCGCGCCCATGCAATTTATTGCTGTCATAGCAACCAGATTACGAGTGTCGGGTCCCCTCGCAGTGACCCATCGCTCGAATCAATTTAACCCCTTGCCACACAAAAATCGAGGTTATGTACCAGAACGCTCAAAGGGACCTGTTATTCAACAGAGTGGTCCAAACCTCTGTAGAGAGCAAGGACGTGCACGTCCTGCGCTCCGAGGTAAACACTATGCTGGCAATAGGAGCCATAGAAGTGGTTCCCCCAGCATTGAGCGAGTCAGGCTTCTACAGCCGATACTTCCTCGTTCCCAAAAAAGGATGGCGTTCTCAGGCCCATCCTCGATCTCAGATGCTTGAATTGAGCCCTAATAAAGCGCTCATTCAAAATGATCACTGGTTCTTTTCCCTGGATCTGAAAGATGCTTACTTTCACATCCAGGTAGCCCCCCATCACAGATGATTCTTGAGATTCGCCTTCGTAGGGCGTATCAATACGCTGTCCTTCCATTTGGGGTATCTCTGGCTCCCCGCACTTTTACGAAGTGCGTGAATGCGGGTCTCTCCCCTCTGAGACAGATGGGCGTACGCATACTCAACTAGCTCAACGACTGGCTCATTCTTGCCCAGTCGGAGGTGGAGCTGCTGTCACACAGCCACTCAGCTCCTCAGCCACTTAAAGTGCTTGGGGCTCAGGGTCAATTTTCCCAAGAGCTCATTATCTCCCAGCCAACGTATCTCTTTCTGGGGACAATTCTCGACTCGACCTGCATCAGGGCGGTAGTCTCGCCAGAGCGATCCCTGGCCATTCAGCAGCCCGTGGAAACTTTTACGCCTGGAACCTCTCTGCTGCTCAGAGCATTTCAGAAAATGCTAGGTCTCATGAGCTCCGCATCACCAGCCCTGCAGTTGGGTTTACTACCGTATGCGCCTACTGCAGTTCTGGCTGAAACCACGGGTCCCGCCCCAAGCCTGGCAGCACAGTCGTTGCTTGCTCAAGGTGAACCAGGTGTGCGTTGCAACCCTGGCTCCTTGGATGAACCCCTGCTGGTTCAAACAGGGCGTGGCTGTAGGGACTATGTGCAAGAGGAAAGTCGTTTTCACAGACGCCTCCAAGATGGTGGGGAGCTCTGTGCGACGGCCACTCAGCCTTAGGCGCTTGGAGCAGCCAGGAAAGCGAGCTTCATATCAACCGCCTGGAAATGATGGCGGTATATCAAGCTCTCCAGTCTTTCCTTCCTCTCCTGGCGGGACACCATGTCCTGATCAGATCAGACAATATGACAGTGGCGTCCTTCATAAATCACCAGGGCGGGCTCTCGGTTAACCCCCTTTTCACTCTAACGAAAACCATCCTAGAGTGGGCCCAACACAACCTTCTCTCACTACAGAGCAGCACATGTTCAGGGCGTGCTGAACAAAGGGGCGGACATGTTGTCCCAGAGAAACCTTCCCTCAGAGAAATGGTCGCTCCACCCCCTCGTGGTTCAGAAAATTTGGGATGTCTTCGGGAGGGCAGAGGTCGACCTCTTTGCCTCAGAAAACAGCTTTCGTTGCCCAATTTACTTTTCAAAGACCAAGGATGTGCTGACCCACGACTGGCCCAGCCTCCTCCTGTACGCTTTTCCCCCAGTCGCTCTGATTCCCTGGGTTATCAGACGAATCAGGGAAGGTGACCACAGGGTCCTCCTGGTGACTCCTCTATGGAGGAGCCAACCATTGTTCTCTGACCTGTCTCATCTATCGTCCATGGAGCCATGGCCAATCCCCCTGAGACGGGACATCCTCTCCCAAGCGGGAGGGACAATTTGACACCCCAAACCCGAGCTGTGGGATCTCCATGTATGGCTTCTAGACGGGAGCCTTCAAACCTCCCTGAAGATGTCCTGAACACTATCTCACAAGCCAGAGCTCCGTCAATGAGATGTCTCTATTCCCTAAATGGTCAGTCTTTGCTGCCTGGTGTACAGCCCGGGGCGAAGACCCATTTACTTGTGACATATCTCTGATATAGTCTTTCTTTCAAGACTTAATGGATAAGGGTCGTACTCCCTCTACCCTAAAGTCTATGTCGCAGCTATAGCGGCCTCCCATGCTCCTGTAGCAGGGCAGTCGATGGGCAGAAACAACCTTGTTGTTCGTTTCCTAAAAAGGGGCTAGGAGGCTGAACCCTCCCCGCCCTGCACGGTCCCCACATGGGACCTGTCTTTGGTTCTCACAGGCCTTAAGGGCCCTCCCTTTGAACCACTCCAGACTGTCTAACTTATGTCCTCTAACCCTTTAGGACACAGATGGTCATTCTCTCTGCACTTCCTCCTTCTCCGGATGATCAGGAGTTGAACCTACTCTGTCCAGTCAGGGCCCTGAGGACTTACATCGATCGTTCCGCCTCTTTTCATCAGTCGGAACAACACTTTGTCTGCTTCGGTGGCCGTACGAAAGGTCTTCCGGTCACGAAGCCCAGATTATCCAAATGGATAGTCGATGCTATAGCGCTCGCTTACCTTGGGCCTACAATGCCCCATAGGTGTTAGAGCACACTCCACGAGGGGCATGGCCTCTTCTTGGGCATGGTCCACTGGCGTGTCCATCGCAGTAATCTTTCCACCTTTGTCAGATTTTATATTCTGGACGTCCCTGCATTACAAACGCAGGTTCTCTCTACATAAGCCTCTCCAATGTGATCAGCTTATGAGCACTCGTTTATGGCCCTGACCAAAGTCTGGGTAATAACGTATTTTTCCCATTCCCTATATATGCTCTAGGCCCCAAGGGGCTCCTAGAATACGTAGAAATGGGAGGATGACTACAGCGTCCTCAAGTCCCCAATCTTCCGGGACACATTATGCTATGTGCATCCGTGCAAGCCCTCCTCAGTGCTCTGCTCGGATGCTCTGACGTCACCCCTTCATAGCACGGCGTGATTGTATAATCCCCGTTGCGTCTTGCCTAAACGGCAGATGACGCAGTACAAAGTGTAGTATCGAAAGGGAACGTACTCGGTTACTAACGTAACCTCGGTTCCCTTAGATACGGAACGGAGTACTGCGTAATTTGCCATGCTATTCGTAGGACGCCTCATGCCGTCACTTCAGTCGAATTAAATCAGTTTGCCAAGGCGAGACGGCTGCTGATATGGCCCGAGACCCCGCCCATTTTACTTAAACTCCACAAACCAATGGCCGTGCAGTTTCACTGTGTGATTAAAAAAGGCTTCAGAATCGGTGAAAACAGGAGTTTCCCCATTGCGTCTTGCCTAAATGGCAGACGACGTAGTACTCTGTTCTGTATCTAAGGGAACCGAGGTTACGCTAGTAACCAAGTACGTTTATTATATGTCATCTGCTGATTTAAATGCTTGAGCTCTTTAAAGCAGGATGGATTCTGATTGGCTTTCAAAGTTTTTATCGTTCATCAGCTGGAAAGAATCGTTTTGAAAGTGATTCCAACGATATTGTTCCGATGTAGTGTGAACTCTGCTATTCTTTTACAGTAGAAAGATTTTCAGAACTATATTTTTTTATCATTATCGTTGCAGTTATTGTCATTGGTGTGAACGGGACCTAAGAGAAATTAATTTTACTGCAACCGCGACAATGTAAGCAGAGTCTCTAAAATACTTTTTGTCTATCTGAACAAGGGCTTGTTCTGAAAATTTTGTTTCATTATCAAGCATGAAAACAAACAAACAAAACCAGACACCATAAAGCAAGCACCATAGCATTTCTCAACCTCCATAGGCAAACACACATTGGTTTTGCTTTTTTTTGCTGTGGTTAACACCACAGCTGTTAAGTATAATCTTAACACAGATTTAATCATTTCCACAGTCAGTGAAGTGTGGGAGATTAGTGAGAGGAGGACTTTCTCTAAGATTTGACCACAAGTGCTGTGTAGCCACGCAGAAGATCCAGTGAAATAACTTTTTAACTTGACATGTCCTCCCAGAGTCAAAGGCCTATTGATGCTCTCATACCTCATTCTGGCCCTCTCAGAGTAAGTTTATATTTAACTGAGCTGGGCAGATCGTATGGCTGTGAAAGGGAGGGGGGCACTGGGAAATCCGCGTATGGTGATCTGAGAAGAGGCACCTGAAGGATCCTGTCGTACGGTTTGAGTCCAGCACGGTCTGCTGGACCCTCAGGTCTGATCATGTTCACGTAAACACCCTTTTCCAAGAAACCGTCCGATACGCTGAATCCAAAGTCATCGCTTTCTGGGTCTTTCATCACCGTCACCTGTTGAACAACAAAATTATTTTGACAATTTAACCATGAGCTAATTTCTTATGCACATGTTCAACAGATAATGTCTTAAAGGAGTAGTTCACCCAAAATAAATCAGAGAATATGTATATTAAAATAAGTTAATTTATTTTTTTGGATTTTTTTAAAGCATAAACCTCAATAAGTTTGTTAGGTTTATACTTAAAACAAGAAAAAACATTTTGACAATGGGTTAAAAAAAAATAAACTGAAAACCATTTAGGTTTTTTCTCCCGGTATAATCTTGTTATCTCATGCAACATTTCTCAAGTAAATGTATCTTGTTTTAAAGCTGATTTTCCCAAATGTATGCAGTCATTTCTGTCTAATGAGGAAAACAAAACAAAAGCAAAGCAAAAAACAAAACAAAACAAAAAAACAAAAGCAAAGCAAGCAAAACAAATCAAAGCAAAAAACAAAAGCAAAGCAAGCAAAACAATGCAAAGCAAAAAACAAAACAAAACTAAAGCAAGCAAAACAAAGTAAAGCAAAGCAAAACAAAAAAAGCAAAGTAAAGTTAATCAAAATAAAAAAGAAAAGCAAAGCAAAGGTAAACAAAACAAAATAAAACAAAAGCAAAACAATGCAAAGCAAAGCAAAAGCAAAGTAAAGCAAAGAAAAATATAAAAGCAAAGCAAAACAAAGAAAATCAAAACTAAATCTCCAAAGCAACTCCCAGGATATGTCCGTTTTCCTTGGATATAAATCACAGATATGCTGACAGGACTGCTCTGTTTATATCATAACTTACCGGTCCTGACTTTCTGCATTAAATTATCTTAAGGATAAGCACACTTCTGAGTATGAAACAAATCTAAATTTCCTCTTAAAGCGCAGAAAAAAAGAATCTACAATATTAGCCAATTTGGGGTTGCAGATGTATCTCCATGCCCTTGCCCAGGGACATTTTATGGGAAGATAAATGGTCTTCTTATACTCCCAGTGGTTACTAATACCAACCATGTTGACCAACACCTCAGAAGGAAGTGGAACTTGTCATATTTTCTAAGGGAATGCACATGCTTTTAAATAGTGTGTTCATTTTATGATGTTTTGGAGTGCGTCCACCTTGTGCAGCTCTAACGGTGTGGGAGACAGAATGTCCTGAATCTCTTCTTTGATCCTTCGTGATTCCCAGGTTTTCTCGGACATGCGGAGTGTGCTCTTGCTCTTGGTCTCGTTGAGAAGATGTGGGGCCTTACGCAGAGGGCTGAGGTGAGGTTGGCTGACCGTCTCGCAGTGGGTCTTTCCACCCTCCACGCCCAAACTCAGGGCACTGCCGGTCATTATTGACGCCTAGGGATGGAAAAAAAACACAAACATTGATTCGTGCTCTTCATGCCAACGTTCTCCAGTGCGTTGAACTCCTGACGCGAGTCATGTGAAAGGTTCAAATAGGGAGCTCTGTGTGAGCCTTTGATTGGGTGCTCATTAAGCAATCTCATCTAATAAAACTCTATTAAGCAGAGGACATGAAGCCCATCCTCATTTACCTTTAATGAGCTCCGGTTCAGTTTATTTCCAAGGAGCTGTGATTGAAATGTGTGTTAATTGAGAGTTTGGGCATTATTCAATAGGATTTAACTCAAATCAAGACACATAGGATCTACGCTCATGAAACTACTTTCAAAACGCAATTAGCTTACAAGAAATGGCAGATTAGTTGGAAAGTCCCATTATGCCATTATGACATAACTTGAGATTTTTGCTGGCTTGCACACTAGTATGTGATTCTGAGAATGTAACTACAATAAATACTTCTGTAAAGACCCTCAACAACCACAAAGCACCTCCTTTAAAGATAGTTCACTCAAAATGCAAATCAGGGTTATTATCATTAATTAGGGCCCGAGCACTGATGGTGTGAGGACCCTATTGTAATTGCTCAGTCAATCATTCTTCTTCTCCGAAATGAATCGCATTTTTGAGGGGCCTAAACCTGCTCAAAAACTCATGAAACTTTGCACACGCGTCAGAAGTGGTGAAAATTTACATCTGATATGGGTTTCAGAATTAGGTGTGCCAAAATGGCTCGATAGCGCCACCTACAAAATTTCAATTAAGCGCCCTTTGCGTTACGTTTCACATACAAGTATGAAATTTGGTAGACTCATGTAACAGCCCAATACCTACAAAAAAAAGGTCCTTGGGTGCAAATTCTGAAAACCCAACAGGAAATGAGATATTTTGAGTTTTCTTTTCAAATTTTTTTGCTATTTCCAGACGTTGCACTTTAACGAACTCCTCCTAGAGCTCTAATCAGATCAACGTCATATTTGGTCAGTCTAATCTAAAGGCTTTTGTGACGTTAAATTGTGAAGATCTTGAGTTTTCACTGAAGGGCGTGTCTGTGGCGGCCTGACAAAGTTCGTTGTTTTGCCATGAAACAGGAAGTTATTGTAACCTGGGCATACAATGTCAGATCTGCCACAAACTTCACAGGTTTTATTAGAGTCCTGGCCTGAAGACATCTACATGCCAATATTCAGTTACAGTCATAGCGACCCCTGCTGACAACAGGATATGGCATGCTTTACGCTGTAATTAACTCTCAGAAACACATTTCATTATGCCACAAAGTACCAAACATGCTAGAAATGCATTAAATCATGCAACACTTGGCTAAGTGCTAATGTATGCGATTAACGCCACAAAACAGGAAGTTGTTGTAACTCAGGCATACAATGTCTGATCTGCTCCAAACTTCACATAGTCCTGGCCTGAACACATCTACATGGCAATATTCAGTTATGGTCAAAGCGCCACCTGTTGGCAGCAGGAAGTGTGGCACTTTGAAATGCCATAATTCTCCTATATTTACTCGCTTACATGCAGTTCGCCCACTGTTAACTGTTTTCCTGAGGCGAGGGCCCTTTCATTGCTGCTTGCAGCTTTAATTAATAATTAAATTAAGCTTTAATTAATAATTAATAATTAAAACTTAATTATTAAAAACTGAAAAAAAAAAAAACTCAAAAGGTTTGCGAGCGAATGCAAAGTTTCTCAGGGGAACGCAAAATATTTGCGAGAGAACGTAAAAGCATAAAAATATAATTTTTCCTCCCATCTTTTTTTTTTCATCACCATGTCCCGTTTAGGGGCTTCGTAAAGAAACACTTTTACTGAAAAAAAAAAAAAAAAAAATGTTAATTTTCTTTGTTAGTTTTCTTTTTTTCCCGTAGTTTAAGGTTACGTTTACACAACAGGATGTACTAAAAATGGAAAAGTTTTTTCATTGTACAGATGACAACGTTATCAAAACTATCCCCATTCACACGGATCCGTAAAAACGACTAAAAATGCTGAAGTAGTTGGCAATGTCACTTTGTAAAGAAAGACTACGCGCCTGCGCACATACGCACTCTTTTACAGAGCACTCGTGCCAAATGCACATGCCTATATACTGATCACGTAATACGCATGTGCATGATGTCAGCATTTTCACAGATTCCCTTTATTGCAGTTTACACCGAGACAAAAATGGTATAGTTTTCAAAAACTTGCACTTTGAAAACCATTTTTAAAACTTTGCATTTTCAGGCCACTGAAACACTGTTGTTGTGTAAATGAATGGCTAAAACGCATCAAAAGTTTTCCGTTTTTAGTTGAAAATGGTGTCGTGTAAACAGCCCCTAAGTTCAAGTACTAAAATGACTAAAACTGTCAAAAATTAGTAAAAACTATATAGACATATTAAAAAGCAACAAAACTAATAAAAATGATAAAACCCCAAATTACTGAAACTTTAACAAAATGTAAAATAAAAAATATAAAATAAAAAAATATATATATTAATAAAATCTATAATAGTATATTAATGATACAAAAATAACACTGATGCAAATTCTGTCATTATTTATTCACCTTCATGTTTTTCCAAACCTGTATGACTAATTTTCTTCAGTGGAAGAATGTCCTGGTTGCTTTTTTCCATAGAAATTTCTTTAGTGGCTGTTGAACCAAATACGTTTGATGTCACCGAAGTGAAATCAGGGCAGCATATTTGAATGAATGTGAATGCGAATTATATTTCAATTTCAGTATTTTCCCACACACAAAGCTATCAAGTGGCTTCAGAAGACTTGACAGCAACCCATTCACTGGCATTATACTGAAAAGAGTGCCAGGACAGGACAAAACATCTCATTTTGTCTTCCACAGAAGAAAGAAAATCAAGCACTGACGTCATGTCAACCATGGCTGACCTTGCTAGCCAATGTCATCAAAAATCTGATAAAATCACTTCCCCATACTTTCGTAACTCTCCTCGGTTGATTGTGTAAGAACAGAGCTCATTGTTTAGAGCAAGCAGGCATGAAATGTGACATCAGTTGGCATGCACACTTCTTTTTGGTAACAGTAGTGCAGTGATTGGTGATTTTGGGATTTTAAGAAGGGAGTTCACAACGAATGATTAGCACTTGCTGATGGCAGTGTTTATTGGAATGCATTATCTGTATTGCTTTAGCACTTGACTCAATACAGGAATTATGAAAATATGGTAATGGTGCTAACACAGCCAAAAAAAAATGTGCTGAACGCAATTTTCATGGGACAACTCCTCATCTTGCAGGGTGTTTTTGAGCATGTGATTATGGAACTACAATGCTACAATACAGCTGACTACCACAATCTGACATATTTCACTGGGACTGTACAGCATTTCTCAACCACTGAACTCCAAAGATTTAGGAGTCATTCTATAAAACATGCATTTTCAAAGTTTTATTTTCCTCATAAACACACTTAAAGACAAAGAATACATAATCTCAAGCTAAAGTAATAATAATAATAATAAATAATAATTCTGGCCTCCATATCATTAGGTAAACAACATGACTTTTCTATAAGATAGGAAAAATACTGTAATTTGTCCTCTATTGTTTGTGACTGGATATTAATGCATCTGGTCAAGAATGAAAATTGAGAGTACAACATCAAAATTTTAACCCAGCTCCTGTGAAGGATCAAATTATATCACTTTCTGTATATAATAACATTTTACTATAATTTTAAGATAAATAAGCAAGATAAAGGAGAAAGAAAATAACAGACAGTAACATTTTTAAAATGTTAATAGTGTGAGTGGGAAAAACTAATAGGAATTTTACAAAAGGTTCTGCCATTTTAAATTGACAAACTAGAATAGAATTTATATGACTACATATACAGTGCTCAGCGTAAATGAGTACACCCCCTTTGAAAAGTAACATTTTAAACAATATCTCAATGAATACAAAAACAATTTCCAAAATGTTGACAAGACTAAGTTTTATATAACATCAATTTAACTTATAACATGAAAGTAAGGTTAATAATATAACTTAGATTACACATTTTTCAGTTTTACTCAAATTAGGGTGATGCAAAAATGAGTACACCCCAAAACAAAAACTACTACATCTAGTACTTTGTATGGCCTCCATGATTTCTAATGACAGCACCAAGTCTTCTAGGCATGGAAGGCATTTCTAGGCATTTCTTTCTCAGGTCTTGTGACATTTCTCTTCCATGTGGTGCCATTGCTGACAGCATGAAATGGGAAGGGGTTTTAACACCCTTTTATAGTCAACTGTCTGCTGGACATCTGTCTAATGAATAATTAGACTCACCTGTGGTTGAATTCTTGTTAAATTAGACATTTAGAAATTTGTAGTCTAAAATTTAGCTTTGCTCTAGATACTTTCAGTGGGGTGTACTCATTTTTGCATCACCCTAATTTGAGTAACACTGAAAATTTTGTTCTCTAAGTTATATTATTAACCTTACTTTCATGTTATAAGTTAAACAGATGTTATATAAAACTTAGTCTTGTCAACATTTTGGAAAGTGTTTTTGTGTTCATTGAGATATTGTTTGAAATGTTACTTTTCAAAGGGGGTGTACTCATTTACGCTGAGCACTGTACATACATGACTACATATATTTAGACATGAAAAATGTATATGGTCTAAAACATTTATTTAAAAAAAATAACATGAAATTATCCAATATAATTATCTAATATAATTATTTAAATTTTAATTAAATTTTTATTCCATACTTTTTACGGACCCTTGTCACAGACTGTTGATGTTTTCCAGTTACTAACATCATACATCAAACATCAATCTAGCAACTTTTATAAATATGATTTTTTTTTTTTTTTTTTTTAGATTTAATACAAACATGTCAATTTATAAGACTATAATTTGTGTTATATTACCTTGGCATTTTTTTACCTTGGGTTTTTAAAAACTAGTTAACGCTGATGTGGAATTGACGAAAAATTTAAAATCTTTCTCTTTTCTGAAAAGTCACAGAAATGCTATTGTATATTTTCTCTTTTGCTACTGGAATGCAAAATTATATTTGTTGTAGCTTCCATTCACCAATATAATTTAGAAAGTTATACGTTTACCCTAGTGTGATGACCTCTGCTTCTGAGAACCCTGGAAATGTAATACAGATCTATTAATATATTAATTTTATAATACTTAAAGAGGACCTTTTATGCTTTTTTTACATACTCAACTTTCTATGGTGTGAAATGTTGCTGTTTGAGCATTAAAAAGTTCTGCAAAGTTACAAAGCACAAAGTCACTCTAAAGGAAGTTATTATATCTAGTTATACTTCAGGGCTGTTGAATGGTTGAATCTGATTGACTGACGAACATTATAAGGTGTGCAATTATTTTCAGGGAAACACACAACTATTAGTTCTGAAATGACGTTTTGGAATTAGCAACAGAGGCTTGGGATGAGATGTGTAAGAAATTAGACCCACACACTAGAGTGTTTTAAGGACAAAAACCTGACAAATGTCTTGAAATACAACATCTGAACAGTGTCTTGAGGTGTGGTAACCGTAGTATAAGCAGAATAATTGACTCAGGACTGTTGAATTATTAGAAAATAATGCACACCCGAAGTATAACAGCCTTACCACCTCGGGTGTGCATTATTTTCTAATAATTTGATGGCCCGTCTTCAATTATTACTTACTTTAATCATGAAACTCTTAAAGGGCACATGCTGATAGGTCCTTTACATGCAATCTGCAAACAATCACATCATTACCACATGGCACAAGCTGATTGGCCTCTGCAGATCCTGCTGCCGATAAGATTGCTTGCTTAACATTTAAACAGTCTGGTTCATTGTTTGCTGTAACATAGTCCTGCAGTGCAGAGTTCCTCTGAACCCCTCCGCCTCCCTCAGCTCCACCTGCCTAGATCTGCTACAGGATTTACGTACAGTATGTCTATTCATGCAGCAGCAGCATATCTTACGTGCTAACGTGTATCTTTTAGCAGTAGCAAGTCCATACTTGCTCTGCAGCAGCAGCAGTAATGAACAGCAAGCAGCAGCGTAGCAGATTTAGTCTGGCAAGACCAAATACATTAACACTGTAATATTCAATAACATGCTATTAGAAGAGTTGTCATGATTAAACTCTATCAGTAAGCACTGTTTCTGAACTCCCTGAAATGCCTTGATTGTGTTTTCTTCGGGGAATGAACGTCACAAAATCACAATATTCCTCTTTTAAATAACTCCCGCCCAAGGCATATGCAAAATAAAGGGGCGAGGCCTGATTGATTTGCTTTATTAGTGTGTTGAAACTCGCAGTAATAGTAAGTGGCGAGACATTTCCTAAACACGCTCAAAGCGGTTGACCAATCACAACACATTGGTTCAGCCGACCAATCAGAGCACATTGTGCTTTTCAGAAGGAGGGGCTTCATAGAGACAGGAACTAAACAGAGCGCCCAAAAACAAAATCAAGACTTTGTGAAAGGACTGTGTACACAAATGGCTCTCCTTCATGAAATGATTCTTACATAACTGATGTTGACATCATCACGGTGTAAACTATTAACTTTTTCAATGGAGAAATGCCATCTTTCTTCTTATGTGTTAAATTATATCTAATCCACTAGATGATTAAAAGTTTCTAAGCAGCGAGCTCATTATTTGAGCGGTTTACCTCAATCTCACGCAGTAGCTCGGACTGGCCACACGTCTCCAGGTCTTCCAGGGCTTGGCACCAGAAGCTGTCCTCCTGCTCCATTATGAGACCATCGGCATGCGTCTGGCTGCTGTATCTGCAGCAGACACACAGATTAGAGCCAATAAGGCATGAGGCACTTAAGCTGGCACTGACATCCGGCACTCTGGCACCAGCCTTGGCAGGTTAAGAAGGGCCGCAAGGATGGGTGGAGAGGGGAAATCTTGCGAAAGAAACTGTAGGCCTGAAGCCCTGGTGTTTAAAGGGATAGTTGACTGAAAATTAACACTTCAGCATTAACTTTTCCTATGAGTGGTGATGAATTCATCAAGTGTAAATTAAAAATAAGGTAACTCTTTATTTTGATGGTTACTTTAGACATTCTACTAACTATAAGTAACTTTACATCTACATGTCAACTAACTCTCATTAGAGTATTAGTAGACTTTCTGCTTAATATCAGCAAACACTTTATTTTGATGCTCCCAACAGATATTCTTCTTACTATAAGTAACTTTGCAACTACATGTCAACTTATACTACTAACCCTAACCCTAAGCTAACAGTCTACTAATACTCTAATGAGAGTTAGTTGACATGTAGTTGCAAAGTGACTTATAGTTAGTAGAATGTCTAAAGTTTATGCAATTTTGTCATGTCGTGGACAAGACACATGTCAGACTATCGCTTGCTGTCTTTAACAATGTGCATGATGTCATCGAGAAGGCTGAATTAGCAACTGCTGAAGTGACATGTTTTGTATTAGCTGTCTTGTCATCAGAAAAGCCCCCCGCCAGCCAAAAAAAGAAAGAATCAATGAATTCCACTTACAAGCACCCAGTACCACCAATATGCCATGTTTGAAAGCTGTGTAAAGAAGAGCTTCTGTGCTCCAATTGATCAATGTCACAGATGTGACAGAACCCGTCGTGGAGGACCGAAAAAAAAAGATTCTGTCGGGACATCATGAAGCGTCACAGACGCTACATCGGTTGTTGTCCACTATAACACTATATGAGATAAGCCCAATTCACACCGCACCGACAGACCCTAACAGACACTTCATCGGGATTTGTCAGATCAGCGTGTTACCCGTCGGAGTCTGTTGCTGTCTGTCGGAGCTTGTTTTCACTGCTGAATCTGCGTTAAAATGTCTGAGAAGGGACGTGCTGTAATCTGGTGACTGTTGGCCAGTGTTGTGTTGGGTTGGGTTGGGTTGGGCCAGTGCATTACTACGTAAGCTAAGTAATTAATTACTGTAATTTAATTTAAGTAAAGTAAAAGATTACTCTTAATTTTTTTTAACATAAAGTATTGTCATTGGCATTTGATTCAAACATTATAGGAAAGACAGTAGAAGGAAAAAGTAAATAAACTTTAAATTAAAAAAAAAAAACTTTTATTTAACTTCATTTTTGTTTTAAGTTTTAGTAATTGTAGTACTTTAAAGGGTTAGTTGAACCACAAATGAAAAAGAACACAGAAGCTCTGCAATGCATTCACTGCGTCAACTGCATAGCAGACTGACAGGGAAGAGGAAAAATAGTTGAATAAAGTCGTTATTTTTTTGCTTTTGCAAAAAGTATTCTTGTCTCTTCATAACATTAAGGTTGAACCACTGTAGTCATGTTGACTATTTTAACAGTGTCTTTGCTACTTCTCTGGACCTTGTGGTCATTTCTTGCTAACCCTTTAACATAACGCCTGACATGATGTCATCGAGAAGGCGGAACTACATTGAATTACATTTTGTAATTTAATAACAATTTAATAACAATTACTTCTGATGTAATCAAATACTGCATAGACTGTAGAAGAATTCCATAACAATAGTGGACTTAACATCAAAATTTAATTTTTATTGTTAAAATGTATGTTTTTAATGTAACCTTCTCCCTTTAAATACTTTGGTCAGCTCAAGAATAATTTACACAATTGTTCATTGTTTATTTGAAAGAATCAAAAGTGCAGTTTAGTGTCTATCCTTGTATTGTTCAACTGGTCGAGGTTTATATGAGATTTAGAAAAGTAATTAGTAATAAGTAATCCAATACTTTTTACACAGAGTAATTAGTACAGTAATCTAATTATACTGTTGAAGATGTAATTAGTAGCTAGTAATTAATTAATTTTTTAGAGTAACTGCTGTCGGTGTTGGTCTGTGTCTGTCAGTGCAGTTAATTGGCCTATAAAACAATAAATTCTTGCATCTCGATGCCGATTGTCATTTATGAATCACAGCGACACCCTGTGTCAAACAGATCGGGCCAAAATCGGGCTGATATTGTGTAGTCTGAAACCCAGCGTTACATCTCTACAACAAGTCCCCCTGTAGTCAATCATTTAATGCCTTAAAACTCATCTTTGATTACCAAAATGACATATTTAAAAATCTCCATGCCTTTAAATAGCTTGAATATAACTCTATATCCTTGACTCATTTATTATAAGCGGTTCTATGAATATGCAAATTAGCCCCGTCTCCACTCACTCACACCAGTTCAGAGATCCACCAGTTGACGATCACACGTTGACGTGATTGGTTACAAGGTAGTTTGTGATGTCAGAAACACCAGCAATTTCAAACCACATTTTTGAGACTGTCTTTGGTTCACTGCAGTTTCAGCAATGGTGTGGACTTCTGGATTTGTACATGGTTTGTTTTAAAGCATATTAAAAACACCACATAGACATATAAACAACATTAAAAACTTAAAGGGGGACTCTTTTTTTAAGTTTAAGTTTTTAATCTAATATTTATGTTTTATTTTAAATTTATTTCGATTAATGAAAACATTTTAATAGTTTTAGTTTCAACAATAACAACACTGAATAGAGTACACAGTATATGACAGTATATTTTTCTTTCTTTTTTGAGCTTGGAGAACATGACTTGTTTATGACTTCCTATCTTACCCGGCAGCTTTATCCCAGTCGTCTTCACTGAATCCTCCGTCACTGAACGGGTAGTTTTTGCGGCGGGTGGGAGGTGGAGTGCTGTTTCTCTGCTTGGTGTTACGCCACTCGTGAGGGTGTAAAGCAATCCCAGCAGCCTGATGGATGTAGGCACCTTTGAAGGAGGCGGAGGTGGATGAGGTCATACTTTTTTACTACGGCTGTCAACAGATTACCAACATAGAGATTTACGCGATTGAACCCACCTTGGCTGCTATAACCAGCATCAATTCCTGATCCGTCCCATGATTCCATCGCCGAATCCACGCTGGGGATGGTGGTGGAATAAATGTCGGACAATTTATTGGTCTTCTGCGAGTCTGTCATCTCGTCCTCGTTATCGCTGAGCTCATTATCGAGATCGTTCTCTTTATTTTTGTCATCTGGTGCTGAAGGGGGAATGACAATTATTAGATGATCAAATATGAAGTTAATAGAATTAGTTCACTTCAGAATTCAAATTTCCTGATTATTTACTCACCATGTCATCCAAGATGTTTATGTCCTTCTTTCTTCAGCAGAAAAGAAATTAAGGTTTTTGAGGAAAACATTCCAGGATTTTTCTCCATATAGTGGACTTCAACAGCTACCAACGGGTTGAAGGTCCAAATTGCAGTTTCAGTGCAGCTTCAAAGGGCTCTACATGATCCCAGATGAAGAATAACGGTCTTATCTAGCGAAACTATCTGTCATTTTCTAAAAAAAAAAAAAAAAAAAGATATGCTTTTTAACCACAAATGCTCATCTTGCACTAACGTAATCACGTTGGAAAGGTCATGCGTGACGTAGGCGGAAGTACCGATCCAGTGTCAACAAAGCGAACGTGCAAAGACAAATGGCCTTTACAAAAAAAAGGTAAAACAACAATGTCGGACGATTTTGAAGTTGGAGGAGAAAATGACATGGAGTTTTTCGCCGAATCGCGGTATTTCCGCCTACGTCACACATGACCTTTCCAACGTGATTACCTAATGCTTAGCGCATCGCAGAGCTAGTGCAATTTGTGGTTAAAAGGTATATATTTTTTTATTTTATTTTTTTAGGAAATGACCGATTGTTTCGCTAGATAAGACCCTTATTCCATGGCTGGGATCATGTAGAGCCTTTTGAAGCTGCATCGAAACCGCAATTTGCAACCCGTTGGTAGCCGTTGAAGTCCACTATATGCAGAAAAATCTTGGAATGTTTTCCACAAAAACCTTAATTTCTTTTCGACTGAAGAAAGAAAGACATAAACATCTTGGATGACATGGGGGTGAGTAAATTATCAGGAAATTTGAATTCATGTCAGGCATGTGTTATATATATCGAACATATTATCGATTTTTCCATATAGAACATAAGGCCTATTTTAGGCCTATTAATTACATACAATCCTTTTGTTTCAGACTTACTGTCAGTCTGTTTCTTGATTTTGAGGGTGACAGTTTCTCCTGCCATCTGCAGCAGGTGTATGGCTTCACTGAGCGGTTTACCCTTCAGACTGACGCTGTTGATGGCCAGAATCCGATCACCAATATGAATGGCTCCAGTCCTGAGAGAACAGACAACAACAGCACAGTGACGATACATGGGCATATTGGCCCCAAGGACTTTTAGGAAAGAAACTCTCATTTTAAAAATCGACCTTTAGGGACAGAGTCCATAATTGGAGAAACAACTGTATTTTTCTGTGCATTTTGATGAATTGCATGTAGCACATTGATTCTTGAATGTTTTCAGTTAACATTACCAGTTTATGTTTTGCTTCACAGTGTTGTGTGTGTGTAACAATAAAATCTAAATTAAATGGTTCTATTTAAATATACATATTACTACTACTACTACTACTATTAATGTTCTAACTTTTAATTAGTAAATGGGAGAAAAAAAGTTTAATTGTGAATAAGCAATTAACATTTTAATAATACTAATAATATTGATGATTATAATAATAATAATGATAATATCTAAATTGAATGGTTTATTTCAAAGAAAAAAATGAGAGAGACAGAGAGAGAGAGAGAGAGAGAGAGAGAGAGAGGACACAATGTGCTTGTCTATATGCAGGGCTGCTGAGGGTGTCATAGCAGCTCTACAGGGGGCGGTTTGGGAGTCGACCTGTCTGACCCGTGGCTCACCTCTCAGCGAGACCCCTCTTGGTCAGGCCGGAGATGATGATGGGGTCAAAGGGCTCCTCTGTGCCGGAGATGGTGATGCCCAGCGGGCCGCCGTACCGCTTCAGCTCCACTGTGTAGATGATGGAGCCGGAAGACTCCTGCTCGTCTGGACGGGGGACAGGGACATAGAAAATGACAGACAAGTAACTAATAGCCCTGGAATGGATAGTGAAAGGAGGTGTTTCTGTATATGTTGAGGATGCTAGATTCATCAGACATGCATTCAAATCAACATATTATGAAAATTCAGTGAATATTTTCACAAGAGCTTGGTCTTTAAATGTTCTCTTTATTCACTCTTTGAGCTGGAAATAGACTTGTTTGCAGACTCAACCTGTACATTTTCATTTCAAAGGAATGGTGAGACACTTCATCTGCTATTTTGACCACACACTGTTTTGCCTCATAACAAAAAATGAGCTTTTTCTAGCAACATGCTAAATGTCTTAAGGCTGAGTTGTTGAAAGAACTCTATCATGTCAACAAAATAACAGAATAGATACATAAAGGATATGTACAGTATTTGTGTAATTTTTAGTTTTGATGACTTTAATATTATAAATACAGAAAATAGCAACAAAGAATGAGTAGGTGTGGCCAGATGTTTGATTGACAGTGTTGCGCCAGGAGTTGTTTGTAATTGTTATCATTGATATTATACTGACACCTGGCTGTCAAATGTTGAATGACACATTGACATGCTTTCAGTATGACTTTCAAATAAGATCTGAAATGCTTTAAAAATCAAAATAGGGTTGGCTGATTGATTGATTTTGGATTGGCTGATTTACTTTGGAATAATTTTAATTTAGCTGAATGAAATTTCAGCATTTAACCGGGTCATATTTCATACTATGTTTTTTTTTTTTTTCTAAGAGGCAAAACAACCTTATTTTATTTTTATTTATTTATCTATCATATATGATAGAAATGATAAATGAGATGAGAATGGTGAAATTTAATTCTATCTCAAATCATATATATATATATATATATATATATATATTTGATAAATGATAAAATAAAATAAAGAAGGATTTACATTTATAAGAAAAATAAATAAATAAATAAATAAATAAAAAGGAATTTAAATTCATAAGTCAAAAATAACCACATATTAGATAAACAATAACATGATAAATGAGATACATTTTTTAAGTTTTATTTGATAATATATATGTATATATTATATAAACAATAATATGATAAATTAAATAAATATAGCTTTATTTTATCATATATATGTATGAAAATGAAATTAAAAAAGATTTATAAGGGATTTTTAGGGCAAAATAATTATATATAAAATAAAATATAAGAAAATAAAATTGATATATCTTTCAAAGGGGAATATGTGTGTATGTATATGTGTGTTTTTATGGAACCATGAACATTGTTATGCAATGTCATATATTATTAAAATAGTAAACTATTATTATGGTAATATTTGCCATCCTGTTAAGCTGTTTTAATTGCTAAATTATAATAATGTGAATCGCTTTTGAAAATCATCAAAAAGAATATTGAGAAATAGAAGGGAACTCAAAAGTCAAAAACATCCAGATACATAGCGATCCTAAAAATAGGTTTTATTTTCTTAAAACTACATATAACTCCCCATTTCTATCTTTTAAAATATGAAATGATGAGCTTCACATGTTCTTTACAGGTTTTATGAGATTCACCCAATTCTGAACAGACTGAAAGTAAAGCTGGACTGCATGTCCACATCAGCACACCTGAGTTGTCCTCATCCTTGCGGATTTTGAGTTTGACCAGGTCTTCGCTCAGCTGGAGAATCTGGACGGCGTCTTCCATGGAGCAGTTCTCCAGGCGGATGTTATCTATGGCTAGCAGCTTGTCTCCGGGCTCCAGAGTTCCTGTTCTGCAGGAAACAACCATGAAATGCGCTTCAGTCCCACAAACAAACACAAGACAAGGCTGTGGAGTGAGTTGACAACAAACTTTGTACTTGTTTTTTTCTGCAATACACAGTCGCGAAGAGTTCTTTATATATATATATATATATATATATATATATATATATATATATATATATATATATATATATATTATATATAATTACATTATAAATTCTAAAATTATTTTTATATCACTCAATAACTCAAATAACTCAATTTTATGTTATAAAGCATGTAAAGAAAGCACATTATTTGCCAGTAATAAATCATATATGGAGTTTGTCACCACCTGCTGGACATTACAAACACATCTCATCTTTTCTGTTCCTGTATCTATAACAATTCTAAGATGTCTGTGAAATATTTCTGCATTCAATATCATGTTTAAAATTGTATTTTATAGATTTCATATATAATATTAATATTATAATTTTAAATCTTAAAATAAATAAAATAATATATAAATGAAGGGACTTATTTCTAAGAATCAAAAATAATTATAAAACAAAATAAAATAAAATGGGATTTATATTTTTAAGAGCTAAAACAATTATATATATATAAAAAAAAATGGCTATAAATTTCTCAGCACACACACATAATACAATAATAAAAAATAAGGGATTTATATTTCTAAGAGGCAAAAAACAATTATATAAAATAAAATAATAATTTTGCATAAAGAGAGCCTTTATATGGAACATTTTATAGGTGTTTTTGCCAGTGTTTGTTCATACCTGTGGGCCATGCTGCCTTTTTTAATGTCAGAGATGATAAGAGGCTCTCCTGGTTTCTTACTGGCTGTAGGAAGAAAACATCAACAGCAGTGTTTCATTATGCCACAAACACACACTCACACACACAAAACACCCCCGCAAACATGGTTTCAAGGCAAAAACAGAAACTCTCATCTGGATCCAGCAAAAGCATGAGCCAGACATTCAGAGAGAATATTTTGTGCAGATGGAATAAAACATTTTAAGACCAAAATTCCATCACAAGTCTAAAAATTCCTAGCATCCAGTGGCTGTTCGGCTAACAGATGCAAATGAAGTCACAAGTGTTTTCAAGTGAAGATTCTTCCACATTTTATCACAGGTGATGCGAAGTATCCTTCATAAAAAGTACCATGGCAAACAGTACTTTGTTATATATCATGGTATTTAAATTGTACTCAAAGCTAATTCAAATAATACCATGGTAATATAGGGGTCCAAAAACAGTGTTTCACGTCTCAATATTGGTCTGAAGAGCTGGAATACACACAATGCTCTCCGCTTGAGGCAACTGAAAACACATGACACATCATCCGTTATGTTCAGGTACTCAGCAGAAAGTATTTCTGGGAGAAAGATTTAACTGGGCGAGAGATGAAGAGAGAGAGAGCCAGAGGAAAGAGGATGATCTTACAGTCACAATCAAGCTTGACTGCAGTTCACAGGCTATTGGCACAAACAGACGTTCAAGCTGGGCCATGACATCCAGTCCAATGAAAAATGAATCATGTCAGAATAACCAAAATTATATATATATATATGAATATTTAAAATAATAATTAGCATGGCACTTAAATAAAAAAAATTCTGGGCCAAAACTGAAGATTTAGGATGAACTTTGCTGAAAAAAAAAAAAAAAAAAAAAAAAACTTATTTTAAAATATCTTTTTTTCTATAACTGTATAAATATTAGACTTTTTTAAATGAATTTAATAATAATAATATACAGTAATAATAAATTAAATATTAAATTAAATAATACATTTATTTTCAGGGAACTGTAATGATAAAATGAATTGCTTGAAGATGTGTACTTTGAATAAAAAAATTATGATGGCAAATAAAATGTACATGAAATGACTAAACACTAAATTAAAATATAAAATACAACAAATCAGTAATATAAATAATGAATCAAATGAAAATGTAAAATAATAATATAATATAAAATAATAATATATTTGAATATATTATATAAATAAAATATTAAATAAAATTAAATAAAAATGGAATACAATTATATTATTTTATGATGGCAAATTAAATGTACACTAAATTACTAAACACTTAATTAACATAATAACATAATACATCAGTAAAATAACATATTAAATAAACATTTAAAATAATGATAAAATAATAACAATAAAAAAATGTATTTATTTATTTATTTTCTGGGAACACATTTACTAATAAAATGATAAAAGAGTCTTTAAAGAAATGTACAGTAAATATGCATAAAAAATTGATACCTCATGCAACTAGCTATTTATCATTTTATTATATTATATTCTTGCTTTGAAAAAATTGAAAGTAGAAAATGTTTTTATCCTTTGACAAGGTTGTTGTTTAATAATCAAAATCATTAATTGATGTGACTGATATATTGGTCTATCGTTGCTCTCTAAACTGTGGTCTAGCAGTTTATTCTTCAAACATGTTGAGCCTTGGTGCTCATGCAGGAGATTCAGGTTCAAATCTGATTTCAAACTAGTAATCGTTAAAAGGTCGCAGTCACGAATACACACAATCTTATTCCTAAATGACAACGATTCAGCTGTGTCTATTAGCGAACATTCAAATGAAGATTTTATCAATTACATTGTTACACCAGTAGGTGGCGACAAGTGACTGTTAAAAAATGTATCTGTCATTGAATCATCCATTCAAGAGATTTGTTCAAAAACGCTGATTCATCCAGTAATGAAACAAGTGAAGTCTTTATGATTGAGTCATTGAATCAATTTTTTGTAAAGACATTGTCAGAACCCATTGTAAATGACATGTAATTTTGTTTTGTTCAGAATTGTGATCTATTTTAAACAAAAAAATTGTGATTCTAAATTTATCAAGAATCGTGCAGCTCTATTTCAAACTCTTTTCATACCTTTAAAGTGCAACTTACAAATTAAAATATGCCAAGCACAGTAAGATGTCTAAGACGTCTGAAGGACAAGATAAGAATTAAACTTTCAGGCTCTGAATCTGTCAGAAGTGGTTCTGCTTTAGTCCTTTAACTGACGGATGAACTTCTTGTGCATGTGCAAAGCTTGTGATTCATATCAACCCTCATGCAAGTAAAATACAAGTTTAATGGCCCATGATCCCTTAGTGCTTAGTGTAAAGAAGCTTCAGAAGGAACGTCAGATGGAAAGAAGCCAGACAGACGCAAGAGCTCTCTCAAGTAAACAAGCCCACCAGAAGCCAGGAGTAAACACTTCCTCAGAGAAGGGGTTCGGCTTATCAGGGCTAATAAAATTTCATGACACGGACGAGATGTGATGTGCCGTATCGGGTGGTCTGGCTATGAACATGAACCATGAGGAAAACCGATAAGCAGACGTGTTTGGTGACACAGAACATGACGGCTAGAGTGGATGTCAAAACATTTGTATGGAGTTTATTTCCCATGTGTTTCGGGATATAAAATTTAACTACATCTCGACAAGTTTGAAAAGTGAAATGGAGAATGGTAAAATAGGCCAGGGAGAGAGGGATCTTAAAATCTAAAAAAAAAAAAAACGTTTTAGAGGGAATTACTTAAATAAAAATATCAGGAAAGCAAAAAGAAAAATCCTGCCATTTTCAATAAGTAATATGATTTTTAGAGCGTTATCTTCTTTTGAAAAATATGAAAAATCGGTCCATACAATAAACCATACAATAATCCTTGTAAACAGAATTTACCTTACACTACACAAGCCAGAAATACTGCTACATTTTGCTTTATTATTAGTATTATTAAATTTATTTACTGTATACAATGCAAAAAAAAACTAGGTTCTTCCTCAGTATTTTTGTTTTGATTTGTTTTACAGTACATGTATCTAAACTTTCTTCAATTAAGATACATTTACTTGCGATGCAAAGTGACATTAGGTATCTGAAAAAGTAGTTTCTGCATATTAATGTTTTATGAAAAATCAAGTCACAAAGTCTCAATTGTTTTCTTTAAACATAAATCACTACAATTATACAGTAAAAAGAGATTCACATCATAGATGTACAGCCGACAAATCTGCAACAACTGCATGTCAGTAACGACCAACATCTCTGAAGAAAGTTTCCAGCACTTTGTTGAACCTGTGCCACAAGGAATTAAGGCAGTTTTGAAAACAAAAGGTGGTCCAGTGCCAGTACTAGCAAGGTGTAGCTAATAAAATGGCCGATAAATGTGTGTATATATATTTCAAAATATTACTAATCAAATCATTGAGAAACACTGCATGTATATTGATGGTGGCAAGTGCACATGTTAACCTTAAATGTATTGCCTAAAATAAAAAAAACAGCTCTCTCACAAATCATCTTCAAGTCATTTTAATCTGACATCTGACATTTTTTGCAAGTCAGATGTGACCAAAAGTGATGATGTCCAAGTTTTTTTTTTTTTTTTTTTTTTTTTAAGTGTGTCTAAGTGTGGAGTTCTTGACCAAAATATGCAGCAATATGGACCAAACTAAATGAAGAATATGCGCAGACCCTTGATGTCATAACAAAACCACTGAAGAGTGAATATTCAGGTCTTACCACTGATAGTGATGCCCAGCTCCACTCCTCTTTTTTTCTGCAGCTTCACATGGAAAGTTCCACTGCTAGGCACAACAGATTCTGGCCATACAACAAAAAGTATTAAAAACAAAAAGTAATAAATGTGACCCATGCTGGCAAAATGAGTTGCAATGAGCAAATTTTCAAAAACGAGTTGTTATTTTTGTTATTATCAGTCTCTATTAAAAAAACCTTCAAAATGGTACTGTATGATTTGTTGGAATCGGACAAAAAATAACTGATCTACACCTTTTTGAAGTCAATTGAGTCAGCAAAGTCAATTTTGAGAAAAATTAGTTTAGTTATATAAATATATAACTAAACTAAAATATATAAATATATTCCAAAATATATTTATTGGAAAAATATATGTTCAACTTTTTTTCCTCATGATACCACAATGCACCGTGCAGGGTGTTTGGACCAATCACCAAAGGCGTTATTGCGATTACTGGTGTGAATCTTCACTTGCCTTTCGATTCGATTATGATTCAGAGGGTATCGATTCGATTATAAAACGACTCTCGATGCATCACAATACATCTTTTCCTCCAATTCTTTTCTTAATAGTAATTACTATATTAATAATTTTTTGTTATTTTATCTTTGCTATTAAATATATATTTATAATTATATTCCACAACTCTGCCACTGGTTAGCAACAAATTGGTTTTGTTTACATCAGCATGAGTTTGAAAATCATATATCACTGGTTCAGATACATGCCATCGAGAATTTGCTATGAATATTCACAAAGTTGGAAAGATACCAAACTTGTGCTGAGGGGAAGCACCAGTTGTCGAGAAGCGAGCAGAGACAAAACTACAGTTTTTCATGGATTATTAAAACAAAGGAAAGATTTAGGAAGGTACACCTTTCAGAAAACGTGCAAATAAAGATAATTTTAGATGTTTAATTACTATTTGGAGCATTGGGATCACTAGATGAGGGCTTAGTGAACTTATTTTTGTGAAAACCTCAAATTCGACCAAAAGTGACATTTTTTACCTGTAGCTTGTAATTAGCCAGTGCGCATTCCAACTCATTTTGTAGCCGATTTTCAATCAAATACCAATAGAAACCGAAAAAGTTCATGTTTTATGAATTCTTAGTGGAAAACACGGGAAACCTTACTAACCTGCCACATCAAACTCAATCTCTAGTGTCACCTTATTGGCCAGAGCAGCATCTCGGAGCAGCTGATTTGCCTCTTCCAGCGTTCCATCTTCTGTAGGAATTCCATTGATGGATAAGACTCTGTCTCCAACCTGGAGAAGCCCACACCTGCCAATCAAAATGAGAGAAGTACTAAAAAGCTCTAGAAATATTAGTGGGTTCTTGTTTCCTTCATCCAGCAATTGAATTTAATTGGATGGTTCTTTGCCAAAATAAGGTGCAAAGTGGACCAGACTTCATGCCAATAGTCACAAGTCTAACTGTACAAAACTAATGTCAATATAAAAAGTTGATTTTATCAAACACAAGCAACAAAAATGCATGATTTACAATGTTGTATTCACATGGTTCTATATGCAATCCCAATGACACTGTGGGAAACTATGTGTGTATGGAAGACAACAACTGACCCGACATACAATGACTTCCAGCCCAAACAACACAAATGTCACACACTGCCAAAGTACAACGCAGCTCAACACACATCAGATCACTCGCTTCATTGTACAACAATCTCACACCAGGACTGACTCATGCACTGAGCTACAAAAACAAACAGAAACGGACACATCTAGAGGTTCGAATATAAAAATGGATTGTTTAGGGTGTCATCCAGTGACAAATTAAAATAAAATTAAAATAAATTTAAAATAAATGGCATTTGGGTTTGCTAGAGAGATCGTGTGGTTGAAGTTAACAAACTGTTAACAGAACAGCTAAAAAGCACCTTTGTATGAACTTAGAGAATGAGACAAAAATGAGACAATTGTTGACACAGTAAGAACTTAGAGCTACCGTATTGTTAGCAAAATGCTTGCAAAAATGTTAGCAAAACCGCTGAAATAGCACATTTGTAGCAACTTAGTTTCACAGTTTCCCCCCCTACAATTTCTTTGGACAAACACAAAGAGATTTGACAATTGTTGAAGAGAAAGAGATTAAAGCTAGTTAGCAAAGCAGCGAAAGTTCTGTAGAACCTTTACAACTTCTCAGACATTTCATCTAAACTTCCTTTGGACAGAAATAAAAAGCAACATTTAGAGTAACAAATCAGCTGTGAAGGCACATTTTGTATTAACTTGGCCTCAGATTTTTCTCCTAAAATTCTGTTAGACATTTTTCTAAAATTCCTTTGGACAAATGATAAGAGACCCAAATGAGACAAACAAGCAGCTGATGTAACAACTTAGTCCCAGATGTTTCTCCCAAAATTTATTTGGACAAATTAAAAGTGACCCAACTGAGACAATTGTTGACATGCAAGAAGCATTTAGAGCTAACCAATTGTTAGCAAATATAAGCAAAGCTGCTGATACAGAACATTCGTAGCAACTTAGTTTCTGATGTGTCTCCTATGATTTTCTGGATAAATAAAAAGAGACCTAAATGAGACAATTGTTGGCACACAGTAAGAGGTAGAGCTACAGTTAGCCAAATGATAGCAAAAGTTAGCAAAGAAAGCAGACATTTCTTCTAAAATTCATTTGGACAAATAATAAGAGACCCAAATGAGACAAGCAAGTAGCTGATGTAACAACTCCGTCTCGGTGGGTAAGTCTCAGATGTTTCTCCCAAAATTTCTTTGGACAAATACAAAGAGACCCCAATGAGACAATCGTTGACATGCAGTAAGAGTTTGGAGCTATAAAATTAAAGTGTATAGCATAGCAGATAATTATTTTTCTGAAAAATCTGATGAGAAAAGCTGGGGTTCATGTTGAGATGTTTGACTTCTGATTGAAGACTTGGTACAGTATCTTGGCAAATCCAAGTACAGTTTGAGATATTATTGAGATCTCTTGTCTTTTAAGATTAGGTGTGACATTAGTGGGGTCTTTCTCAGGAGAAACATCTGAGAAGCATAAGTTAGGATCCATTTGCTCTCCATTTAATCTCATTGCTGTCTAGGAAAAATCATTTGAGATGTTAAAGAGGTTCTTTTGTGATTTGTCTTTCCAGTGGATTGAGTTTAGTTTTGGAGACCCTTCCTAAGTTTTCCCCTCCCTTTTAACACAAAGTGTGACAGTGACACATTCCAGTCTCTTAATATATTAAAAATTAATGTCTCTTTCTTAAACATTGCTGATAAAAGGCGTGATTTTTGCAGTGTGAGTCTCCTGCTGAGTGTTGACCCAGATTCTGAGGTAATATCAACTCACATCCAGTTTGATCATTTTCAAGCGCCTCTCTCCGAGACAGTGCATGCCGGCTCTGTCGTACGGAATAATCTTTAAAAAAATAGAAGTCTTTACAAGATCTGGTTGCATTTTTAATAGATCCTTAGTCTGTTGTGGCACCGAATAGTGTTTTTATATGTGCTTGATTGAGCATGGATATCTCAAACAGTTCAGATAAAGTTTGGGGCGTACCTTTCGGCTGAGCTGTCCGGCTCTATAAAGCGGATAAGAGGGGGTGCAGAGAGGGTCTCCGTTGCAAATATTCCGCCTTGTAGCTGAACCCCAAACCCATTAAGAGGGTCTCCTCTCAGAATGACCTCACTGGACTCTGTGTGGACAATCTGACCACCAGGGCCCACAGAACTTGAGGCTAAAGACACGGCTAAACAGAAAGAAATATCACCACAGAAATATCATAAATGTACTGGATTTAACCCAGTAAGGGGCCATTCACAGAACATGTTTTAACATTTAAAAAACACAAGGCACAGAGAAATGAGATGAAAAAAAAAAAAAAACATGCAAGGTGTAGAGACATTGTTTGTTTGTTTTTTTAAAGTTGATGAGCAATGCATTTTTAGAACTCTGTGTCATGTGCAATGGTCGAACTCGCTGTGAGTGCAATAACGTGTTCTGTGTAAACAGTCCCCAAAAAGCGAAACTATTTGTAAAACCTAGTGAAAAATCTATCCAAGATGGAGGAATGAAGTGATTTGTGTTGTTAGCATAGCAACATGCTAACATCTCTACCAGTAAAAATGTTTTATTGATAGATAAAAACAATTTAATAAAATCAATTTAATAAAAAGTTATTTGTGTTCACTGTTTCTAACAGTGCTTAGAGTACTGTGTTGTTAGCTTAGCAACATGCTAACAACTAAATCGACAGTTAAATCGACAGATAAATTAGGCCAATCTAATTAAACAAAATTGATTATTTACCCAATAATTGCGTGCACTAGGTATTGGTAGGTAGTGCCTAGAGTGCCTAAGAGTCATTAGCTTAGAAAAATGCTAACATTTGTAGGTAATTAAAAAGTTTAATTGACAGATAAAAATTAGTTCAAACTAATTAAAACCAAACTATTTAGCCAATATTGTGCTACATTGCCTAACAGTGCTTATGGTGCGTATAAGTCCTTCTGGGAGGTTTGTATTTATGAATTCAGAGGTTGTAATTATGATGTCAGGTGCACTAAAGTAAGTTTGGTCTGAGCAAGACCTTTTCTACAAAAAATGTTTTTTTTTAACTCAGTGCTCATCAGGTGTGTTTTTGCTTTATGTTTTTATTCAATTTATGAAGGTGTTGTAAACTGACTTGTTCTACACTGTGTTCCAAATCATTATGCAAGTGACATATCAGGAGAATTTCAGTACAATAAACATTCAGATTTTAGTTTTTCAAAGAAAGTGTTTGTTTGTTTGTTTGTTTTATTTCTCTGTATCTTTTTAGATAACTGGTATCAATCTCAGACAGGTTTGTTAAATAGTTTCCCAGGTCTACTTAGGTAAATGGAAACCCTATAGGTTTAAGTATACTTAAAGATGTTGTTCCACATTATTAAGCAAGTCACAGTTCTCATGCAATGTGGGTAGGGAGAAAGCATGAAATAGTGCAATGTTACGTAAAAGGCATGAAAACAACTAATATTGTGTGAAAAGTGAATGTAAATTAACAAACTACCATAAGATTTGTGAGTGATTTAGAGCACAGCAGAACTTTTAAGGAAAGTTTCTGTCAAAAAAAAATGTGTTGTATTAAAAGGACAGCTATAAAAATAACAAAAAAAAAAAATAAAAATAATAAAATTAAAAAAGCCGGTGTTGAGCAGCAAACGGGTATTTGAAGCTCCTGGTGTCTCTGGAGTCTCAAGAACCTCTCCATGCAGGCTGGCAGTTGTGCGTAAAGTTGCATTTCAGCCACTCCAAACCAAACCTCACAAAGAGAAACATTTACAGTGGGTGTAGAATTAAATGAAGACTCATTTTTAAATAGTTTTATTCACTGACGAATGCCGTACTACAATGGATGGTCTAGATGGATGGATTTCTGGATGGTTGGTGAGTGGCCACCAAGTTCCAACAAGACTGTGACACCAGCAGGGAGCTGGCGGGTGATGATTTGGGCTGGAATATTGGGAAGTGAGATGGAAGGTCCCTTTAGGGTCTCTGAGGGTGTCGAAATGACTTCTGCAAGATATGTGGAGTTTATAACTGGCCATTTCCAGCTTTGGTATAAAAAGAAGGATAATGCCTTCTGAAATACAATGCACTGTGCACTATCCCATGCTGCAAAAAACACCACAGCAATAAAACAGTTTGAAAATGTATTTCTACACCCACTGTAAATGTTTCTCTTTGTGAGGTTTGGTTAGGGGTGGCTGAAATGCAATTTTACACATAACTGCCAGCCTGCATGGAGAGGTTCTTGAGACTCCAAAGACACCAGGAGCTTCAAATACCTGCTTTTTTTTTTTTTTTTTTTTTTTTACAGCTGTCCTTTTAATGCAATTAACTTGTTTGACAGAAACTTTAAGCCTTTATCTGACCGAGTTCTGCTGTGCTCTAAATCACTCACAAATCTTATGATAGTTCCAAAATCTCCATTCACTTTTCACACAATATTAGTTGTTTTCATGACTTTTGCGTAACATTGCACCATTTCATGCTTTTCATCTTCATAAAGATCTTTCTTCCTCCCCATATTGCATGAGAACCGTGACTTGCTTAATAATGTGGAACAACATCTTTAAGTAGGGTTTCCATTTACCTATGAGGCCTGGCAAGCTATTTAAAAAACCTGTCTGAGATTGATACCAGTTATCTAAAAAGATACGGAGAAATAAAACAAACGCTTTCTTTGAAAAAACTAAAATCTGAATGTTTGTTGTACTGAAATCCCACTGATACGTCACTTGCATAATAATTTGGAACACAGTATATATTCTTTATTGTTCTATATTCATAATTGTGATATACTATCATATTTTTGTACATGCAACTTTGCATTTAATAGTCAGTGCATCCACTGAGTCCACCATGTTTGAGTCCACCTGACACGGCGCTAACTCTGAAATTCATGACTTAAAGAAAATCTTGAGTTTCCCACTTGTAATTACGAATTTGTGGTGGCATTCATGTGCATTCAACCTGTAAATACAATCTCTCCGACATGACTTGAATTCACTATTAGCGTATTGTGTAATTTGCTTAGCAACATGTTAACATCTAACTCTAATGGAATCAGTCAGGTGTATAGTCTTTTCATGAAAAGCCATTTACAAGCCTATATAGAGCATTACAAATCAGTCACTTATAAGATATCATTTAGTATGCTGTCTTAGATCATTTCAAGCTGAAAATAACACAAAATTAAAACCGATCCAGTCACCTACAGGAGCTCTTGTGCTCTTTTTTCCTCTGTCTTCTCTTTAGCATGGAGTTCCGCGGGCTCATGGGAGGAGCGGCCCGGGGCAGCGTGCTGGAACCCTGGCTGGTCATGCCCGATGTGGTGGTGGACCCAGGGGAGAAGTTAGTGCAGACTATCGCTAAGGAGAAAAGAGTGGAAAACAGAGAGAAAGTCAGGCAGTGTAACCGCATTAAAAAAATTTAAATCAAAGAGATGGCAATGGTCCAAGTGACTGAGCGGCTCACTGCAGGTTAATGATCCATTTTCTATTGGTCCCTTGCTAGTCTTTGCAGATCTATCCACTCCTCTAAGCATTTGTTATTTAAGGGGATGTTATATTCTATTTGGAGGCAACCGCTGGGAGGTGGATGTCTGGGTTAAGAACAATTTTCAATATTAACGTAATGCCATTTTACATGTAAATGAAGATGGATGATAGAGAAATAGATTTAATGAAGAAAATATGAGTTGGTCATGAAAAACTAAATTATGACTGTTTTGGTGCAGGAAACTGAGACAAAAAAGGCTGCAAAATTGTGCTGTCACATTAGCAACATTTTGTGCACATAAAAACATTGATTGTCTACTGTCAATAGTGTAGCGATGTACCAAACATCTTTCCTTGAGTCAATGTGGCAAATTCAAGGTGCGTGCTCAACTTGAACACTGGCAAAATATGTGAGGAAAACATTTTCGCCGTCATGCGAAACTCCCAATTGTGCAGACTCCTATTATAGAATGGGCATGAAACAAAAGTTGAGATAATCTTTACTTCCCTACTGTGACCAAGTATGCCACACAAGTCCTGAAAAGTGAAGCCAAAGCCTTTTGATTGCCTCCTGGTGGCTGGCTGCAGTATAGGTCGTAAACCCCACCCTCTCCATGTGACAGAATGGGACGCGAGCCAAATTTAAAAATCTAATTACACTACAAATACTTTTTTTCTAAAGATCATTTCTGTCATTTTAGGTAGTTCTTATCACGTAGGTGTATGTTCAAGTGTTCATTTTTCCAATAAGTTTGGTTTTAGTTAGTTATTCGATGCTATAAAAACAGGGTGTTTGCGATTGAGTCTGTGGGAGTGGGAGTGTGGGTGGGACCTTGATACTGCAGCACCACTACTGCACAGACTCGGGATCCGAACGATATAATTCATGGGATAATTTTAATTTTGGGGTGAAATATCCCTTTTCCAGGCCCATTTGCAGTATTTGTATTTCTTTAGGGAAAACTTATCTTAAAAGGTGATAATTGTAATTGTAAAAATTATGTAATGTAATTACATTTGCAGTAATCTTGAGAGCTGGATGGGTTACTGGAAGCAGAGGTCCATGTCGATGTCTTGCAGTGACCAGGATGTTGGGAATGGCAGTAGTTCACACAGGGGTCCCAGCAGTGCGGGTGGTCACTTTTCTGAACTTTCACTAAACACAAAATGAATGACTAAATTGAGTTGAGAAATTATTACATGCTTCTCAGAATAAATAATGACAAAATGGTTAAAAAACATTTTTATATACAGTTGCAACTCCAACTATGTGGCATTCTTTAAATATTGTTCTCATTAATACTCATTTGAACACTGAAATCCATCATTTGGGGTCTTGAGGGTCTGTTGAAGTAGCATTCGAGTGATATTATCTGTCGCTAATACTGGTCTGTGAAAAATGAATGTGCATGCAAAACAATGCGAAAGCTCATTAGCAAACAGGCTAATGAAGTCCTGCTGCTAGAGGCAGGCTGTATAATTGAATGCCTATGTTTGTGCTTGTTCTCATTTGTTCTGCAGGACTGCAGTATCTCCAAGCGCTCATAATGCAGTAGGTCTGACAGTAGCAGAAGACTGAATTTAAAAGACAGTAAAATCAATTTGATAAATTAAACAATCACACATGAAAAAGTAATTTATTACAGGGCAGTGGTTCTGGACCCAGATTCTGGACATGAAGTGGCAACCTAATGAAACATCAAAATAGTTTATCATACAAAATTAATAAAAATGTACAGACAAAACAAATATTAAAAGTATTATTATTACCATGGACTGTGAAAGCCCACCAGCTGGCAACATTACTAACAAAACTTAGGCTGAATATTATGATTGTAATTATGACTTTGCCTCCCAAGTGCAATTGACTTCTCTTAACTGCAGCTTTATATCTCGTAATTGTGACTATTTCTTCTAACTACAATTTTACATAACTCACAATTGTGACTGTATATCTTTTAATTGGGACTTTATTTCTCATAACTGGGAATTTATTTCTCATAATTGCGACAATATTTCAAAATTGCAACAGTATTTCTCGGAATTGCGACTATCTTGTACTTACTTATTTCTCATAATTGCAATGTTATTTTACAAAATTGGACTTTATTTCTTATAATTGTGACTATAACTAATAATTGTAACTTTATATCTCATACTTTTAACTATTTCCCATAACTGAGTCTTATTCTTGTAACTGGGACTTTACTTCTCGTAACAGCGACTATATATCTCATAATTTTGAATGTTTCTCATAATTGCAACTTATTTTCTCATAATTGAGATTTTATTTCTCTCATGATTGCAACTTTATCATAATTGCGGCTATATCTCATAAATGTGACTATAGTAATTGGGACTATATGTCATGATTGTGACTATCATAATTGCGACTATATCTCATAATTGTATCTATCGTAATTGCGACTAGCTGCTTCTCATTTCAGAGGCTGCGTCCTCCGGAGGTCACATTTGAAGGCTGCATACGTCATCAAGGATGTCTTATTT
Source organism: Ctenopharyngodon idella (assembly GCF_019924925.1). NCBI lineage: Eukaryota > Metazoa > Chordata > Actinopteri > Cypriniformes > Xenocyprididae > Ctenopharyngodon > Ctenopharyngodon idella. Next base: position 17,772,249 of record NC_067229.1, on the reverse strand, counting down.
AAGAAAAGTGACCATAATAAAATTGACTGTTATTCCTCATGATGTGTAAAATACTGTAATTTCTTTCTTACTTTGCAATCTAATGGTTGCTTTTCTTAAATGAGACCGCCTCGATGATGTATGCAGCCTTCAAATGCGACCTCCGGAGGACGCAGCCTTCGAAATGAGATGCAGGTAATATCTCATGATTGAGACTTTATCGTTATTGCAATTATATTGTAATTGCGACTATATCTCATAAATGTGACTTTACAGTAATTGCGACTATATCTCATGAATGTGACTTTATCATAATTGTGACTATCTTGTAACTGTGACTTCATTTCTCATAATTTTTTACTTTATTTCTTGTAATTGCAACTATATCTCATAAATGTAGACTATCATAATCATAACTGTGACTATCTTGTAACTGTGACTTCATTTCTCATTTGTACTTTTCTTGTAATTGTGACTATATATCTCACAATTGTGACTATATCTCAAACAAATTGTCATTTCTCACAACCACACCTTTATTACTCATAACTTGTGACTACTCTTATTTTAAACTATCTTTTTTTTTTTTTTTTTTTCTCTGAAGTGGAAACCAATACATAAAATGTGTTCTATGTATTCGAAATGTATTCTATAGAATACACAACTATAGGCCTACATAAAAATACATAAAATACAAACCATCCACAGATAATAATTTAGATATTTGAACTTATTACTGAACCTATAACATGCTTAGTATATTTCCCCTGCTGGAAAATTAATCTCAAGCTAGTAATTGTGTTTTTGGATATGGTATCTAGTTTCTAGATGGTCCAAGCTGGTCATTACCTGGTTGACCAACCACTATGTTCTTACCACTTTAAGCCTGTATGTCTAAAAGGTAGCTGATTTGTTGGTCCAATTGGTTCTACCATTTTGGACCATATGTAGAAACCTAGCTACCATGTTCCAAAATACAGTACCAACTCGAGATGGATTTTCCAGCAGGGTATTAATGATGTGAAACACCCTAACTAAATTATATGACATTCAACAACTTAGCTTTAACTTAAGAACCATAAGAACCATAAGAAGCTTTAAAACGCTCAGAGAGATGTGTGTATTTGTGTGTGTGTGGTTACACATTAAGGTTTTAATGAAGTCTACTCACTACTTTTTTAATCTTTTGTATGTTACTAAACAACCATCATCTCCTGCACACGCAATACTGCATATTAGCATTATGTTTATATTTTTGCCACACAGGATGTGATGAGACGCTAAGAAATGCCACTTTCAGACAGATTTTCACAAGCCAGGTTAAATATTACTATCTATTCGTCTGAGCACCAATGAAGCATCTTCTAACGTTTGAACGCTAAATCCCTCTCGTCTGTGGCTTATGCTAAGCTCGTCTGCTATGTCTTGAAGAAACACAACTCTGTCTCTTGATGTGGGAATTGAGAACACCACGAATGATGACGGTAAAGTCTCCCACACAGGCTGATGTGACGGGAGCTTAATTCGAGTAAGGAGATTACAATACTGCTTTTTTAAGAGCACGTCATTTATCTAAAAGACGAATTGAACCAGGTGACTGGCGCTGAGGTTATTAGCAGTGGCTTGGGCTAATTTGTTATTAAATTCTGGCAATGTTCACACTGTCAATATTTGGGATTGACAACCACATTTACTTACAGGTGTGAGTCTCGAAATGTCCCGTTAACACATCAACTTACAGTAGCGTCTCAAATACTGTATGTATGAACGTGCATAAGAGTCAAGCCTGTATTCTCTTATCTGCAACCATTGTGATAGTGACCAAAGTAATATCAAAGATGGCAACATCCATAAAACTGAAAAGACTTATCACTTTTGACATGACAGAGTCAAATTGAGCCGCAAGTTCATCCATTGAATCTTCATTAACCGACAGAAGCTTCAATGCAAACACATGCTAGCCATATTGGACTGACAATTGTATTCTGCTGCTGTGTGAACATGGCCTTTGTGTAGCTTATTTCTGTATTGCAAAATACAGACATAGTGTACAAATGAATGATCTAAAAAAAATCAGTTACTATCTGGACTACTATCTAAATGTTGCTGTCTTCATCCGAAGTGGGATGTGCAATATCATGAGTCAATGATCTATTAATGTATACAAAAATACATTGAAAGAAATGCAATTCCTACATAGAAAGACTTGAAAGTGAAATTCATTTAATACATTTGGAATAAAATCAAAAATACATATAAAAATAAAGAAAAAATACAAATGAAATTAGGAAACTTTTATTATTATTTTTAAGAAATGATTTACAATTACACATTTGTAAGACACTTTTATCATATGTAACATAATATCAACGCTGCTTTGGATAAAAGTGTCCACCAAATATGTATATCTATTAAAATGTTCATTTTCTATCCTTCCTCACTTTAAATCCCACGATCTCAAAAACAGCAATCCCAAAAGAGAAGTTACCAGACATACTTCATTTTCTTCCCCTAACAAGGTCAGCTATAATATTTGCATATGAAAAATGAGAATAAAAAATGTAGGAGTCATATGGCAAAATATCAAACTCCATTTATTTCCTGGGTGAAGTTTCTATGTAATTTCGACATGGGCCCAGCAAGTGGGTGTCAATTCTTGATTGAAGTCATGCCGGGGCTGATAGTTCACACACGCAAATATATTTTTCCATCATTACAGCCTTCTACCTCCTCTCTCGGGTTCTCAGCGCGGCAGGAAATGACCTATATAGTGCTATAATATTTCGACAGAACAGATCAGATGCTGGAAAACTAAACCACTTTACTTGTCCATATCCTTTAAAGACGTTTGTTCCTGTGCCCAAAAATCTGGGCGTCAAGGCTGTCCTGGCATTACAAACTCTGTTTTACGATGTATGCAAGCAATGCATGGAATTCAAGAAGCCATCTTGAAGCTTTATCCAGCGTAATTAAATGCAGGGAAGGCAGCAGACATGGGCAACATTTGGACTAGACTGAAATCGATGGGCATCTAAGGTTCTGAATGATTGCAGAACCAAAAATAGCAAGAACTTCAAAGTCAAAACAACCATTTGAAGTTTCAACGTATTCTATAATTGGACCAATCATTGGGTGCATCCAATAAAGTCCTGCAATTACAGAATATGTTTATACACTTAATGATAATACGCTATTTATTAAGTTCTCAGAGGACCTCACGCATGCTGTAATAGTGTATACTAAGTCAGTCTTTTAACGCAATGTGGTCTGCACCATTGGACATCTGTTCAGCTCCTGAATTTGCATATAAACGGGGCTGAAAATAACTAATCTGGGTCTTCGTCCACTGCATCTCCTTTTGATATCGGGTTGCAGTCTGTTGGTTTTCTAGGGTGAGCAGGTCTCCGTGATTAAATCTGTCCTGCAGTCTAAAACTCGTGGGGCGACATCAAGCAGAGCGAGAAGCTAATTAAATGAGATGACAGCAGATGAGATGACAGAGCAGTCTCGGCATCCATGTTTTCTCATCCTCATTTGGGCATCCGAAGAGGATACATGTGAAGTTTATATCACTATAATTAGCAAGAATATATTATGACCTCCTTCGAAAAAACAGGGAAAATGTTGCCATACCCCTTGTAAAAAAGTACTGTGGTTCAATATGATGGTCTTGAATGATTACCATGATCAAATACCATTACATTTACATGATAATAAAATTAAATATAATAAATTATTTTACTAAATGACAAACAACACTGCCCAAGGATAAAGAAAGCATGAAAAAAAAAAATGTTTAAAAAATGTTTTAAAATATAGATTAAAATGCATGTACCTGTAACATGTATATTCTGTTATGTTCTGTTTTGGGGTCAATGACATGACGTGCATATTTTTGTGTCAAAGTGCATTATTTCCTTTTAAAATAATTTGATAAATTTATGACATCACTTTATTCTACAAAACCTATTTAGTTTGAATTCATTTTTAGTACATTTAAATAATACATATTATTTTATGTTTTGTTCCCTTTCGAGGTAACTCACACTGTGTCGGAACAACACTTTGGGGAACGCCTCCAGCGTGACAGCGTCTGAAGTACATATTGAATTAGTCCAATCTTGATTTGTGTTGCGTCATGACGTCACGTGTGACGGCGTACACGGAAGCTACAAAGGGGAGCCGGCACACAACAGTGTTAGCTTCTGCTCTTCAGCAAGCATTCTGTGCTGCTCTTGTCTTTCTTATCTGACGTTGTTTGTCCCAGTGCAGAGCATTATATCATATATATATATATATATATATATATATATCATTTATGGCGAGTCAGAGGCAATTCAGCCAGTGTGCGTCTCCCTGTCCACGTTATATCCCAGAGGGAGAAACACATTCGCTGTGTGTTATGTGCCTCGGAGCAGAGCATGCACAGGCAGCACTTGAGGGTGCTGTCTGTGAAAACTGTGAGCTGTTGCCGCTCAGAATGCTCCACTCCTGCCTGGCTTTTTTGATGAGGCAGACCAGGCTCGTGCTTCCCGTGGTTCAGGATTCGCGTCTGCTGAGGCAGTGTGGCGTTTGTGATGATGGGGGTCACAGATGGAGCTGGTGGAGGATGTTGAGAAGGCTTCAGCCCTTTCTCAGCTTTCAGAAACCAGCTCTGATGTTCTCATTCAGGGATCGGAAGCCCACTCTGTGGCTTCTTCCGCCCGGGATGAGGACCCGGTGCTAGAACTATCTGGTTCTGATGAATTCACGTCAGAGTCTGCCATTTTTTCCTGATCTCCACACCGAGGAGAACAAGCTGTTCTCATCCAGATTATCGAGCCTTATTATCCATTATTATTCCACCATCCTGGGCTCGAGAAAGAACAGCTATGGGGTGATGCCGTGGGTTGAAGAGACTTTGGCCTCATATCTCTCACCCGACACTGCATCATCCCTTAAGGCTCCAACACTGCCCACGAAACCCTGCCGCACTACATCTGCGTTAGGGGGTAAGGCATATATGGCGGGGGGTCGGGCTGGTGCATGCCTGCACACGATGGGCATCATGCAGGCATACCAGGCTGACCTTCTATAAGATTTGGACGACAGTGGGGAGGTCGGGCTTTATGATATCAAAGAACTACGTTGAGCTGCAGACTTGTCTCTCTGTGCCACTGAGCTGACAGCCCGTGCCATCGGCCGCTCCATGGCAGCCTCTAGTGCCCAAAAGGGCTTGGGGGATGAAACAACACTCTCAGCCCAAGTCTTCCAAGCTGAAAGCAGATTTGAGGACTGTCATCACCTGATGCTTTGCGCAGGCCTCTGAGGGTGGTCCCCCCTGTGGTGGAGCGACAACATCTCGATCCTACGCGGAGCCTTCAGGAAATCAATGTTTGCTTCCTGCCGCCTTGTGCGCTTCGGGATGCATCGGTTTCCAGTGAATGCAAATTGAAGTGTCCGCCTGATCTCGTTGCGGCCCTATCGAGTTCGCTCCCTCATATGGGGCCTGTAGAAAATATTGTTTGAGTTTCCCCTGCCGACCAGCTGCTTCAGGGCACCAAACTTATCTCACTCATGACACCCGAGGTCAGTCTCGAGAGACTGGTCTCCTTAGTAGAATATGTAGAAGCTTGGAGGAATCTTCACAATATACACTGCCCGGCCAAAAAAAAGGTCACTGTTTGGATTTTAATAAAATGATGCACCTCTCGATGGAAATAAATGTTGTGATGTTATTTCCATCCAGAGGTGCATCAATATTTGGTCAAGATCTTGTATTGACAATGCAAGAGGTGAGCACTCTGTAAAGTCTACTCCAGCACATCCCAAAGACTTTCAATGAAATTAAGTTCTGGATTCAGAGGTGCCAATTCATGTGTGAAAATGATTCTTCATGCTCTCTGAACCATTCTTTCACAATTTTAACCCTGGTGAAACTTGACATTGTCATCCTGTAATATGGCCATGATGTGTCTTCCTACATGGTTGTTTAAGAAATGAAAAGCTACACACTCCATCTTTAAGGGTTAAAAGAATTGTTGCCAAACATAAAACATGCTAGAAACATAATAATACATATTATTACATAACTGTAATAATGATCCATTCATAGATTCTTAAGCATTTGCCTATTAAAATCCAAACAACGACTTTTTTTTGGCTGGGCAGTTTATATCAATGGGTCCTGCACACAGTCGAGAAAGGTTACAGAATTCAATTCAAGAACCGTCCACCGAAGTTAAATGGGGTGGTGCATACCACTGTCAGTCCCGAGCAGGGTCGGGTGATGGAGCTAGAAGTTTAATCCCTCTTAGCGAAGAAGGCCATAGAATGTATTCCTACTCACGAGAGGGAAGCTGGGTTCTACAGCCGGAACTTCATAGTTCCCAAGAAGGATTACGCCTCATCATAGATCTCAGGGTATTGAATCGTTCTCTGAGGAGATTCAGATTCAAGATGTGAACTATCTCTATCACTGTGAGTCAAATCAAGTCCGAGGACTGGTTTGTCACCATATATCTAAAGGATGAGTATTTCCATATATCCATCCTTCCTCAACACAGGAAGTTCCTGAGGTTCGCTTTCGGGGGGAAAGTGTACCAATATCGGGTTCTTCCGTTTGGTCTAGCTTTGTCCCCTTGCACCTTCACGAAGTGTATGGATGCAGTGCTGGCTCCAATGAAACTCCAGGGCATTCGCATACTCAATTATATCGACGACTGGCTCATTCTAGCTCAGTCGGAGGAGATGGCAGTTCGGCATCGAGATGTCGTTCTTCACAATACAAGGTGCTTGGGATTGAGACTAAACGTCAAGAAAAGCTCACTGTCTCCCCAGCAGAGAACCACGTTCCTGGGGGTAGTGTGGGACTCTGTTATGATGCGGGCACAGTTGTCTCCCTCTCGTATAGACACCATCCTGACTACAGTCACAAACATCAAGCTAGGCCAGGCCATCACTGTCAAGCACTTTCAGAGAGTGCTGGGGCTTCTGACAGCAGTGTCCAACGTAATACCTTTTGGACTGCTGTACATGAGAACCCTGCAGTGGTGGCTCAGGCCCAGGGGGTTTTCTCAAAGGAGAAACCCGTTCCGCATTATTGTTCTTTGGCTATGTGGAAGAAACCGTGGTTCCTGTCCCAGGTTCCTGTGTTGGGTGCGTCTTGTCATCGGTGAATCGTGACGACGGACGCATCCCTCACAGGCTGGGGAGTGGTCATGCAGGGCCGCTTTACCAGAGGTCTGTGGAGAGGGCATCATCTTTCATGGCACATAAATTGCCTGGAGGTGATGGCTGTTTCTAGCCCTGAGGCACATCCTTCCAGACCTCAGGAGCCATCATGTTCTGGTACAGACAGACAATATGTCGGTGGTGTCCTATATAAATCGGTTGGGGGCCTGAGGTCGTGCCCTCGGCGCAGACTGGTGCATCAGATTCTTCTATGGTCCCAGGGGAAGCTGCTCTCACTCAGAGCGATGCGCATCCCCTGGGGATGGATGCCATGGTTCAGGTGTGCCCGGGCTTTACAAAATGGGATTACTAGTGGAGTATGAGGGAATGGAGGAAGACCCCGCCCACACTCCCACCACTGAGGGTGAGTTGCAGCTGACCTTCTGTATTTTATGATGATTTGGAAAAGATATTTCCTGTGTTTCCCGTCCCCGCTGGTCCTGTCCAGCTCCAAGTCTCATGCGTCTCCGCTGGTCCCACCCAGCTTAAAGTCTCCTGTGTCTCCAGAGATCCCATACAGCCTCCTCTTCCAAAGTCAGCCAGTCTGTCAGTCCCGTCTCTGCTAATTCCTTTCAGGCCCTCAGCTCCTCCTCTAACTACACTCTGTTGTGTGGATCTGCCTTGGATCTTCCAGTCTCCAGCTCTGCCTATTCAAGAGGATCCCTTGGCTTTGCCTCCAGGTGTCGATCCTGTCACTCCACCTTGGCCCATCGACCTGTCAGCTCTGCCTTGGCTCCTTCCTCCCTAGGCTCCACCTGGGAGCATCGCTCTTACGGCTCTACCGGTCTCCCTCGTTCCTCCGGCTCCACCTTGGTCAGACGTCACTCTTCATCTCTTCACCCTCTGCCCTCCCTTCGGCTCAATCTTGGCCCTCGGTCACACCGGCTCCACTTTGGACAGTCATCACTGTGGCTCTGTCTCAGCCTCCAGGACCATCAGTGTCCCCTGGTCTCGCTTCGTCTGTGCCTAGGTCTCCACGCCCAGCAGCCCCAACTTTGTCCATCATTCCCCTGGTGTCAATTGCCAATCTCCACCATGGCTCCTCCTTCCATTGACTTCGCCGTGGGCCTTCATCCTGGCTGTGGTCTGGGTCCTCCTCAGTTGGACTGTTATGATGCGAGGACGCGTAATGTTTTTTTTTGGTTTTTTACACCTTGTGAACATCATTATTTTTTCTAAAAACATTTAAATATATATTTCAAGGTAAAATTATTTTTTTGGTGATGATTTGGTGGACGAAAGTTTTGCAATGTTTATACTATTTTTCATAAACTAACATTTTTATTAATATTTAATCATATAAAATATATCTTATTTTTTCCTATGAAAAAAAAAAATATTAAATGCTTATGCCAAATCATGCTTTATAATGAGACCAGGACAATTGTACGACCCTGACCCTCATGACAAAATAATTAAATAAATCATTAACAAAATAAAAACATGTTTATCATAGAAGTCATGCATGATTTGCATTTGTAATTTATTTTCAAATATATTAACAGATATGAAAAGAAAGTTATGTCATTGACCCATGTGTTACATTCACAGACAGTTTTCCAGACACAGTTAAGGCCTGTTCCAAGATCAGATTTAGCCATCTGTTGAAGACATCTCAGATTAAGCCTAATCCATGTCTGGAAAACTGCACCAAATTCCACATTTTTTCCCTTCTCTCACCAGTGTCCTGGGGTTTTCCGGGCAGTCGTGTTTGATGTGCGGGTAGGATCTCCAGTTTGGTCTGATCAGATGTGCTGGCCAGCAACTGTGTTGCCTCCAGAACCGAGCAGTGCTCTGTGCTGGTGCCGTCTATAGACAGGATATGATCACCCACATGTAATGCTCCTGACCTGAGAGGCAAACAGAGAACTGCTAGAACTGTCATAATTGTGGGAAGTGTTAGAGACAACATTAAAACTGATCCAAATTACCATATTAATAATGTGTCACAATATGGATGTTAAATACATTGTGAATTATGTTTCTTCTTGTTAGTCTTATGACTCTAATGGTAAACAAAAACAATGAAGTTTCATGCACCTTAATAACTATAACAGATTAATAATAGCTATCATATTTTTCTGAGGGACTTAAGTTCAACTGTATTCAACAGAAGAATAATTTCTGTGTAAATTGTTTGTGAAATCATTATGTAAGAATGATTTGATGAAATACAATGTGTTTTTCGATTTACAGAAAGAAATAAAATTCTTTACCAAAAATGATTTTAGAGAAATACAATCCTTTATGTAAGAATGGTTTTACAAACTATTTATGTGAAAATAAATAAAATGATCAGTTTTACGATCAATTTGCATAAAAATAAATAAAATCGGTTGTTGATAACTGGTTTGACAGAAATAAAATGTTTTTTATAAGAATGATTTAACATATAATTTATGTAGGAAGATTTAAAAACTTTTACGTAAAATTGGCTTTGTGAAAAACATTTTTTTGGTTTTACAAATAATTTAAGAAAGGAGATTTTAAAACATTTACTTAAAGTTGGCTTTTGAAAAAATAAAAATATATATATTTACGGAAAAATGGTTGTACAAACAATGTACATGAAAATAAATAAAATTATTTAAAAAATGGTTAAAATGCATGCTCTACCTAAGAATGGCTTTACAAAAATTTATGTAAGAAGATTAAAAAAAAAAAAATACGTAAAATATTTGCGAAAGAATGGATTTACAAAGAGTTTATATGAAAAAATATATATATTTACTCATGTCAAATTAGTTTTACGATCAGTTTACATAAAAATAAAATCATTTGCATGAAAATGGTTTAACAAACAATTTATGTAAGAACAAAAACATTTATTTACAGAAGAATGGTTTATAAACAAGGTACATAAAAAGAAATAAAATCCTTTACGTAAGAATGATTTTACCAACATATTAGGTAAGGAGAAATAAAAACAATTGTGTAAGCTTGGTTTTAAAATCAATTTAAGAATTAAAATTATTAAACTATTGTTATGTTAATAGTTTGTAAAAAAAATTTTAACACAATTTACGCTACAATTTTTTTGCAAACAATTTACATAAGAAAAGAATCTTAAAAGGGGTTTTACAATTTACAAAGAAATTTGTTTTGCTTGTGTTTGATGAATGAGGCCCATTGAGTGTGTACCTGTCCACCACGCTAGCGGATTTGATCTTGTCGATGACGATGGCCTGTTTGTTCCTGTGCATGGCAGTGGTCAGAGTAATTCCCAGGCTCGCTCCGGGCGCCTTGGCAATCTCCACCAGCAGAGGACCTGAAGCATTGGTCACCGAGTCTGGAAGGCAGGTGATAAGGACAAACAAGGATAGCATTGTTACGGTGTGGTTTAGCTGTGGTTTCTTAACAGATCGTTTTTGCAGCTTGGACTCAATAAAGAGTCTTTATGGACTGGGCAGAAAGTTCTGAGCTCTGAAAGTTTATTTCAAACCTCTATTTTCTAAGATATGACCCTTTTAACTCTACAAGGAGAACAACAGTGGGTGTTATGCTAATTGTGGCCACCCTAAATTAGCCTTCACAGCATTAGTAGAGTAAAGGGGTTCTTTCTCTGCTCTTGCAGGTCAACAACCTGCTGTTCAAAAAAACAAACAAAAACAACCTGCTGTTCATCTATATGAAATAGTGAAGATGGTTAAACAGAGCAGAGCTCTCTGGAGAGAAGCACAATGCCTCTGGAAAACGTCTGTGAAAGGACAAGCACTCTCTTAAAGTGCTCCTATTATGCCATTTTAAAGGTTCCTATTTTAGCTTTGAAGGTCTCCTACAATAGGTTTACATGCAATCAATGTCATAAAACACTTTAATTTTCTCATAATATACATTGCAGCATCACCTCATTTCTCACAGTGTCTGAAATGGTTCGAAAGAGGATTCAGTCTCTCTAAACCCCTCCTTTCTGAGAGCCTAGATCTGCTCTGATTGGTCAGAAGGCCCAGTCTGTTGTGATTGGTCTACTCTGCTCTGATTGGCAGACACCCCAGTCAGTGATTGGTCTACTCTGCTCTGATTGGTCAGATGGCCCAGTCTGTTGTGATTGGCCTACTCTGCTCTGATTGGTCAGATGACCCAGTCTGTTGTGATTGGTCTCCTCTGCTCTGATTGGCAGACGGCCCAGACAGTGATTGGTCTACTCTGCTCTGACTGGTCAGATGGCCCAGTCTGTTGTGATTGGTCTACTGTGCTCTGATTGGTCAGACAGCCCAGTCTGTTGTGATTGGTCTACTCTGCTCTGATTGGTCAGACAGCCCAGTCTATTGTGATCTGGGTGATCTGACGGCCCAGTCAGTGATTGGTCTACTCTACTCTGATTGGTCAGATGGCCCAGTCTGTTGTGATTGGTCTCCTCTGCTCTGATTGGCAGACGGCCCAGACAGTGATTGGTCTACTCTGCTCTGATTGGTAAGACAGCCCAGTCTGTTGTGATTGGTCTCCTCTGCTCTGATTGGCAGACGGCCCAGACAGTGATTGGTCTACTCTGCTCTGATTGGTCAGATGGCCCAGTCTGTTGTGATTGGTCTACTGTGCTCTGATTGGTCAGACGGCCCAGTCAGTGATTGGTCTACTCTGCTCTGAATGGTCAGATGGCCCAGTCTGTTGTGATTGGTCTACTCTGCTCTGATTGGTCAGACAGCCCAGTCTGTTGTGATTGGTCTACTGTGCTCTGATTGGTCAGACAGCCCAGTCTGTTGTGATTGGTCTCCTCTGCTCTGATTGGCAGACGGCCCAGACAGTGATTGGTCTACTCTGCTCTGAATGGTCAGATGGCCCAGTCTGTTGTGATTGGTCTACCGCTTACAGCGCATGATGGAATCAAAGCGCCCATTACCATATGTGAATTTCAGCTCTGGATCTTCTTCAGCACTTGATACAAAGTGACACGAATAGTAACGATAGTGTCGGTTTTACTGTATCAATTCGAACCTGAGTCCTCATCCTTTGGAAGTGCATGTAAAGTGGATTTGTTTTTGCAGCACAGAAAACAGAGTCTACTCGACATGTCGACAACACAAACCAAACTTCCAGTCTCAGCTACAACTACAGTGTTTGAGGGTTAAAGTAGACGTTGTTCACAGTCAGCCAATGAATACCAAAGGCTGGCATTATGCAAATTTGTTACAAACCTACATAGGTTTGTGCAGGAAGTAAGACTGGAATTACTGACGACTTGTTTCAGGCAGTTCAAAATCTTTTTTTCTTTTTTTTTCTTTTGGGAGACAATAACTTTTTTTGTTGTGCACTTTGATCTTTGAAACTTTGCAGACCTTTTACATTCACAAACAGCTGTATTACACACTACATGAAAGGTAATATCCAAAAAAAGCATAACAGGGGCACTTTAATGCTAAAATAGTTCGATGAATTCATTATTTCCTTCTAAAGTGAAACATACAAAACTAATAACATTATAATCCACTGGGACATGTGAAATTTTCATTCTGTCAATATATAAAACAAACACAACTGAAGAAACTCACCCATGATGGAGACGTCGTACTCGATCTGGAAAAGGGCTTCCTGTCCACACTGGGTCAGTACAATAAGGGCTTCGCTGTGAGTGGCACTGTGTAAAACCACTCCATCCACGCTTAAGATCCGATCACCTGCTTTTAAAGTCCCTTCTCTGCAGAACACAAGCGGAACATTCACATTTTATTGGCCCCGTTAAATGTTTAGGGTCAGTAAGGTTTTTTTTTTTTTTTTTTAAATGAATACTTTTATTCAGAAAGGAAAATAAATGCTGTTCTTTTGAACTTTCTAATCAGCAAAGAATCCTGAAAAAAGTTATCACGGTTATACAAAAATACAAACATTCATATTCATACATTATATTAAAATAGAAAACACTTATTTAAAATTGTAATAATATTTCACAATATTAATGTTTTTACTGTTTTTTGATCAAATAAATGCAGCCTTGGTGAGCATAAGAGACTTCTTTCAAAAACATTTAAAAATCTTAATTATTCCAACATTTAAAATAGAAATGAGCTTTTATATAAATGTGACTGATATAAATCATAAATATAAATCTAGTGGAATGGTAAAACAATTTTTTTTGCATTTAGCGCAAAAAGTTTTTTTTTTTTTTTTTTTTTTTAAATAAAAGCTGCAATTGATTCCAACAGAGTTTGATGATCTCTCGATATTCCACACTAATGATTAATGCTACATGTGAAATGACCTGTTTGAGAGCACAGTATTTTTCTCATGAAATGTCTGGGGACCTTCAGGAAAGACAATGCATATAATTCCCACATGTCAGTCAAGGCAGGCTTTGTCTCTATCATCAAAGGTGTCTTATGGAACATGTTCTTTCTCTAGACACGTTTATTTATTTATTTATTTTGGCAGGGTGCGTGTTGCTGATATAAGTAGGGAAATGTGCTTGCGAAGAGAGGCATTGAAAATCCTAAAACTAAGAATAATAACTAGCCATCTAATATGAGAAAGAAATATCTGGCCTACATTCTGGATTCGGTTAAAGCGCGAATAGTGTGTCCAAACATGGAAGATGACTACAGCAAGAACTTCTACATGTTGAGTTCACAAAAAAAAAGTTTTACACCAAAAAAATGAATAGTACCTTTTAAAACCTGCTTTATTCTAAATTAGGTGGGTAGCCCCTCATGGTGGCCGCCATTTTGAGATCACATGACCTGGCAAATACTACTAACTATAGGTTTGTTCGACTTGAAGTAGCGCTGCACAGACTGATCGGTGTATGATACCACAAGAGCGATTTTAAGAGCATACGGAGCCGTCTGCTCTCTAACCACACTCACAGTACCTTGATGTCAGAGACCGATCGGTCAAACAAGTCAAACAAGTCTTTTATCTTGGTGCTTATTGGACACTTTCGATGATAACAGAAAGATACAACATTATAGACAGTTATTATATTCAATGTAAGTCTAACAACACAAACTACTGAAATATATTTACTATATGGGCTATAAGTACTATATGAATATGACATGATCATAATAATAAAATGTTTTTTCTCTGTGTAAAGTGCCTTCAAAAGCTTAATTTTTGGTTGTGCATTACCTGTCAGCAGGACCACCTGGACGGACATGTGTGACCACCAAAGGGCGAGATTTGTGCCAGTCCTCATGCGATCCACCTGTATTATAACACATAAAAATCTGTAACCTGCTGTTAAATCTCCAACATTTTGATCCTAAGAATATTACAAGAAAGATTAGAATAAATAAATACAATAAAATCAAATGAGAGGCAACAAACCCAAGAAAACCCAAACCCACCTCGCATAACAAAGCCAAAGCTGTTGCCCTCTTTCTGCAAACAGATCTCGATTGTCTTGGAAATAACACCTGAGGTACTGTCTGGCGCTAAGAGAGACAACAGAGACAGAAGAGAGGCAACAGCATCTCTAAATCAGCACCTTTTACTGGGCGAACGGCCAGATCAGAGGGACAATCAGATAAATAAGCCCAGATGCAAACTGACGTTCAGCAGAAGGTCAGCCAGAAACACTGAGCTTATAAACCAGACAATTTATCTGTCATGCACAAGATAGATAGACTGGCTAACGATCACAATATATCATCGCACATGCCAAACTGAGACAATCTAGAAATGGCTGGCAAATGGTCAGAAAATAGACGGCATAAAATGCAGATATATTCATAATAGACCTTAAAGGGTTAGTTCACCCAAAAATTATTCCATGATTTACTCACCCTCAAGCCATCCTAGGTGTATTTGACTATCTTCTTTCAGATGAACGCAATCTGAGATATATTTAAAAATATCCTGGCTCTTCCAAGCTTTATAATGGCAGTGAATAGAGGGCCCGATTTTGAATCCAAAAAAAGTCCATCCATCATACAAATACTCCACCTGGCTTTGGGGGGTTAATAAAGGCCTTCTGAAGCGAAGCGATGGGTTTTTGTAAAAAAAATTATGAATGCGGAAGTGAAGAGGATAGAGCAAAACAAAACACCGGTCAAGAAGTAGAAGTTTAAAACAAGAAATTTTAAAGTGAAATGTCGGAGGATTTCCATATAAGAGAAGGGGAGCTTGAGTTTGCTGCACAGCCCTATTTGTTTAAATCGCGAGTTGCGTCTAAGCTTACGCTACTCCTACATCCTACATCATACATCGCGTCACGGGTTACTCTTGTGGCGCAAGTCTTGCGCAGTATGCGTACGGTCATCTGCTGGAAGCTAGTTATTTTAGTTTATAAAGTTTTAAATATGGATATATATATATATATATATATATATATATATATATATAATTTTTTTTTTTTTTTTTTTTTTTTTTACAAAAAAAGCATCTCGTTGCTTCAGAAGGCCTTTATTAACTCCCCGAAGCCATGTGGAGTACTTTTATGATGGATGGATGGATGGATGGATGGATGGATAGATGGATGGATGGATGGATGCACTTTTTTGGCTTCAAAATCGGGCCCCCCATTCACTGCTATTATAAAGCTTGGAAGAGCCAGGACATTTTCTAATATAACTTCGATTGTATTCGTCTGAAAGAAGAAAGTCATATACACGTTGGATGGCTTGAGTGTTTCATTTTTGGGTGAACTATCCCTTTAATGGTTGCATTTTTTACAACATGTATTCGAAATTCACTAAAACACACAAAAATATATGTTTATAAGGCTGACGAACACTTTTGTTTAAGATTGAAAAATTACTAGTTGAAAAATTCCAATCAATCAAAATTCTGCCAATAAATTGGCCTGGGGTGCATTTCCCAAAAACATTGTTAGCCAACTATGGTTGCAAGTTCCATCATTACCAACATAGTTCAACGATTCGCTGATTCCCGAAACCATAGTTTTAATGAACATTCGCATACAGCATCACAAATTTGTGTGATTGGAACTACAACCCTCAACGTGGTTAGAAGCGGTTTCTTTTTAGCATAAGCCAAATATGATAGCAAGTTTCATTATTACCTACATAGTTCAATGATTTCCTGATTCCCAAAACTATAGTTCTAACGAACATTTGCAAACAGCATCAGAAAGTTGTGTGACTGGAACTACAGCTCTCGATCTGTGGTTAGAGGCAGAGTTTCTTTTTAGCTTGATATGTGGACTTACATCATGCTCTTGTGCACAATAAAGCAAGGTAACGTAAAGTACAATCTATTTCTATATCTATTTTTTATACCTATTTTACAATCTATTTTCTATATACAGATTTTATTCTGTCTTTTAGTTTGTCAAGAGAATAAAAAGTGCAGTTTTTGAAGAGTGTGCATGTGCGAATATTCTCTAGTCACCCAGGGGAACAACGGAGTATGACTTAAGAGGAAACCCCACCATTAACTCAAACATCTCAAAATAAAGCAAAACAACGGAGAACAAAAATAATGAAGTAGTCCTCAGATGCCATGTTCGTTATTTACATCTGCAATCTGACATTAATTCGATCTCAAAACGATTAAGTTATTACTCCACCACCTGCGTGACATCATTAACAACAGTTCTATGTTGCTGAACCAATGTGGTTCATGCAAAGATTGTGCCACAAAGTTACTATGGTTTTAAAAAAACAGATGTGACTAGTTAGTTCCCTTTCGATACGGTTCACTCACATTGCGTCAGTTTTAGCTGACATTTATGGGGAAAACTCCTGTTTTCTCTGAACCCCGACTGGTTCACGTCTGTGCAAGTGCACAGACAAATAACGTTTCAGCCTGCCAAAAGGGACGGGGTTGACTGCCTACATCAGTCACACTGGAACGCCATCAGATCAGAATCTTTCTCCTTCAGCGTGAAGATCATCTCGTTGCCCGAGAAAGACTGAAGCCACTCTCTCTCGCCTCTTCTCGCATCGAACAAGTCTAACAGCGGACTGACGACACTCAGCAAGCAAGCTGATTCAGCTATCTCCCCTGTGGCCATTCAGCTTGGAGTTTGGCCCTAACCACAGTAAAGTGGTCCTAAGGCCAAGAAAGGTTTATGTGCCAAAAGTGCTTTCTACCCTGTTTAGAACTCAGGTGATTACGCTGTTAGTTCTTCCGCTCGCGGAAGACAAACAGGCACCTGATCCACTCTTTCCCATGAGGGCTCTCAGAGTGTATATTGAGCACTCTAGCCAGTTTCAGCAATCAAAGCAGCTGTTTGTTAGCTTCGTAGGGCACGCTAAAAGGCTGCCAGTTTTGAAGCAAAGACTTTCCAGATGGATTGTAGATGTGATAGCGCTGGCTTACAAGTCTGTGGACTTGTTGTGCCCCTTAGGAGTGAGGGCCTACTCCACTAGAGGTATGGCCTCCTCTTGGGCTTGGTCCAGCGGAGTCTTGATTGCAGACATCTGTGTGGCGGCGGGTTGGTCCTCACCGTCCACTTTTATCAGATTTTACAACCTTGATATCTCTGCTCTTCAGGCACGGGTGTTGTCAGTCTAATAAGTACATTTCGTGTAAGTGCAGTCTGAGCCCCTCCCTATACAGCTGTCAGAGGGGCCCTCGTTCGAGTGGCTTAAAGCTGTCGGCTTGCAGAGCGACTTCCATTCTGCGCTTGAAGCACCGCGCGTTGCATTGTGTTCCCCATAAGCGTCAGCTAAATCTGACACAATGCGAGTGAATTGTATCAGAAGGGAACGCTCTGGTTACTCACGTAACCCTGGTTCCCTGAGATAACGGGAATGAGCATTGTGTAGCTTGCCGTGCTGCTACGCTGCCAGCGAGTCATGCTAGGTGCTGGTCAGTCGAAAGATTCTGATCTGATGGTGTTCCAGTGTGACTGGTGTAGGCAGTCAAAAACGCCCCTTTTGGCAAGCTGAAATGCTATTTGTCTGTGCACTTCCACAGGCATGAACCAAGGAGTTTTCCCCATAAGTGTCAGCTAAAACTGACGCAATGCTCGTTCCCGTTATCTCAGGGAACTAGGGTTACGGGAGTAACCAGACCATTAATTTTTTTCCAATGATGCATTATACTACAGTAGCTAAGCGGCAAGTTGCGTTGTTTTTTTTTGGGAAACACACCTCTGGGCAAAGTATCTCAGTGATCATGATAGTGCCTTTGTCAAAACCATTGCATGGGGTCTTTGTAATGCCATGTAATTTTTGTAATAAGTAAGCCATTTGTAGGCTAATATCACCAAAAAGTTTGGGGCGTGACTATCCATTTGCCCGACCAATGGCAGATGGGGGTGAAGTGTGTTATTTCTGGGGCCACAGCAACAGAAGGGTAAAAATAATGACAAAGGGCAAATTCCAAATGTTTTTTTTTTGTGCCCTTGAAGGGCACTTAGGGAAGGGGATGCCATTTGTAGGACAACAACAGAATCCATTGCTCTTTTCGCCAAATTAGTTCCAAACGGCTATATTATGAACTGCATATGCCCTGCTCCAAAGTCCCTACTTCAAGAGCTCTGTCCTTCGGAGTGAGTAGGGCATAGGTATGTTTACTTCCGATTGGAATTCACCCCATTGGTCAAGCTAATGTTGCTATGCCCACCATGATTTTGATATCAAAGCATTTAACCTTTCGAAAGAATCGACAACCCATTCATTTACTTACAGATGTCTTTGCATATTAAGGTGAAATAGGAGAAAATATTTGAACATCAAAAAATGCTTTCAACATGCAGCCATGCATTCTGTGTATAATTATATATACACAACCTGAAATGCACTTCCATTTTAGCTACATACTGAGACAAAAAAATTATTCACTCATGAGTACTGGGATTGGTTGAGACCGTAGTTAAATTGACAGGGACATGCCACAACACAGGCAAAAGTCAGAATACTCAACTTCCTACCAGCTGAAGGCAGTTCATACTCCACTTCCAGCACAACGCGCTCGCCTACATTCTTTAACAGACTGATGATCTCGTCGTGACGCAGCTTGGTCAGGTTGATGCCATTGACTGACTTGATGTAGTCGCCCACATTGAGTTGATCACTCCTAAGACATATCAAATTTAACTGAATTATCACAGAATAGTACTTAGAAGAGTTGTGGATTTGTTGAAATCCTAACTGTAATGTTAGCAATAGTGAGCAAACACCACAGTTTTGTATTGTAATTACTGAAAATATAGTAATTAAACAGTTTAGCTAATACCTGCAAACATTTTGGCACATCATTTTTTGTTTAACAATGTAAAAGTCTGCCTTTCAAACATTTGACTTAATTAGCTTTGTTAGCATTCAACAGTTAATGTAGAGAAATTAACAAGATGACGTCTGACGGTCCAGAGAAGCTTTCCATCAATGGTCACAAAAACAGAGAAAACAATTATATTTTGAATGGAAAGTAAATGCAAAGTAAAAACTCTTTATCTGTTGTTGAACACTCCACTGGGAGTATAAACATGCTCATTTAGATGCTAATTAGACAAATGAATGCTATTCATTCCCTTTGTCCTCTGGGCGTACATGAGCTTGCACAATGATGCCTGACAAAATGTGTCATCAGCCCAGACGTGCTCCATAACATCCTCATATCAGCCACAAGGAAAGAAGAAATTACTCAAGATGGGAAACTTTGATACATCCTGCACATCACTGAAATTAGTTTAATCAGTGAGAATGTGGGAAAAGAAATTTAATGGAAATTTATCACAACATATCTACCTATGTATGAGAATGACATTTCTAGCTACACGCTCGATTTTAGGCAGTGTTGTGTTTCGAAATGTAAATCAGAATGTAAGTTTTACTGCAACACAAGTAAATGTGGCAGAAAGTGGCTGCTTCTACGGTCAGTCTTTCTGGTCAATGACTGTAATGGCAGAACAACAGTTTGAGCAAATTAGCTAAAGCTAGCTAAATTGCTGCTATGTTTAGCTTATAGCCAGCTACCTGTTTAATAGAATAGATAATTGTTTCAAACATTTGAGTATTGAGGCTTACTGCCACAGTAACACAAAAATGCTAATGCTAAACACTAATGTTAAGTATGTAATGTAACACAACTACATGTTGCTACATTAGCAAACATTAGCATAAATGAGCTGCTTCTACGGTCAGTTTTCTTTCTAGGTCGACTATGGTAGAACAACAGTTTGAATAATGCTAAGCAAGTTACCCAAATGGGCTTTTCACACTTTAAATAGTTAACCTTGGGTTATACTAAACCCTGCGTAAACGGAATCCTGGGTTATCTTGCTTCACGTTTCACACTGCTCATAATTTATCCGTAGTTAACAATTAATCCTGGGTATTCGTATGCTGACGTTTCATACTGTACATTCCTAAACCCTGGGCTAACGTTCTTATTTGCATATGTGCAGTGTCAGTGTCATTGATTGGATGAACACAGCATGTGACCTCTTGCATTGTGCATCTTCGTATTGCCAACTGTACTATCGAGCTTATACTGAATGGACATTTCGGACTATAAAAGGTAAGAATGAAACGGCCTCTTCTTCACTCAAATTGTTGTGTTTTCTCTCAGCATTTCACAAACGCTGAATTTACTGTTTATATACCATATGAGATGAATCTATGAGAGTATGTGTGACCCTTGGAAGTTGCGTGCATATTAGTTAACTCATACAATATGAAACAAAAAAAAAGATGTTTGTAACAATAAGATGCAATTTTAAGTAGTGATGCATCTTACTACACACTTTGCACTGTTGCATTCCGAAATGTCAAAACGCAAGTCATAACACAACAATATGTGTCACAACATTAGCGAGCATTAGCATAAATTAGCATATTCTATGGTCAGTTTTCTCTTAGCTACATATTAGCTAATGTAAACAATACACAAAAAAGAAATTTGTAACAGTAAGATGCTAAGTTGTGGCACATCTAATTTCACACTTGAATTGCACTGCTGCATTCTGAAATGTGTCAAAACACAAGTCGTAACGCAACACAAGTACGTGTCACGTTAGCGAGCATTAGCACACTTAAATTGCAAGTCAGGTGATCACTTTGTCATTCTGTGATTGGCTGATAAAGTTAACATTAAAATTAATGTTATTTTCTGCATTCATTTGTGAGGTTGCATTGACTTCAGATCCAGTCCTCACCTCGCCGCAAGTCCACCCGGCCGCAGGTTGGAGACGCGTGGTTTGCCGTCTTTGTCTGTGCCGCCTGAAATGGTGAGACCCAAAGTGCTGCCTTCTTTCTTAATCAGCTCAACCAGCGTAACCCCACGCAGTTCTTCTGCCCAGAAACACAAAGGACAAACACACACACACACACACACACACACGCACACAAGAGACAGAGTCGGCACTGATGGCAACATGGTTTTATGACACTAAATCTCTCAGATAGTCTCAGAAATTATATGGGATATGCAAATGAGCTGTGTTTCTCCCATCTAAATAAAGATGAGAAATATTATGAATTCTCAATATTACAAATCCTTGAGATTGTTTTAAAATGTTACAACACAACTAACTTGCACTAATCTTTAGCTCATGCTGTGACTATATGAATTCCTAAACAAAAAATACAAACTAAGAGACACATGAAAGAAAACATCTATTAAACACCATAGTGCAGCAGAAATTGTAATGCTACATTTTTGAATCCAACTGTGTCATGAAATCTCTCACAGAGCCTAATCTAATCAGTGTCTGTGTGGGTTTAAATGTGAACAGATTGGAACTAGAATGTCTTCCACAAGTAAAAATGTAATGGATGATTGCACACAGCTCCATCTTTTAAAACTATGATAATGATTCCTGTAATATCTGTCCTGAAATAGCCTTAATCTGTCATTTTGTCAATTTTGGTTAAAAAAATTAAATAATGAAGCCTCTGTATATTATGTTATATCATGTTATATTTTTGGGGTTTTTTTTTTTTTTTTTTTTTTTTTCAGAAATTAATACTTACATTCAACAAGGATGCATTAAATTGATTCAAAGTGACAGTAAAGACATTTATAATTTCAAATAAATGCCACTTTCTATTAATCAAAGAATCCTAAAAATGTGTTTCACGGTTCCCACATAAATATTAAGCAGCACAACTTTTCAACATTGATAATAATAAGAAATGTTTCTGAGCAGCAAATCAGCATATTAGAAGGGTTATGTGACACTGAAGGCTTTGCATCACATGAATAAATTACATTTTAAAATATATTCAAAGAGAAAACAGTTATTTTAAATTGTAATAATATTAAAATATTACTGTATATTTCTGATCAAATAAATGCAGCCTTGGTTAGCATAAGAATAAAAAAAAATCTCTAGCATTAGTTTTGCATGAAATAACAGTTACAACTGCTTTGGATGCCTTACATGTACAGTAGGTTATAGGCTACACACAGAAGGCTGAAGGATCACATTAGTTTAATGAAAACCAAGTATTTTACAACATGTAAAATAACATTTGAAAATGCCTGTTATGCTTTAAATCTTGACGTCATTTTGAAACTTTTCCAAAGTAACACTTTGAGTTGACTCAGCTAATCCAATTGGCTTTAAAGAAGAAAGAGGTCTTGGATCAGCAAGTGCTTCCAGCTACAATAGCAGAATGACTCAGACAAACACTTCTCGAGAACCGCAGGAAACATCTGGATAAAGCTGTAACAACACCCTCAAACCCCCAGTCTTCTGCATCTCAAACAGCCATCGAAACCAATGTGGCAAGAACAACTCAAACATCCCCAATGGAAAAAGACACAGGCACAATCCCCAAGATCAAAAGACGCTGAAGGAGTGGAGCGAGGCTGGATCACCCTGCGGTGGGAGTATTTGTGTGGGCACAAACAGAAGGGATAGACAGGTAGTCAGGCGTACCTGGGATGCTTTGTCTTCTGGATGTGAGTGTGTTTTCTGCTCCCGTCGAGTCCTTGTTCCCCTTAGAGTACGGCCCATCATCTGTAGAATGAGAGACACATAATCATTAAAAAGACCTTAGAGGAAACAGTCCACAATGAATGCAGTGTATTATATTTTTGTCACCTCTGTATTCATACACAGATGAACTGTCTTTTTAACTGTAGTAAGTATCAGCATCCAGGGACATGCTAACAGTAATAATCAGAGAAACCGAATCATTTGTTATAGAAAGCACTTGTGTGACAAATGTCTTTTGGATTGTTTTCTGTCAAAGTGAATGCCTGAATGCACTCGCTTCATTTTGAGCGGATAAAATATTCATGAGCAGCACAGTTTTAATTTCTTCAGAGTTTCTACATAAATTAGGATTTTCCCCTCATGCACTGGGCTCTTCAGTACTAAGCGTCTCTGGAGCTTCCTTATGCTTGGCACAATTCAGCTCATCTTTTAACGCCAGCAGGACAAACACTATTAATGTATTGAGGCAAAATAAGGTAACAACCTGTTGCCACCATTGTTATGATACTAATAAGCTCATAAACTTTGCTTGTGACTTTCCTTCAATTAAAGACAAAGGGCCAGGTTTACTAACAGCTTGGGTCAGCGCAAACCCTCTTTTGCCATTAAAAAATCTCCTGTCAGGATTTACTAAAGACACACAGTGAAAAATTTGTGCTGAAACGGCGTGGACAGGGTTATGTTTGCGGCTGACCTTATTGCATATGCAATTATAGGAGTTTCCCTTACAGATGCAAAATTTGTGGGAGGAGAGTATTTAAATGAATCACGCAACACGATTTAATAAGGTTTGCGCTCATCAATTTACTGGTATCTGCATCATTATTTAAAAGCATGTCTTAAACCAGACATTAATTTGCGCTGCTCTTGGTAGATTGCGTTGGTCATTATGGGAATGATTCGGCTGTGTCTGTGTTCTTTAAATTGCGTGTCGTCAGTAGATCACGCACAGAACTTTTCACTCCCGTCAGTGCTTTTTTGGAATTGCGCTCTCACGCTAATTTGCCCTGTTTAGAACCTTCTAAAATTGTCACATATTTTAAAAACCTTACATATAAAAAGCAACCTATTTAGTGAATCCTGTATGAAAGCTCAACTTACTAAAATATTAAAAGAAACATTTTCTGAAGAGCTTCTGAATGTGTGTGGTGCTCGACTGTGCAAAATTCCACGTACAGTCATATGCTTAAGTGACAGTATTATGTGGTTGTTCAGCATGTGTTTTAGCACGGTTTTCCACGAGGGTGTTCTGAGGGGCTTTAGCGTGTTTAAAATGTTGTTATGCAGTTGTTAAGGTCTTCTGAGGGGCTTTTAGCATGATTAGCACATTGCTATACAGTTGTTAGGTGTTCTGAGAAGAAGCAAAATGTTGTTTTAGCATGCTTAGCATGTTGCTATATGGTTGTAAAGGGTGTTCTGAAGAATTTTAGCGTGTTGTTATATGATTGTAAAGGTGTTCTGAGGAATTTTAGCATGTTGTTATATGGTTGTAAAGGTGTTCTGAGGAATTTTAGTATGTTATGCTGTTGTTCTGAGGGGCTTTAGCATACATGATATTATGTGGTTGTTAGGGTGTTCTGAAGAATTTTAGGTTGTTGTTATGCTGTTGATTGGGTGCTGTGAGTTGTTTTTTTTTTTAACATGATTAGCACATGCTATTGTTCAGGTGTTCTAATGGATTATGTTGTGCTGTTCTGAGTAGTTCCAGCATGTCATATATGCTGTTTTAGGATTTTTCTAGCATGCTTAGCACACTGCAATGCGATTTTTAGGGTTTTCTGATTGTTTTTAGCATGTTTAGCTTATTGCTATGCAGTTGTTTTCCGAGGGGGTTTTAGTATGATTAACAGTTATACAGTTAGGTTGTTCTGAGGTGTTTTTATCATGTTTAGCTTGCTGCTATACTGTTGTCAGGGTGTTCTAATGGGGTTTTTAGTATGATTAACACGTTGTGTTCTGATGGCTTTTAGCATGTTTAGCTCTGTTTAATTATGTTTAACATACCACTGTTATGGTTTTCTGAGTGGGTTTAACACATTATTATGTGGTTGTTAGGGTGTTCTGGGTGGCTGCTAGGTGGTTACTTAATAGCCCAAGTCAAAGCAGCCCACCCTCAAATTTCTTATATTCTGGTCTCTCAATTGTTTTATTCCATTCATTCAATGTCAGTATTCTTCACAAATAGTTTATGTGAAAAAGTTTAATGCTTAGGGTTAGAGGTTTGTTCAAATTCATAAGCCCTAGCAAGCACCACTAAATTACCATAATACAAACTAAATTCCATTCTATTTGGACTTTGACTTTTCATTGAACTGCACACCTCAGAACACACCCTCATTAGGACAGGACACAACGCAACAATGCATTCAAGCTCCAGCAATCATGAATTCCCTTGTGTGACCAAACCAAATAAAAATAGAATAGAATACCTTGTACAGCTCACCAAGGAAGGACAGAATGAGACCAGACAAGTGCTAAAAAACGTACATGCCTTAGTGAGAATGCGAGGCCAGTCTGCGGGAAGCAATCTAAAGTGTTTATTGTTGTATTTGTGAAAGCTATTACTGACAGGGCTCAACGGTGGGATTAGCTTCCACCGCTAGCACAAGACCAAACCAACGAAACTCCCTCCCAGCCTACAGAAAACTCCAGCATATCGGCATTCACAGTGATGAGCGGCATTCGTCTAATCCGCTTGCTCAAGGGTTTTGGAAACCTTCACGAGTCACCTATCAAAGGAAGCGATTTAGCTGTGACGGGTACCTAACTTACAAAGCACACAGTCATCTGTTTTTGTCATGCACTGAAGTGCCATTCCACAAAAATAGGTAAATAAAATAAAAATAATCCTAGCTTCACCTGGGCTTCTGCAGGGTCTGGAAGGAAACTGAAGCTACATGCATAAAGACTTTAAAAAAATAAATAAAAAACAAGCAAACAAACAAACAAAAAACATTTTACAGTTTACAGCCATAACATATGCCAAATAATATAATGCACCTTTTCTGTTTTGGGAGGTAAAAGGAGAAATTCTGGATAACTTGATGCCCTAGTTACTATCACACACACACGTTTGTTTTTGTATGGGGACATTCCATAGGCGTAATGGTTTTTATACTGTAAACCGTATTTTCTATCACCCTACACCAACCCTACACTTAAACCTACCCATCACAGGAAACTGTGCACATTTTTACTTTCTCACAAAAACTCATTCTGTATGATTTATAAGCCTTTTGAAAAATGGGGACATGGGGTAATGTCCTCATAAGTCACCCTCTCCTTGTAATACCTATGTCATACACATGTCATTATACAAATTTGTGTCCTGATATGTCACAAATACACACACACACACACACACACACACACACAGAAAAGTAACAGCGCAACGATTCGCTGAACAATTTGAGGTATAATTCCATGAGCGATAGTAGTGAGGTTTGCATTAGAAAGCACCGCTAAGTAATTATTGCACATTATAGAACAAAATACCACATTACTATAACAATATGCAGATCATGATACACCAGAAACTGTTGTATTCAAAGACTATTGTGAATGCAGGCTATTCAGCAAGAACACCGTTTAGTGACTCTTTTTTAAAATAAATTGCTCAAATGAATGGCTCTAATTAAGCTGAAGATGCGGTAGCTATAATCTGAGAGAGCTCAAGTCTCTCTTTGTTTAAACTCCACGTCCTCCAGTAATTACTCCCCATTATCAGCACCAAACAGCCAGAAGCTTTGCCCAGGAAAGAAACCTGCGACTTGGGTGATATGTGCTCCACGCACTGATTGCAAAAACACACATACACAAAGATACTCACACATTCAAACTTTCCAAGAAACACCAACAAAATGCAAATACATGATAGTAACTAATATTGCAAACTCATTGTGCCCCCACAAACAAATTTACATACAAGGGCTTTTCTTGTACATGGTACAATCAATCACATGACAAACATAAGGGCCATGATACACCAAGCCGACAGTCATTGGGCAATGTCGGGCTGTTTTTGGGCGTCGGTCGAGTTACTTTTTCTGGTGTGTTCCACACCATTGGTTCTAGTCGGACACTGTCAGGGTTTTTTCTCCAGCATGTTGAATCTGCGTCGGTAAAAGAGAACTCTGATTGGCTGTTCAGCTTAGCGAGCGAGTCAGATCACAAATAAAAGCAAATAAAAGTGAATGTGATGAAAGCGAGCAAAGAAGTCAAGATGGTACAGACAGGAGGCTGTTATTATTTCATGTCATCTTACCTGAGCATGAGCATTCGAATGCGCAAATATTTTCATAACGAAATGAGCCAAGTGGAATGGAAAAAGTAATCAGCATGAGTCATATTCAAAATTGTAAGCAAGCACTGCTTTGTTTACGGTTTGTATATCTGCAGTCCTTGTTTTGATCTCCCTTTCTGAATGACGAAAATAAACTATTAATAACTGCTGATATAGACAGTCATTCCCTTATATGTAGGTACAGATGCACATGTTCAAGTGCAGCTTTTTGATGCAGCTGACGAGAAGCAACGACACAGTCAGGTTTCGTCACCACTAATTCTTTGACATCAGCTTGGTGTGTCCCGGGCTTTATGCCGGGCCATCGGTGAGTGTCTGTCAAAGACTTTATATATAGGAAGACGGTGCATTCCTATTACTTATGAATGGGAGAAATTACAACACCCAATATGGCGAATAAGCCCCACCTTCTAAGTGAAAGAGCCAAACGTTGGTTAGTAAAGTCATCACGTAACTGCAGCTGCCGTTAGAAGCTCCAGTTGCTATAGAAACAGGCAGCGTTCTCAAACTCGCGCTCATGACTGCGCATGAGCATTGGCTGGTCTATCATGGAAAACAAGCTTTTTAAATGCTTTTTGAACATAAGAAACAACCTGTATGATAGATTTCATTGGTGTTTTCAAATATTAAATTTAATCATAAACTTAGTGAACAGCTTTGGAGAATTTGATGTTTCCCCATTCAAAAAGATAGGAGCTGCACTTGAACAGTTGAGATGCAAAAGCCTCTAAGTGCCATCTGAAATTTTCTTCTAAAATGAAAATTTTTATCAAACTTGTATGTTTAGGTTCAGTAATTTCACTTTAATGGCAATTAATAGGTCCCTTTCATTGCCATTAAAGTTAAATAACTTAACATAAACATACAAGCTTGATAAAAATGTTCATTTAAGAAGAAAATTTCAGACGGCACTTAGAGGCTTTTGCATCTGAACTCTTGACTTGGATGCCCGAGAGGCGTTTCAAAGATGGCCGCCGAGTGAAATGACTTGTCTTAAAGGGACTTTGGTGTCTGTCTAGTTTAGTAGTTATTCCACACTTTGGCTTTAGTCTGCATGTTGCCATCGCCATCAGGGCAGTCAGTGTGAGAGAGATTGCTGATTGGCTGTTCAGTTTCGCGAACGTGTCTGAACATGAGAATAAGTGAAAGTGATGAAAGCAAGCAAAGAAGTCAAGACGGCACAGACAGAAGGCTGTTCTGATTTTACGTCATATTACCTGAGCATTCCATTACGTGAATATTTTCATAACAACATATGCCGCCTGAAATGAAGAAAGTGAACAGCATGATTGATATTCAAAATGGTAAGCAAGCACTGCTCACACAAAAATTTTTACTTTCAAAATCAGAAGATGTGAGCAGTGGAAAGAAAAACGTTTTAAACGTTTTTAGAGCAGCATGTCATGCACAAGATGCTGCTAATACTGTTAATGGGTTAGTTCACCCAAAAATGAAAATTCTGTTATTAATTACTCACGTCTGTCATTCTGCGCTCTGACTTAGAACCCGGAAGTGCTGCACTGTGTTTACTACGTGATCATAGTATCTGATTTCGCAGACAGTTTCTTTCTGAATATAAAAATGCCAACACGACGTAAAGTACTTGCTTTGGCCCTTGTTTTGGATAAAAAGATGGCTAAACCATGTAGAAAGAGAGTTGCTGGGTGTGGTATTTGTGGTATTTTGACTTTAGCCAGAGCCTGAGCACACAGCGCTCCCATTCTTCATTAGTTTACGATCTCTTTAAAAGTCATATCTAATACATTATTAGATAGAACTGTTAAACAAAGAAAGTAAAAGGTTCCATGTGGTTGATGCCCAGTGTCGCTAGCTGAGCAGAAATACATAATCATGTTTTGCTTGGTCCTTTCAAAGTTTGGTAGGATTTCCTCCTTAGCAAAAAGGTTGTGAAGTGCCTGGACTTCAGCGTTGGTCCAACTGGCTATATATAGCTATAAATATATATATAAAAATGGTGTGTGCCAGTGTTTTGCATGCGTTCAGCTAATCAACGTACACTTGCGTCACTGGTAGTTCCTATTGAGCTGAGTTAGACCCTACTCTGAACCATGAGGTTGCCGCCTACATTTTGGAATAGGGAGCTGCCAAATGTTGTCTTGGTAGGCAGCACACTAGGTTTTGTAACGGATCACAAATCTTCACTTTTCCTCACTGCAATGCTAATTAGCATGTTTGCTTTGAAAACCATCTTATTTGTTTAGTCCAAAGCACACCCGATGCATATTTAAAAGGAACAGCTGTGCACACACGAAATGATGTGATTGGCAGCTGTGAGGCTTAATGGTGTACTTTAAAATACTGGTTTGGGTTAAATGTACCTATATTGCTAAGTGCTATTGCGTTACATTAAACAAATGGATATTTAAAACAAAACAGTAGCAGTTTGAGTGCTTTCAAACGCAATTAACCCTTTTACCAAGTACCCTTCCATCAAGATTTTGGCTTCAGAAAGCTTCAAGAACATACTGTAGATAATGACAAGGTTTGGATCATTAACTACAGAATGATAGGATGGAATAAGTATAAGTATTATAACTTATTCAAGGAACATCTCTCCAGATTGCTGAACTTAAAATGACCCAGCTCCCTAAACCCAAATCGTCTACTCTAGAAATCTTCCAGTCCTAGTTCGTTCATGCCCAGAAACCCTGCAAAATTCATTTACCACATACTTCTGTACCCATAATCCCTATAGGAAAATGAAATATGTCAATGTGCATAATGACAATGTGGTGCCGCTCATAGGGCAAGCTGCGCAGAGTTCCCAGCGTGGTGTTTGTGCAGATGTGCTTTGATCTAAACTGCTGGTTCCTTCTCACCTCCACATGGTTTCAAAGAACATTTATTTCAGAGACTTAGACATAAGGGCGGTGAAACCTCGCTGCCATGATGTTCCAGAACACACACGCCCCCGCCGGTATGGTTTCAGCTCCCTGAGAGTGTCTCTGAATGAGACCCTGGATGATTACGGTGGTTAACCGTGACAGTGTTTTAAAAGCCTTTTTCAGTAGGTTTAAACAACCGAGTGCTGCTATTTCATAATCATGAAACATATGGGTGTTAGCAGTCAGTTTTTTTTTTTTTTTGTTATATTTCTGGCCTTTGAGTTTAGACAGCTTTTTCAGATGTAATATAAGCAATTTTTAATACTGACATAGCCTATGGTGTAGATATGGTGTAAAGGCTCAGTCAGGAACAATAACTATAATGGTGGCTTTCACACCGGAGGAATGTTTTCAAAGTTCCTAGAACTATAGACAGAAGTACCCGATTACCTGATACCTTTGTGTGTACTATGTATATATATGCTTTCTAGAATACTACGTTGTTAGCTTAGCAAAATGCTAACATCAAGCCATATTGGAATCAATTGAGAGTTGACACTTCTGCCTCATCATTTTCCCGATATTTGTATGGGCTACATATTAAGCTTATTGTATCACGTTGTTATGTTAGCTTAGCAACGGGAAATCTATTTAGGTATCGTTTGTGTGTGCTATGTATTTTTAGAGCACTGAGTCTATGTGCGCTTCATGAGAAGAACAGTTTTGTCCTGATATGTACTCAATGGGTATTTGTGTGTGCTACATATTAGGCATTACCATGTTGTTAGCTTAGTAAAAGCTTAGCAATTAGTTAGTTAGCTTAGCAATCAGACTCAGATCAATTTACTCAATATTTGTGCATGTTTTGTATATTTATTCCTATTAGAATACCACTTTGTTAGCTTTTTGTTCGCTTAGCAACATGCTAACATCAAACCTTATTAGAATCAATTGCAAGTATAGTTTAGAAACTTTAGTTGGCTTTGTATTTAGCATTATTTGATTACTGATTCAAAACAGGTTACAAAACTATAAAAAATTATGCACATTTTTTTAAAAGAAAAATACAGTTATCTTACTGAAATGTTTGCTCATTCAATGTATTTGTGTTTTTATTAGGTAATTTGTTGCAATAGTCAGTAATAAAGCAAGAATGAATAAACACACTAGAAGTAGAATAAATAAATGCAATAGAATAAAGATACAAATTAAACAATGCTGTATTTTTTTTTTTATGTAGGTCTAACAGTAGTATTGAAGTAAAAATACCACAGAAATTGAATAATCAAATATAAAATAACTCTGCATAGTCATAGGTAACTGTAAAGACAGCCAATAGTAGACACTAGACAGTAGCAGGTTTTGAAGGCTGCTGTCACTAAGACTTAACGTACGGAGAATATGCTGTTACACATGCTGTTCACATTCACAAACCGACTGTGCTTACATGAATATTCGCCAAGACGGGCATTTTGACATGTGTCAAAACTGTGTTTGCGTTTGAACGTTTATGTGTAATAAGGCCGCGAAAATCTGACACTCGCAAGAAACGGCTATGTGCAGGGCCGGAGTGGGACTCATTTTCAGCCCTGGAGTTTCATGCCTTAGACCGGCCCACTTTAATTCACGACTGACTAAATTAAAATAATGTAATTAAAACCTCAGTATATAAGTCTGCAATAGTGCACTGTTCTCTACAGTCTTGTAATTAATTGTATTTTTAAAAAATATCTTCAAATACCCCACCTAAATAAATAACAAGAAAAAAAACATAAATCCCCCAAAACTGCAAAACTTTACAGTAAAATATTAAAGTATATGAAAGTAAATATTATGTTTGTTTAAAAAAAAGTTACATTTTGTTACAAAATCACATTTTACTGTCTGGTTATGTAAGCTAGTTGGACAGAAAAATGAATATTGTAGCCCAATGTATAATAGCATAGCAAGCAACATAACATAAGTGATAGTCCCTATATTTTATTATTGGCCTACTATTATTATGATATGAGAAATAGCTGCATACATGCCTTTAACTTTTGCATGTTTCCCCTCTTCCTTTTTATTTATTTACGTTACTTAAATCGGCCTCCGGTGGCTTAGACCTTTTGCCTTACCATAATTTAGTGTTGATTTAGAACTTGTCCCACTGTCCCTACAGACGTCACCTCATCCCTTCTTTTCGTATACTTTTGAGTGAGTTGTCTTCTCCAGGCGCACACTCCGAGTCCCTCCCGACCAGGTTAATTTACCCATAGAGTGACATGATATCATTGACGTTACATGCAAATGAGCGGTAAAAACCCAATCGCGCATTCGGGTTTTTTTTTGTTGCCCATGTCGCCCATGCCTAAATCCGTCACTGGTTTTAAGGAAAAAGTTAGGCTACTCAGCTTAGTATATTTGGCCGTGTCTACAGTTTCTAGAGCATCCATATTTCAACCCAGTGCCATGACAACACCGGCCCTCACGGCCAAATAAACAGACCAGCCCACCCGGAATTCTCCCGGTGCTCCCGATTAGCCAATCCGGGCCAGGCTATGTGTGTGCGCTTTGGTTGAGAGCGCACTGACTTAAGACAAAGTCCCTTTAAGACAAGTCATTTCACTCGGCGGCCATCTTTGAAACGCCAAGTGCAGCTCCTATCTCTTTGAATGGGGAAACATCAAATTCTCCAAAGCTGTTTGCTAAGCTTTCGATTAAATTTCATATTTGAAATCACCAATGAAATCTGACATCAACTGTCTCATAAATTTTGTTTCTAAATGCTCGAATCATGACAAAATATTTTATTTTTCAGGCTGGATCAAGTTAATGCACATGCGCAGTCCTAAGTGCGTCTCTTGTGTCTCACTTCAGAGGCGTGCGTCTGACTGTTTCTATAGGAACCGGAGCTTCTAACGGCAGCTGAGGTGACGCGATGACTTTACCAATAGGCGATTAACTCTTATTTAGAAGGCGGGACTTATTCCGCCATATTGTGCGTTGCACTTTCTCCCATTCAAAACAGTGACGCGTCTTGTGTTATTCTATAGTCTTTGCTTAAGAACGTCTCTCAGAGAGCGTGCGAGTACTTTGTAATTTAAATCACTTGAATTTATAAATTGGCATGCTATAAAATAATGTGCACTGAAGTTTGGTATTGCAAGCTCGCTTGAATAGCAAAATCAATGTGGATACTATGGATGTGAAGCCATTTTGAGAGAGCGAGAGAGAGAGAGAGAGAGAGAGACGCGGTACAGCTGAATCACTCACACTATTTGTGAAATTACGTCTCAAAGAAAGGTAAAGTATTACTGATTTGCTCTGATAATCTGTTTGGGTTCAACCTACATGCTTTAGTGCATAAATGTTAGGTACCATCGGTACTTACGGTACTGTAGAAAAACGAGTACTGCCAGGATTTTAAAATGTGGATACCAACTTAGTACTGAAGTATCGGTTCTCATGACCTCCCTAGTTGTTATATGTTAAATCTCCAAAGGAACAGTCTAAATTGCCCTGGCAATTGTACAATGCACTATTAGATGCCCTTTCCAAGACTGTTATAAGGTGATGTCAGACAGCTTGGGCTATTTGTCTGACAACAGGGGTGAGTTTAACAGGGAACAAATTTCAGCACGTTAACCCCTGACCCCCTCCTTCTGGCTGTCTCCTGCTCACCACGGGAGATGTAATGCATTCTCACCCTCGGGACAAGACCATAATTCACAGCAAATTTAAACAGACAGACTAACAACCTGTCATCAAGACATAGTAGATGGCCAGATAGGTACAAGCAAACCTCTGTCGTGTTAATATTGGCTGTCCAATTCGCCTATTTTGTATTTTGTGGGATTGAAAACAAAGCTGAATATGTTAATATTAATACACAGATTGGTTGACTGATTTAACAAAAAATATATAGATTAGTTGGCTAACAAAAACAATTAACCCATCTAGACATTCTTTTGCATAAGAGGCATGAATTTAAAATGTGTAAATACTAAAAAAAAAAAAAAAAAAAAAAAAAAAAAAAAACTACAAAAAAAAAAGTTTACACTTTTCTAATAGAATAAAATTACTTGTAAACAATAAAATAAATATAATGATGATATACGCTAAGATATACAGTGCTCAGCGTAAATGAGTACACCCCCTTTGAAAAGTAATATTTTAAACAATACCTCAATGAACACAAAAACAATTTCCAAAATGTTGACAAGACTAAGTTTAATATAACATCTGTTTAACCTATAACATGAAAGTAAGGTTAATAATATTACACATTTTTCCAGTTTTACTCAAATTAGGGTGATGAAAAAATGAGTACACCCCACAACAAAAACTACTACATCTAGTAGTTTGAATGGCCTCCATGATTTCTAATGACAGCACCAAGTCTTCTAGGCATGGAATGATTGAATGTTGGCGACATTTTGCAACATCTATCTTTTTCCATTTTTCAAGAATAATCTCTTTTAGAGACTGGATGCTGGATGGAGAGTGATGCTCAACTTGTCTCTTCCCCATAGGTGTTCAATTGTGTTCAGATCAGGAGACATACTTGGCCACTAAATCACTTTCACCCTGTTCTTCTTCAGAAATCCAACAGTGGCCTTAGATGTGTGTTTACGATCATTGTCATGTTGGAAAAGTGCACAAGGACCAAGGGCACGGAGTGATGGTAGCATCTTCTCTTTCAGTGTATAGCAGTACATCTGTGAATTCATGATGCCATCAATGAAATGCAGCCCCCGACACCAGCAGCACTCATGCAGCCCCACATAAGGACACTGCCACCACCATGTTTCACTGTAGGCACCATGCATTTTTCTTTGTATCCCTCACCTTTGCGACGCCATACAGTTTTGAAGCCATCAGTTCCACAAACATTTATCTTGGTCTCATCACTCCAGAGTATAGAGTCCCAGTAGTCTGCATCTTTGTCAGCATGGGCCCTGGCAAACTCTAGGCAGGCTTTTTTTTGCCTGGGCTTTAGGAGAGGCTTCTTTCGTGGACAGCACTCATTCATGTCATTCCTCTGCAGTGTACGCCATATTGCGTCATGGGAAATAGTCACCCCAGTTTAGCTTTCTACTTCTTTAGATAACTGCAGTGAACTTACATGCCGATTTTCTTCAACGCTTCTCATCAGAAGATGCTCCTGTCAAGGTGTTAACTTCCGTGGACGACCTGGACGTCTCTGTGAGATGGTTGCAGTTCCATCAGTTCCAGACAGTAAAATGTATTTTACTGTTTTTAAATTTTTGTACCACTTTTGCTACAGTATTCTGACTGATAAGTAAAGCTTTGCTGATATTCTTGTAGCTTTCACCTTTCTGGTGTAAAGAAATTAATTTCTTTCTCAGGTCTTGTGACATTTCTCTTCCATGTGGTGCCATTGCTGACAACATGAAATGGGAAGGGGTTTTAACACCCTTTTATAGTCAACTGTCTGCTGGACACCTGTGTAATGAATAATTAGACTCACCTGTGGTTGAATTCTTGTTAAATTAGACA
Organism: Ctenopharyngodon idella; assembly: GCF_019924925.1. Classification (NCBI taxonomy): domain Eukaryota; kingdom Metazoa; phylum Chordata; class Actinopteri; order Cypriniformes; family Xenocyprididae; genus Ctenopharyngodon; species Ctenopharyngodon idella. Next base: position 17,736,617 of record NC_067229.1, on the reverse strand, counting down.
TTTGTAGTCTAACATTTAACTTTGCTCCAGAGACTTTCAGTGGGGTGTACTCATTTTTGCATCACCCTAATTTGAGTAAAACTGAAAATTTTGTTCTCTAAGTTATATTATTAACCTTACTTTCATGTTACAAGTTAAACAGATGTTATATAAAACTATATAAAACCCCGGTTTCACAGACAAGGCTTAAGCTAGTCCTAGACTAAAATGCATGTTTGAGCTGTTTTAACTGAAAGCAACTTGTACTGACAGATCTTAAAATATGTTAGAGCCATTGTTTTGTCTCAAGATGCACACCAGCAATGTTTTTTCTATTATACTTTTATAAAAGCTATATAAATATCCTAATTGAACTAAGGCTTAATCCTGGCTTAGGCTAAGCCCTGTCTGTGAAACCGGGCCTTGGTCTTGTCAACATTTTGGAAATTGTTTTTTTTTTTTTTTTTTTGTTTTTTTTTTTTTGTGTTCATTGAGATATTGTTAAAAATGTTACTTTTCAAAGGAGGTGTACTCATTTACGCTGAGCACTGTACATAACCCCTCTGGTTTAGTGAAACCCAAAAGACTAAGAATTACACAAAAATTGTGGGTGACAGATGTATTAATTCCTGAAAATTACAGAGCTTTTATGTGACAAGAACACTGTATCCTTGGCACAAAGCTTGCTTCATATTCACAAGGAGTTGCTTATTCTAAAGAAAGACTATTAATTGAGCAAAGAGTTGTGGATTATTCTCCCTGAGGTGCTGAGAAAGACAAAGCGTTCTAATTCAGGACACATTTAACACTTGCTTCATCTTTCCTCATCAAACTTGTCATTACTTGCCACAGTTGCGAAGCAATTCACAGCGCTACAAATATGCGATGATTACGCCCATTATTATTTAAAGAGTTATACTTCGAAAACATATAATTACACCTAGTCCACCTTCCATCGCTATAACTCACTTTCCTCTGAATAACTCAATACAACAAGCAAAGCAGCATCTGGACAAACAAGGCACAATTAGTATAATGAGCGGTTCCAAAATGCCAGCGATGTAAATGGGAGATTAGTCACAGGAAAGACAGCAAAGGAGGACGCTGTGCTCTTCCACATTATAAGTTGTGTCAAACCATTGTGTGGGCGGTGGAGAAAGGTGGCTGTTGGCGTAATCGCTGTTTGTTCAAGTGGACTGAGATGCTTAAAGATGGATTATTTGATTGCAATTATCATTGATATTCAGTGTTACTGGGTTCAATCAAATGTCGGGCTTTGAATAATCCAGCTCGTGTTAGGATGTGCTGTTTCACAAAATGGAAATGTTTGAATTTTAAGAACATAGGCCTAACATTAAAATACAAATACTTAGAAGTTGTGTATCAGAGCAGATTATTGCTGAGGTGATAGCACATCAAAAAATGAAAGTGAAACAGTTATTGAAGTTTGAAGTAATAATTTGGACTTTAAAATAGACAAGTTTTGCTCCAAATTTGAAGTTGATATCACAAAATTTGAGGTTCTTGTGAGATTTTGTTTAGGTGCTATATCAAAAATAACCACCCCTTGACACCCACACTCACACAATTTTGATGCCTTCTCCTGACTTCTATCACAAAACAGTGTCCAAATATGGAACCCTGAGTTTCAGACCTTTCCAACAACATGTTTTGTCAAGAATATAAAAAGATTTGATTATAAACAGTAAATTTTGTAAAATTTGGAACATAGGACAACCCACTTTGTTTCTTGATGATAATGATTATTTTCAACCAATGGTGTGAGTTTGAGGGCGGGGCTATCAGTTTGACTGAAAATACAGAATTAAACAGTACCTTTGTAAAATATTTGTAAGAACATATACACTAAAATGAGATAAAGTTTTTAGTTATATAAAAAAAAAAAAAGCAGAAAAATTATTGATTTTGAGTGAAGTGGCATCTACACCATAGGTGTAAGCATACTGTTAAGACTGAGATAACAATTTTACTTCCGTTGAAAGACATTTGAGTGAAAATATTTGACAAGAAAAAAATGGTTCATGTTCCACAGAATAATTGGTGTGTTCATGTCATCCTGGGAAGTTCGTACAGTATTTACGAATTTACGAGCTGAGTCGCCGCAATTGAGGGTACATTTACACGACAATGATGTACTTAAAACAGAAAAGTTTTTCCTTTGAGTTTTTCGCGTACAATCGACAACATTGTCAAAAAGATCCCTGTTCACATGGATCCGTGAAAACGACTAAAAACTGAATTATTCATGCCAGTCCAGTAGTTGGCGATGTCACTTTGTAAAGAAACACTATGCGCCTATAGACTGAACTTGCAATTTGAAACCTGTTTTCAAAAGTTTGTGTTTTCATGCCCCAAAACCCCGTCGTCACGTTAATGCATGGCCAAAATGCATAAAAAGTTTTCTGTTTTTACAACCCGAGTTCTGGAAATGTTGAGACGTTTTTTTTTTATTTGAATAAAATGAAAACTAAAAGACTTTCAAATCACATGAGCCAATATTTTATTCACAATAGAACATAGATAACATAACATATGTTTAAACAGAGAAATTTTACACTTTTATCCATTAAATGAGCTCATTTCAAATTTGATGCATGCTACAGGTCTCAAAATAGTTGGCACGGGGGCAACAAATGGCTGAAATAGCAAGACATTTTGAAAAGATTCAGCTGGGAGAACATCTAGCAACTAATTAAGTTAATTGATATCAGGTCTGTAACATGATTAGCTATAAAAGGGATGTCTTAGTGAGGCAGAGTCTCTCAGAAGTAAAGATGGGCAGAGGCTCTCCAATCTGTGAAAGAGTGCATAAAAAGATTGTGGAATACTTTAAAAACAATGTTCCTCAATGTCAAATTGCAAAGGCTTTGCAAATCTCAACAACTACAGTGCATAACATCATCAAAGGATTCAGAGAAACTGGAGAAATCTCTGTGCGTAAGGGACAAGGTCGAAGACCTTTATTGGATGCCCGTGATCTTCGGGCCCTCAGACGACACTGCATCACTCATGATTGTGTCAATGACATTACTAAATAGGCCCAGGAATACTTCCAGAAACCACTGTCGGTAAACACAATCCGCCGTGCCATCTGCAGATGCCAACTAAAGCTCTATCATGCAAAAAGGAAGCCATATGTGAACATGGTCCAGAAGCGCCGTCGTGTCCCGTGGGCCAAGGCTAATTTAAAATGGACTGTTTCAAAGTGGAAAAGTGTTCTATGGTCAGACGAGTCCAAATTTCACATTCTTATTGGAAATCACTGACGCCGTGTCCTCCGGGGTAAAGAGGAGGGAGACCTTCCAGCGTGTTATCAGTGTTCAGTTCAAAAGCCAGCATCTCTGATGGTATGAGGGTGCATAAGTGCATACGGTATGGGCAGCTTGCATGTTTTGGAAGGCACTATGAATGCTGAAACGTATATAAAGGTTTTAGAGCAACATATGCTCCCCTTCAGACGACGTCTATTTCAGGGAAGGCCTTGTGTATTTCAGCAGGACAATGCAAAACCACATACTGCAGCTATTACAACTGCATGGCTTCATCGTAGAAGAGTCCGGGTGTTGAATTGGCCTGCCTGCAGTCCAGATCTTTCACCTATAGAGAACATTTGGCGTATCATTAAACAAAAGACGACCAGGAACTCTTCAGCAGCTGGAAACCTATATCAGGCAAGAATGGGACCAAATTCCAACACCAAAACTCCAGAAACTCATAACCTTGATGCCCAGACGTCTTCAAACTGTTTTGAAAAGAAGAGGAGATGCTACATCATGGTAAACATGCCCCTGTGCCAACTATTTTGAGACCTGTAGCAGGCATCAAATTTGAAAATGAGCTCATTTTGTGAATAAAATTGTAAAATTTCTCAGTTTAAACATTTATGTTCTATTGTGAATAAAATATTGGCTCATGTGATTTGAAAGTCTTTTAGTTTTCATTTTATTCAAATTTAAAAAAATGTCCCAACATTTCCGGAATTTGGGTTGTAATATCATAAAGAACCTTTTTTCATGATAAAGAAACTTTTGTGGAATGGAAAGATTCTATGGATGTTAAAGGTTCTTTATGGAACCATCGATTAATGGCCAATAAAGAACCTTTATTTTTAAGAGTGAACAACAGATTCGCATGCAGATTATCAGATGTGATATTTTACAGGATTTTAATTGTTCACAAGATTACGGGAGAACGTGTTGTGTAAACACTTGCACCAGCTCAGGTAACAGAAAAGCAAAGCATGCTTATGGATGATAAGATCTCTCAATCTCAGCTAGTGTCTAAGCATCATTACTAACACACACACACGCACACTCTCTTTGCGTCTAGCCCCCGCTGGGAGAGCATTAGACTGAGCTCTGTTGCGTGACGGCTTCCTCTGCTCCTCTTCATTAGATCAGCGTCCCCTGACTCGCTCAACGGAGCCCATAAATATGGTTTCATCTCCAAACACTGTGTCATTCATAAGCAGCAAAAACAGATCACAGAGGAAATCAACATACATGTTACTGTATGTCGATTTGAACGTATGAAACAGCAATTACAATGTACAGAGAGTCAGACAGCCTCATGCATTTAATATTTAAAACCCTTTATTGCCATAGTAACGGGAGCTTTAGGAAAGGAATTCTTACAGATTACACAACCCCAAACACCCCAAAAAGGAGAAGAAAAAGAGAAGAAATTATATTTTTCATGAAGAAATTAAGTCAAATTAAGTCATTTTACTCCTTTCTATATACATATATATATATATATATATATATATATATATATATATATATATATATTATTTATTAATTAAATGCATAAATTACAACAAATACTACCATGATAATAATTTTCAAATTATTATACAGCTAGTATTTGGAGAGGGAGAAATGTTCTCAGTTCCTTTCTTTCAAATTTGTGGTGAAATATGAATTGTTTTAGACTGATTCATGAGTTTTACCTTTGTACTATATCTGAGAAGCCATGGTAATACTATAGTACTTTGTTGTAGTACATTTTAAAAGGTAAAATGTCATTTATACAACAATATCAAATGTAAAATAATATCAGCATGTATAAAATGGACAATATCTGCAAGTACGCACTAGACAACATATATTCAGCTTCAGTCTTACTATTCCTGAATGTCATTCATTAGGTATTATAACACAAACAGCCATTAAACTCTTAAGAGACTGACTTCTGCAGATAAGACTTCCATTCAAAACTTAATGAACCAACCCAGTCCAAATAACAATATCAAACAGAAACTTTGGCTAACTTCACATCTCGTTGGTCAGACTGCCCAATTGAGAATTCACACACATATCTCTGTTATAAAACTAGGATCCACTTTTAGTTTACAATCAGTCATGAATCCAATAAAGAGCAATTCTCACCAAAACTGGTCTTCACTTCTCTCCGTAGCCCACAGAGCATGTTGGCGTGCTTGATTCAAACACACACACACACACAACCGAGAGACAGAAATGCAGTTCTGCGAGCAACAGAAGCGCCCCCCTGTCTGGTCACACGGTTCAGCTCCGTGTGTGTGTGTGTGTGTGTGTGTGTGTGTGTGTGTGTGTGTGTGTGTTTAGTCTCTCTCACACACTCAGATCAGGGACACACACTCTCTCTCCTCTAACTCTACCCAAGCTGTCTTTTTGTCGTATGAGGCTATACGGTGCCTCCTCCCCAACAGATTTTTGGTTTCTCCTTTGATTTGCTTCGCACAGATGTAAATCTTTACGCTGAATGAGAGGAATTCATTCTGCTGGATGTATAAGACAGCTTAAAAACGCTCCGTTCGAACAAGAAACAAGAGGATGTCTTTTCTGTTATCTTCAGGCTATCGTTTTTAGAAAAAATTATCTTCAATTTTACTTAAAAAGGTTACTGCTGAACTTTCAAAAACAGTTTTCCCACCTCAGGCTCAGAGTACAAGAGACGGTTCCTCAATGGTTTCTCAATTTTAAAAATGTGAAGTAAACATAAAATGCGTGTGGTTGTGAGTAGTTCTACTTGATCTAATAAAAAAAAAACTACTGCTGTAAACTGATGAAGTAAAATTTTAAAGTTACCATTTTTTTTTAAGTTTACCAAACCCCACTTCATTACTTCAACCTCATTACCGTAAATTTTGAATGTACATACTTCAAAAATGTAATAGATAATGGTTTAAATTCTGGTAGTATCACATTGTAATTGAAAATAAATAAAAAATAAATGAATAAATATTACAGGGTTGAAGATGGGTGAAAAAAAAACAAAAAAAAAACATCTAACTAGAGATGCACAATATAGGATTTTTGCCGATATCCGATATGCTGAGAGTGCCCGTCATTGCCTTCAGAGGGCACTCCGACCCGGACTACTATTATTGTCAAAGACTTCATTACCCATAACACACTGCCTGGTCTATCTGCCATGATTGTTCACAGCTGTTTCTCATTATTCTCATTAGCCCTGTCTTTATAAGTCCGTTTCACCCTGTTACTCATTGCGAGGTTTTGTTAGTTGTTACACTGCATCTCTGAGCATTGTGTCTGGTTTCATGTCTCTTGGTTTTTGGATTTCTTGCCTGTCTTCTGGATTACCCTTTTGCCTGTGTTCCCTGATTTGTTTGCCTGTTTGGATTGCCTGCCTGGATATTGACCTATTGCCTGTTATTTTGGATTACGGTTCTGGTTTGTCCTTCTATTAAAGCTGCATTTGGATCTTCACTCAGTCTCGGAGCAGTTGCGTAACACCAACGCTATCTCACGACCAATTCAAACGTATTTTACGAGGTAGATAATTCATACAAATTTGTACAACCTCACCCCTACGAATTCATACGATTTGCCTAAACCCCAGTGATGGGTAGGTTTAGGGTTGGGGTTTGGTTAGCAAAGTCGGAACTGAAATTTAAAAAATGATGCTTTGAGTGCTGTTGAGCTGATTCGTAAACACCTCTGATTGGCCACTGTGTTCATGCGTTCATTGGATATGTCTGTGATTGGCTTCAGCGCTTGAAAAACATGTTGTAAATAGTCATTAATGACGCTCTTCATTGAGCGCTTACACAGATACACACGGGAACGTTTGAAGCGGCGTCTGTCGTGGACCAGTCCACTGATAGACACCTGCTTTCAAATGCTCCTGCTCCCGCATTCAAAACTCTTTCAAATTCAAACACTTCTGTGTGCTTTCAAATGCTTCCGTGCGTTGATCACTGTAGCCAATCACAGACAATTCCGATGAGTGCGTCAACACAATGGCCACTCAGAGGAGTTTACGAATCTGCTCAACAGCACTCAAAGCATTTTTTAAAATCTCAGTACCAACTTGGTACCAAAATCAGTTGACAACTCTACGCAGGATAACAGGGTTAATCCACAAAGATGAATTCTGTTTTTTTTTTTTTTTTTTTTTTTTTTTTTTTTTCAGAAAATTGATTGAACAGTTTTTAAAAAAATACATTCCATGTGAAGGACAGTGAAATTGCAATTTGCAGCATACTATATTACAAATTCAATTAAGTTCAATGTTTAATAATAGAGATGCACTGATACTAAATTTCTCTGCAGATACCAAAAAATCTCTCACAAATAACATCGCAGACTATACAGGGAACCCTCTCATTTGGTACACCTTAATATTAGAGGTAACAACAGAGGTGTTATATTCAGCTGCTATTTATTTTCAGATAAAATAACTACTCTCAAATAAAAAATGTTTGTATACAACCCAGTTGCATAGTTTTCATAAGCTCTTATCTTCATCAGACTTATTCAAGCATATAATTAACAGTAAATAAGCTCCTCTCTAGTGTTGTTTTTTTTTTTTTTTTTTTAAATATAGCTAACTGTGAACACTGGAAAACATTCCTTAGGTAAATGTGATGTTATGTGACATTGTTCACAAGCTGTTTTATTGATGTCTTTCTGCATTTGAAACACAGATAAGAAGTGATTACATGAGACATGATACATTCCGGTAAGTTGTACTGTATCTTTCAACATACCTTTTGATGTTCATGCATGTTTTTCGAGATATAACTTGTATTAAAGTGAAAGAAAAGACTCATACTCCGCGCTGCCGCTTGAACTGAGGCACAACAGCGATCCATCACAACACATTTAAGAGTGTCAAAATGACATTTATTGTTTGAATATTGTGATAAAATGTACAGAATTTGAAAGAGTAGACTTTGTTCCTTATAAGTAACAAAGCAAAAAGCTCTTCGCGATTATTGGACGGGAGGTGCTACAAATAATGTTTGATGTAGCAAAAAAAAAAAAAGCATACCTGGCAACCCTGGCTACTACGGGTAACTACGGGTGATAGGGTCAAATAAGCTGGATGCCAACAGCCGCAAAACAAAAAGAAGGGTCAAATAGAGCCTGCTTTCAAATCGCTATTTTTTAACCTGTTAATGTATTATTGTCTTGTTTTTAAACAATCACCCGATAGTGATTGTTGGCAGATACATTGGTGCATCTGTTTAATTATTTAAAAATGTAATTAAAATTTTTTTTAATAATGGATTATTTTAAAATGTCTTTGGAATTACACACTTAACTTCAACGTCAAATCTATCAAATAATATGATGAAATTCAGTAACCTGTTAATTATATCAGTATCATGAGAACACAAATATAACACCATTTCCAGAGAACAACCCTTCAGTATTTGATTAGACTATATCAAATTCAATAAATGTGATTCCACCTGCCTGATTAAATGACCAAATCCAGCTTAACAGCTTAAAAGATTCCATTCTTTATACTTAATATACTTAATAATTCTTTACTTCTATTCATGTATTTTCAAACAAAAGACGTTAAATTAATCTATATTGTTTCAGACGGGTACTGAACAGTTCTGTGACTGAAAACAACTTCAAAAGAGAAGAAGTGGGCATTATTTCTCTCTCTGTCCTTATTGCAGGTCTCCCCCCGGACCTCTATCAGACAGATACCAACAATGACACCAAGCAGCTCCAGCTACAAACCGTTCCTCCGTGCAGAGTGACTCTGACCTGCGGTCTTGCCCCTTGAATCAGCGTTCTGTCTCTCCTTACACTTTGTCCTCAACGACCCAACATGCCCCTCTAACACAAATGACTAATAAACCCCCTTTCTCTCCATCTGCCTCTCTATATCAGTCTCTCGTATTCCAGGAAACTAGAAAAGATCTGCAGAAGCGTACATTATTAACATACTGACAGTTTGTAAAATTAAGACATTTTGCATACGAGTACGACCAAATTTAGATACATACAAATCCTCTGACCAAAGAGGATTGTTGGAAATGGAATTGCTGGAACCTTCTTGAAGGTATCAGTGTCTATCCAAATATAAGAAAAAGATCATGTGCTACAACCATACATGTACAATAATTTGTATGTGGTAAATCTAAAAGTAATCAGGATGTGGCTCATATCGTATCAAAGCACAAATAATTTCTTCTGAAATGCTGGGCTTAAACTTTAATACCAAATCAAAATTGCATTGTGCTCAAACTCACTCCATGGAGAACATCAAGACTGGATCAGAATATGAATGGGTTTTCGTTCCAGGTGGTCTTGGTTTATATTCCGGCCTCGGGTTGGTGAACGTCTAAATATTTCAGGCTACTTCTGTCACAATCCCATGATTCCTTGGAGTACACTGATAATGACTCGAAAACAGGATGCATAAATCTTTTAAAGACCACATGAAAAAAAAATGTTTGAGACCGGATAAGATAGAACGCTATGCTAACAGTATGCTAAGCTAGTGTGCTGAATGGTTTGCTTGTAGACATTGGATACAATTGACATTGGATATGATGTAGTCTGATCAAATACTGAAGGGTTACTTGTTCTCAGTTTGATACAGTTTAAGCTAGAATGCTTAAATAGCATAGTAGAATAAAAATGCTAGTAGAATAGCATAGAAGCTAGTATGATGAATGGTTTGCTTGAAATAGACATTGGATCCAATAGACATTTGATTTTATATGGATTTGATATAGTCTGATCAAATACAGAAAGGATGTTCTCAGTTTTATAAAGGCTAAGCTAGGATGCTATGCTAGCAGAATGCTAAGATAGTATGATGAATGGTTTGCTTGAAAGAGATACTAGGACCTATCATACCTATCATACTCGTCGCTTTATAATATTAATATTGAACCACTGTACTCACATGAACTGATTTAAATATGTTTTTAGTACATTAATGGATCTTGAGAGAGGTAATGTGGAGGCCTCACTGAGCCATCGGATTTCAACAAAAATATCTTAATTTGTGTTCCGAAGATTAACGAAGGTCTTACGGGTGTGGAACGGCATGAGGGTGAGTAATAAATGGCATTATTTTCATTTTTGGGTGAACTAACACTTTAAACAAAATAGTACCAAATTTTTAAATGGGGACATTTGTAACATGAAAATAAAATGAAATAAAAACTGATTTATTGCAATCAGGCAGAATATTATGAATTATCTTTTTTTTAAATAAAGAAAACATGTCCATCAAACCATTTCTTGGGGTCTTTTAGGTCTAAAATGGCTGTAAGCCCATAAATCATTTCTTTACAATTTACAAGATACACTTTGCACAAACTGCAACCCAACAACTACACAAACAAACTTCTTCATCAGAGTATCATTAAATTCCTATCGCATCCTGGTCATCAATTACTAATACTAAATTCTAGTCTAAAATAATCTCAGTTCCCCGATCTGTTACACAACACTCCTGAAATACTACGTTATCTGGGAAGTTGAGATTTTATTTTGATTTATTGGTGCGGCAGATCCAGTTTTTAAACCTAATGCGATGAATATCTCTCCCAGCACAATTCCCTTACCTCGATGGAAACGTTTGATGTGGCTGAGGATTATTCATCAGATGGTCCGCCATCCATCAAAGAATAGAAGAAAAACATACTGGATATAGAGAAGTGGGGCAGAATACAAGACAAAGCAGAGGTGGGCGATTACAGATTCGTTTCTTTGTTTTGTTTTTTCCTCAAATGAAATGACTGCCGTAACTTAGAGACTATTAAATGAAGATTACATCTTTGATAATGACTCCTATTTGAGGCTCTTTGATGATGCAAAATATAATTAAATGGCAATTAAAACAGACAAAATTGATTAATGGATTCACTTTCAAGTGCCGGATAGATCAGTTCTAGGCCCCGCAAATAACGTCAACATACCTTTCCGGTTTAGCTTAGAATAAATTAGCGTGTTACTTTGGTAATCATGCAATTACAAAGGACTTTTATAGAAGAAATCTGATATATTAAAGTTTTAAGGGACTCCTGTGAGCAGTGTTTAGTTTAACTAAATCATTAAACATTTAAAAAAAAAAAAAAAAAAATGTAGCAGTTGTTGATTCTACAAACAAAATCTAACCAAAAAAACTGAGCTTCAAATTTCAGAAATGTTAACTTCAATAATGCTGGAATGATCATATTTACAATATGAATAAAAATGAATGCTGTCACAGAATGCCCCATCACAAAATTTGTTAATTTTTTTAAGATATTTTTTTATCAACCTACATTTTATTAAACTTTTAGTTTTTTGCAAGCATTTTCTTTAAGCATTTTTAGAATTTATTTAAAAATCATAAATAAGGTGTTCAGTTTGCATTAACAGCTGGAAACTAGATGAAAAAAGTTCATCAAGACAAACTTTGATGTTGTTGAAGTTTGAAGCAGTTTAAAAAGGTTTTAAGATTAAAATCATTTTAAGTTTGACATAGTTTTAAAAGCTAGAAGTTAGAAGGTTTTAAGACCATAGTCTATCAAACTAATATATACAGATACAGTGATTTGTTTAGCAAAATTTGAAGTTTGAAGGAAATCTGAAAAATTGTGAAAACTGCATATTTTTTCTGACAAAAGTCGCATGAGTGCATATTACAAACTCGTAAGTCTGAACATCCCAGGAGAATTTAAAAGCAGCAAAAAACATTAATGAATGAAACAAAATAAAATAAAAATGTTTTGTGGTTTAATCCGGGTTTGCTAGCTTTGTAGACATCTATTTGCTAATACATTCCTACATTTACCTCTAGTTAAAAAAAAACTTTTATCAAGTACACTAAAAATTGCACTCAGAAATTGCTACTAAATTTCACAAATAATTACAAAGAAACAGCAATTAACAAATCTGAAATAGTATTTTCTTGTAAAATGTACTGCAATAATCTATGTTTTGTTTACACCTACAGTTTACATTTACAGTCTTGTCTTCCTGGAAAACAGACTACATTATTTAACGGTGTCTTAAACCAGGAAAGTGGGCAGCAAAGCATTATGTGATACTTATGTTTTCAGTAGCACTTATTCCTAAGCTACGCTGCAATTGTGATAGTAGCTTAGCTAATTCAGTTCTCACTGTACTCCTGCAGTTTAATAACTTAACACATTTGAGAACGAAGAATCGGTCATTAGACAAGCAGCATGTTACTATGTTTCAACCTGCACTTGAAATGCAAATGGATCCCCAAAAGCCGCTTCTCTCCTTTTCCCATGTTTCCCTCTTATTCCCTGAAATTAAAGCTGTTGTTGAATCTCTCGCCTCTCCACAGATAACATACAACAGCCTGACACAATGAGGGCAGGCACACGTCTTCACAGCTTTAAACATTTTCGTTTTGTATAACGCAGAGAATGCTCGGCCTGAAAAAAAAAAAAAAAAAAAAATCTGGTGTAATCTGGATTGCTTGTGAGCACAGAGAAGCTCAAAGAAGAATTAGGCAATGACTTAACGTTGTTTCTTAGCAGTTTTAGCTAGAAGGCAGCTAAAGGGCCATGTTTGCTCTTTAGGCAAATGAGCTTCACATCAGCAAACTACATGTACAGCGTAGCTGTTCAGAAGGCCAACATGAGGTAACAAAACTTAGTGCCAATGCTAAATTTCTGCCAATTCTAAACATAGCCGCTAACCTGTAGTAAGGCATTAGCTAGAAATCTCTTCCAGATTTTAGGTTCCTCAAGGCTTTAACAGCAGTAATGTGCCACAGTAAGAATTTTCCCTGCAAATAACAAACAATTTTGGATATTGAGTGCATTAAACAACATTTAGCTCCAACACCAGAGGATTTTTTTTTTTTTTTTTTTTTTTTGGAGAAGTTGCTTTAATAGCTCAGGAAACTTACTTGAAGGTATGTTTAATTTAGATGTTTTGGTAACACTTTACAATAAGGTTTTGTTTGTTAACATTAGTTCACCACATCAGTTGAACTAACAATGAAAATACTTCTAAAACATTTATTAATATTAGTTAATGCTATTTCAACATTTACTAATACATTACTGCAATCAAAAGTTGTAACTTAATATTATTTAATGAACCTGAATAAATAAAAAAATAAACCACTGGGACATTCCTCAAAATATCTTCTTTTATGTTCCATAGAAGAAAGTAAGTCGAAAGTTTGAATGACTTTAATGATTAAATGATGATAAAAAATTTTTATTTTTTTTATTTTTTTTATTTTTTTTTTGGGTGAAATATCCCTTTAAGAAAGTCCAACCTTCTTTCCAGGAGTTGTTTATCACTGTACTATTATGAAACTTACATTCGCTTCTTGAAACTCTTGGAGTTCATAAAAGGTTCTCACGTCGATGCGGCTCTTCCAGCATGCAAGAATGATCACCAATAAAAATGTAATTAATCTCATGTGGAATCGGGCAAAAATTAATTAGCACTGTAACCATTGTAGAGAAGAGCTACAACTGCTATATATAACAGATGTTAATTACAGGGATTTAACACTGTGGCCAAAAGGAATAATTTGAATTATTATCAGTTAATGATGCATGAATTGTTTATAAATGATTTAAACTGACTCAATTTTTTTCAACTCTTGGGTTTCAGCCACACTACAGTGGAAAAAAATGCAGTGCCGGTCCTAGACTACTGAGGGCCCTAAGCAAAACTTTTTAGAGGCCCCTGTCAATGCATTCACCATAACCCCAAAACCTTAATCTGTTCTTTCAGAGCAGTTTCACTGTCACGCTTAAACAGTAAAGTGAGTTGAAACAGTAATACAATAAAAATTAATTACAAACAATAGGACAAATACAATAGAAAAAAGATACAAATGAAATAAACAATTTAGCCTACTAAAAATAATAGCCTACTCTACAGAAACTGAATAAAGTAATGAAATGTAAAAATGAAAAACTCTGCATGAAGAGCAGTTAATGATCTCTTGTTTTCTTTTTTTCTTACTGCACGTAGTTTTGTGTGCATTTGTTTAAGCGCACACCCAAAGCCCAAAGCAGCCTATACTTGTTTCGCTCCGACTCAGATCGCATGCACAGAAAGCCGCTTTCACAGCTCAGTATGCTTTTAACTCCTTTTTAGTGTTGAGCATTTGACTGATTTGGACATTATGTAGGAAAGGCGACAGCACACCACTTTGAATGCGGCATTGTGTTTTCATATTCGTTGGAAACCTAAATCAAAAACTAAACTAAAATTCTATTAATCATCTATTAATTAACCTAGGCATTAATTCATCTTTGAGAGGAAGGGGGCCCCCTGGTGGTTTGGGGGCCCTACACAACTTGCGTACTTTGCATATAGGGAAGACCAGCACTGACAAAATAAAACACCATTAAACTAAATGTCACTAATGTGAGCTAATTAGGTTTGACTCCTGACTAGAGATGCACCGATGTATCGGCCAACAATCGGTATCAGCGGATAAAATCTATTATTATCACTATCGGCCATCGGCCGATTGTTTAAAAACAGCCGATGACCAGGGCCGATTTTATCCTGTCAATCAAAGGGGTACGTAAATACATGTTTAGACTGCAACTCATACTGTGTGTGTGAAGAAAATCTCTCTTGTGTTGAATTTAGTTAAAATAACAATAACACATTAACAGTTAAAAAATTGATGTTAAAGCAAGCTCTGTTTGACCCTACGAATCACCCGTAGTTAAAGCCAGGGTTGCCAGATCTGCAGGGTTTTTTTTTGCTACATCAAACATTATTTGTAGCACCTCCCATTCAATAATTGAATGGGAGGTGCTTTGTTACTTCTGATAAAGAACAAAGTCTCCTCTTTCTCTGTCCATTTTATCATGACATTCAAACAATAAATGGCATTTTGGCACTCTTAAATGTGACGTGACGGATCGCTGTAGCACCTCAGTTCAAGTGGCAGTGCGGAGCGTGACTCTTTTCTTCCACTTTAATACAAGTTATATCTCAAAAAACATGCATGAACATTAAAAGGTATGTTGAAAGATGCAGTACAACTTACCGGAATGTATCATGTCTCATGTAATCACTTCTTATCTGTGTTTCAAACACGGAAAGAAGTTAATAAAACAGTTTGTGAACAATATGTCACACAATGTCACATTTACCTCACAGTTCCTCAGTTAGCTAAAAAAAAAAAAAAAAAAAAAAACCTCTAGAGAGGAGCTTATTTACTGTTAATTATATGTTTGAATAAATTTGCCATGAAGACAATTGCTTATGAAAACTACCTTATGTGCAACTGAGTTGTATACAAACATATGAGAGAAAATGAGAGAAATGATTATATCTGAAAATAAATATCAGCTGAATATAATACCTCTGTTGTTAATTGACCCTTCACCAGGAGTTTGATTGACAGGTGATCTAACCAATCATAGCACTGAATCCACCGTTATGTCAGACAAAGCAGTCAGGGAATTTAGTAGATTAACGTCGGTGGACTTGAACTTGAAAAATGATGTGTACTGACGTCTTTCCACAGTTGAAACAACATTCCTTCTGATGTTTATTTGTGTTATTTTGAGTTTATAAATTAACTAGTAGGAAGAGATGATCGGTTTACGAGGCGTTTGAATTGAGGCGCTACAGCGATCTGTCACGACACATTAACCCCTGGGGTCGGCGGTATTGCCGGTGATACCACCTTGTTTTTTTTTTCTTATCAGTATGAAAGATACTCAAAATTCTCCGTCAATTTTGCACATACAATTAAGTGTTATACTCCATTTTAATCTGTGAAATATCTTCTTTTATTTGTGTACACAATATTCTCTGTTTATGTAATCTGTATGAAAAGAGAAGGTTGTCAGACGTTTGCGAGTCAGCTCATTATCCGCTAATGCGGCCACACCCACGGAGCTTGAGCGCTATTCAGACGCAAATTCTGAGGCAATACATGTATACATCATCGCAATCATGTATTTATTATCTTCAAAAGTGTCTATCTGCATGTTATAGCCATGGTTATAGCGATCTCTGGAAGCCTCTGTTAGTTCCTGGAATGTCACATGGTATGGCTGTTCTTCATCATGAGTCATTTGTGGACTAAATGTGCACAGAGCACCCTCCGGCTGTATGAATTGTATGTTGTAATTGAAAACACAGTATCCAGCGCTCATAGTGATGACAATAAATATTGAATAAATATTACTCCTCTGTATAGAAAATTGACATAAACATTTGAGAATTCATCAATATTTCTCCAAATGTGCATGCTTTTAAGCTAAAAGCCCTGATGGATGTTGTTTTGTCAAGTGTTTGTATGACGAACATACAGGAGTTTTTTTTTCTCAATGAATGTGGTTGACACTCATATTTCAAAGAAAAGGTAACGACTCCGTTTTTAATATTCATAACTCCTGATGCATATTAACAAATTACGGTCACTATAAGATTTTAAGAGTAAAACAGAGGTCAAAATGTGAAGCTTGAGTCTTTTGTATTTATTTTGTGGCCTTATTTCAGTGAGTTAAGTTTTTTTTTTTTCTTCAATAACCACGCATAAACGTTATTCCTTTAAAAATACAAACATGTACATACATGTTCCTCATATATTATGGTAGCCTAGTTCGTGCTGAATACAGTGTAATGACACTTTTTCCATTAATATGTTTGTGAACAACTGAAAAAAGCACAAATGTCAGGGCATGTCAAAACTTCCCCAGGGCCCCAAAAATCCTCAGACCCCAGAGGGTTAATAATGCATTATTCTGGACCCTTAAAATAAAGTGTTACCGAAATGGATTATAAAAGGGATAATGTGCAGTAAAACTGGCTGTTCTTTATCCCACTCATTAACTACTTACCAAATAAATACATATTGAACTGAAATTAGTTTATGTGAGTAGATGGGAATCCAGAGTAGAAAGACATGAAACTAGCACTGGAAATCAGTTTAATGTTTATCACTCTTTAAACAAAGATATCTGAATACTGAATGACCATCAATTAGCAAGTTATCACAAATAAGAATATCAAGCAAAACATTTCTAAACCAAACTGTACATTTTGAGGTTGTTCTGTTGTTTGACTTCCGGTCTATATAATTCACATTCAACATCTGCCTGCAAACTCAATGCTATTGTTTATCACAAATCAAATAGAAATTTATCAACATTACAACATATTTCTAGCAATGTAAGAGTACACACTTAAAAACAATGAAATCACAACATTGAGAGTTAAAGTGACAAGTAATTACAGATATTAACTATATTACATCCAAGATAAGCAAGTATTGACCATAACTTACAATTCACTTTAATATTCTTATTCTGCATAACCCTTGGGGTAAAAAATAACTAGCGAGCTAAATATGCAGATTAAATAGATCTATATATAGTTATGCAATACGTGATACTTTTTCAAATACAGTGAGAACAGAAACTAAATGGTGTCAGATTTGATTATGTGTTCTTGATTCTGGCAGCTGTAGAAGTTCATTTGTGCTGTTTATTTGTCTGGGCTGAAACCTTTTACATGGTGTGGAAGAAGTCTGCTGTAGCGTACTGAAAAAAACAATCAATAATACAATTTAATCTCAATGCAGATGTTACAGTTTTATGTAACACGTAATCCAAACAATTCTACACTGACAGAAAGAATAACAGCTTTAACTTTAAAAATAAAGGTTCTTTATTGGCATCTATAGTTCCATGAAGATTCTTGAACATCCATGGAATCTTTCCATTCCACAAAAAGGTTCTTAATAGAGGAAAAAGGTTCTTTAGATTGTTATAATGTTCTTCATGCACTACAACATGATTATTTTAAGAACTGATCACTAAAAGGTTCTTTAGGAAACCAAAAATGGTTCTTCTGTGGCATCGCTGTGAAAAAAAACTCTTTTGAAACCTTTATTTTTAAGAGTGTACAACAGGTACTTCAAATAGTACCCTATTTAAAGGGATACACTTGAAAACGTATACTAAAGCTAGTTCACCAAGCAATGAAAATTCTGACTTTTTTTGGTGAACACAAAAGAAGATATTGAATATGTTTGGATAAGGACTGTTTTATCCATACAGTAAAAGCCAGTGTGTCCAGTGTGGTGTTGGACCCCATTGACTTTTTGTATAGACCAGGGGTGTCCAATCCTGCTCCTGGAGGGCCACTGTCCTGGAGAGTTTAGCTCCAACCCCAATTAAACAAACCTGAACCAGCTAATCAAGGTTTTTAGGCATACAGGAAACTTCCAGGAAAGTATCTTCTTTTGTGTTCCACTGAATGAATGAATAAATAAATAAATAGAGGTTTGGAATGACATGAGGGACAATTTTTACCCTTAATTTAATTACCCTTTTAAAGGTGCATATTTTGCACCTTTTTGTATTAATCATAATAGTTTTACCTGCACATGAGTTAAGTCTTGTGGCTGTTCAGGATCCATGACTTGAGGCTGTTGTAAGTTTGTATCTTGAGACTGTTTCAAGTTGTCTCTGGTTCTCTTGCTTCCAAGAACAAACAACTTTACTAGTCCTTTAAAGCGACAGTGAATTCAGATTAAACATCAAGTCTTCCCTTTTTCAAAGACAGAACAATACAATCCTATCAAAGAACTCACCCGTGATCACAATGATCAGAACAGCGATCAACAGAGCAGATATGAGGATAATAACCAGCCAATGTGTCTGATTCTTCTCAATGCACTTCACCGCTGTATGATTCTGGACCTCTGGAGTTGAAGTTGGTACTGTACAAACATTGAAGGGGTTTAATATTTTTTACATTTTGTCTAACAATGATATTTAACTTGATCACTGACTGATCACTTACCAATGATGTGCAGTCTTGTGCCGTCGCTGTATTTTGGTTGTATGTCTTTGGTGGTCACGCAGTAATAAACTCCTAACTCATCAATGGTGACATTTTTTATGAGGAGATTGTGTTTACTTTGCACTAAATATTTTTGCTCAAAGGTTAGATTGTAGTGAAAAGTAGTTGAAGGTGTGGTAGAGAGTAATATCAGAACTGGAGAATCTGGAAGTTTTAGTAATAACCAATAAACCTCATTTTCATCAAGATCACAGTTTATAGTCACATTTTCACCTAAATCTGTTAGTTGATCTGTTAAAGTCTCTGCAGCTTCACACCATATCAGCAGATCTGTAAAATAAACACCACACATGCACATATTTAGTATGAATGCACCATTAAACATCAGAAATCAATGCAGTTTATAAAGCTCATACAAAAACATTCATGAAATACAATAAACTCACAGAGATGAAGCTGCATGATCTTCATGATGATAAAACACTTCAACATGATGCAGTCTGGATTTCTGCTGTGACTGAGAGGAAACTTTACTTTCAAGAGGGGAATTTCAGCCGCATCAAGAGGAAGTTGAAGTCATATTTGCACTGACCACATCTTGTAGTTATTTTGCAATTTAATTAGCTTTCAGTGCTATGAACTATTCTTTTATGGTTATATGGCACATAGTTATATCAATTGTTCTCTGGTACTTACTTCAGAACCCAGATTTTACATTGGACATCTTGTGGCAACTCAACACAGAACCAAAATAGTTTATTATACACAATTATCAAAAATCAAACTTTGAAATGTGTTATCTTACAATGAAGTGCATAGATCCACAAACATGCAAAATTGCTAACGTGAAAAAAGCTAAATAGAAAAACTGAATTTTTAGTTTGACATTTTCTGCATAGTGTTTGGTTTCTAAGTGTTGCTTGACTGTTGGTGGTTTATTGCTCTCTGCAGCCTATACACCACTAGCTCATTGTGGTCAACACAAAACTTGTTTATCCTCATTGCAAGTGTTTTTTTGTTTTGTTTTGTTTTTTTTGTTTTTTTGTTCATAGGTTTTATTAAATGTTCACACCAGGGGTCTTTAACAGACCTAAGTTTGGTCTGTTAAAGCTTAAGTTAGCTTAAGTTTACTGTAAAGCAAATGTACGGCACTAAACTTTTTTTTATTTCATACAAAATATATATTTAACAAAATAATTTAGACTCTAAAACTGCAATGTGAGTTTTATTAAATGTGAGTTCATTGTTCTTCTGCGTCAAGCCTCTCTGTTTGGATTATCACGTCAAGCCAGCATGCAACAACTACTAGCTGCATTTATGAATGAGATTCACTGATGTTATCCCTGTTGAAAACAAACAAACAAAAAAAAAAAAAACAGCAAATGCTGGTTAGGTATGTTATGCTGGTCATGAGCTGGTTTAAGCTGGTCAAGTGCTGGTCCTGAGCTGGAGCTAGTTGCTTAGGACCAGCTAAGGACCAACATAAACCAGCTCAAACCAGATTCCATGCTTCAAAACATACCTAACCAGCATATTCTGGTTTTTCAACAGGAATTCCATGTTGCAGACACCGAATCAGCTTTCTTTTTGCTAAAAACAATTTTTTTTTTGAGGGAAAAGACTAAATATTAATGGAATCAGTACATAAAATGTTTAATATTAAAGATGAACGAGGAAAACTGAGTGTTCTTTGTCATCGCGGCTATTTATCTGCAACGAAAGCACAAGGCAAGTGCTGGTCTATCTATGTTCACGAAACCTTCCAAGCTCAGAGTCAGTATGGCAAGTACCACCATATGTACACAGAGACATAGGCCTATAATAAATTATAGGAAATTTGCTGACTGCTATAATTGCTTTTCCTCCATAATGCTGCCAACACTCCACTACAGCAGAGGATCTCAAATGTTTTGGGGTCAGAGACCTGTCGTGGAAATTCCCAATACTAATCTGACTTCACCACTTACAATTCAAACGACCTCCAGTTGTCAATATAATGTAATACAATGCTACAGTACCAATACAGTACTACAGTACCTTCGAGGTAATTCCCGTCCCGAATATAATACAATACAGTACTACAGTACCAATACAGTACAACAGTACCTTCGAGGTAATTCCCATCCCAAATATAATACAATATAATACTACAGTATCTCGAGGTAATTCCCTTCTCGAATACTTCTAATACATTTCCAGTACTTCGTCTCGTCAAGAAGCTACTATCACTACCTCAATCACACATGAGCACACAGGTCTTTAGCATCTATACACTCAGGTGTACTCTGGTCCGACACAGGATCATTAATACTTACTCCGAGTATTACAGCCTCACCCCGAGGGCGACTCTATAGTCTTCCAACACTATCACTGTCTCTGCTGTGGTCTTTTGAGCGTAGAATCTTTAGTACTTCTATTCCTTAGCTGCGCAGGTTCTGCATGCATATGATAGTTTTATCAAATTAAATGTTGAAATGCAAGTGACTCTCAGACCAGATCTGGAGATTAAGTTCATGTGTCCATATATAGTGAGGCGACAGACGCTATCTCGTCTGAGTATGTGTATTAGATGAAACTGCTCACCTGCTGTGCTCATTCACACAAAGACACAGAAAACATGCCGACTTCATATTTAAATTGTCTTTTTTTTTTTTGCTTTAATATTCACACTAGTGTGCATATCAAAAACTTCACGTAAAGTGTACAGTCCTACTTTTGATATATTCATCCAAAATTTGCCAAATTCTGTGACATTCAGCATTATACTGTAAATTCTGTTTTTATGACTGGATTCTGTGATTCCACCTGCCTTTTCCGCATTGTGGAAATCATAGGGCCCTAAATTTATTTCGCAGACCCCCTGGCTATGGGGACACTTTGAGAGCCCCTGCACTACAGTGATGGATCATGTGCGCTCCACTGACCACTCCTATTGGTTGTCGCTCCCAAAAGTCACTCTTCATTTGCATAAAGTTAAACATATCTCAACTTTGTCATGTCGCTGGACATGACTTCATCCTGTTGCCAGCGATCACTGTTGCCAGAAATCGCTAGCTTTTCAGTGAAATGAATGGGATCATTGTCGTTTTGTTGCTGCATTTCTCTGGTAGTGTGAGCACAGCTTTAGGCTGTCTACACTGGACACGACAAAGCAACTGTTGCAAATGTTTTTGTTCTTCATGTCAGAAGTGGCACAAGCGCTACGTCAGAAATAGAATCAGAACAGTCAGGAATTTGTTGTGTAACATCACATTTTTCTGCATCCGGTGTAGACAGCATCAGTAATAATGGTTTCACAAGTTCACCCTTACATATAATCAGATATAGAAAAGTACACATATTTGGCATGCTGTCTGACGGGAGGGCTCCAGGCTAGGAATTTGGCCTGAACCCAGAGTACTCGCCTCATCCCTGGTTGGAATAGGAAATGTTTAAGAATGAGGAGTTGGGGTGGTAGAGGGATGCTGGAAAACTGTCATGGGATAGAGGTAGGTTGGTGATATACTAAATAAAAAGCTAAAAAAATGTTATTCCTTTGTGGATAATAAAAGGAGCTATGGTAGTGTTTAATATCTCTGTCTGCAAAGAATGCCTCAAACTCAGCTGAAACGAATTTTGATCTGTTGTCGGTTACAAGTTCAAGCTGATTTCCCTTAAGGCTGAACACAGCAGACAGAAACTTTACAATAGTTGAAGAAGTAACGTCAGGTGCAATCTCTGGCCATTTACTGTAGTAATCAACGAGTGTCATAGCATGTCAAAGCAACAGCCTTGAGGAACATTATTCAAAAGCCCAACTACATCAATAGCCAGTTTCTCCCAAGCAGTTGCTGGAATAGGCAGTTTTATCATGCTGGAGGCAGGTGGAACAGGATTTGATAACATTTTCCACATAAAAATCCAAGCCAGGCCACCAAAATAAGTCCCTCAGTCTCTACTTTATGCACACTATCCCTTTATGAGTGGCATGTGCCTACTGGATGATGACATACCCATCTTGAATAGCCATCTCATTCCAGAGATGATGATATGGTGCAATAGCAGAATTCAAGCTTTTTGCATTACGAGGCTACCCATTTTCAATGCAAGCCTTTACCTGTTGAAGGATAGTACAGGCATCACACATAGACTTCAGCTACTCTACAGTAAAAGCTGCAAAGTCAGGAGACAGTACAGCCACCATCTGAGGCTCTTGGTTTTGGCTGTTATCAGCTGCTTAGAAGTGGAAGTCTGGATAGCCAGTCTCGACCAGGTTTGTATTCCACGCTGTAATTAAAACAGACCAGACGCATAGACAATCGGGCAATTCTCATGCCTGCACGTCCAAGGTCCTTTGTGGAAAGCAGTGTAAATAAAGTCAGGGTTCCCACTCTTTCATGAACACCTGATTCAAGGACTTTCAAGGACTTTTTAAAGAGCCACAAAACAGTATTTATTGTTTAAATTTCTTTAAAAATTACAAATTTTGAAATTTGAGACTTTGTTTCATATTAAAAGTAACCTGCTCTGTCTTGTCTGTCGACGCATTTTCAGTGTCCTCTTTGCTCCGCGCTGTATATTTTTCACTGATAAAATGATGTGTGGTGTGAGAATGGCATGGCTTAATGGACATAGCAACAGTAACTAAAGAGGGCAGGTATTTTCGAACGGTCAATTGTAACCTCTAATATTATAGTGTATCAAATGAGAGGGTTCCCTGTATAGTTTGCAGCATTATTTGGGAGAGATTTTTTTTTCCTTAAGAAAAATCAAACTATCGGTATCGGCATTGGCTAATATCATTCTGAATAATTGGCTATCGGTATGGGCAGAGAAATTTAGTATCAGTGCATCTCTACTTCTGACAGCATACTGTGTGCTACTGTAGGTATTTCGGTCTCTTAAGTGCGAGAATGCCTTCAGGTGTGACACGACAGAGCAACATATCGACACTTGTTTCGTCCATTCCCTGCTGTATTATTAGGTGAAAAAGAGGGTGGCATCACACCTGAAGTACTTCAAGGACCTGGTGCAAACTCTGAATACCAGTAGCAGGAATTTTGAGTCATCCCAGTCACTCCAATCTATAGGATTCTCTTTAGCAAAAAACCTAACTAACGTGTCTACACCAGATGTGAGCAGCGTGAACCAATGCATCAAAAGACAATATAATCCATGATACTGTCTACACAGGATGCGGCGCGACGCGACACAACGAATACCCGACAGTAAACGGATTCCCCGTTCTATTTCTGACATAGTCCATGTGCATTGCAATGGTTGGTTTGTCGCATCCAGTGTAGACAGCTTTAAGCTGTTGCGGTGCAGCGCGATGCAACGTGACAACAGTGTCAGACATGGTGTCAGGAAAATGAATCAGTAAACGAATCTGAACTGAATCTGCTTCATTTTGTTCAGTTTGTTCACAAATTATGTAAATAATGTCCTAATTTGTAATGTTTGCTCAGAAGTGGCATGTCCTAATCCCAATCATATGGAAGTAATTTGATCAATTTATTAGCAAATTATGTAATTAAATTGATTAAAACGTTTTGATCACCAGCTCCAATAAATATCAAAGAAAGACAAAACTCAGCGGTGTATCTGTGTATTCTGCTACTGTGAAACCTTAACTAAACTTGGTGTTTTAAAGGTCCTGTTCTCACCTTCAGTTAAAAGGAAGTACACTGCTTCTAGACATTTGCTATTCCTTTTGGAGTGTTTGACCACGATCACATGGGGTGAGGGAAAGACTTCAGATGTAAGCTCATGAAATCTCCATCTTAAAGCTTCAAATCAGAGCAACTGAATTTTGGAAGATGAAGCCTGCTGTGACTCCACATGAGGAATGAGGACCATATTCACATACATTCAAACACACACTTTTAGTGCATATGCTATTTTTGTGCTTAAACATTCATATACAAATAAACAAAAAACAAACCAAAACATAAAATAATAGGGTGGGGGGCTGGGGACAATGTGCTTAATCAAAGTAAAAACAAAAACAAAGCACAGCAAACAAAAACAAAATAACAGGGTGGGGCAATGTGCTTAGTCAATGTTAAAAAAAAAAAGAAAGAAAGAAAGAAAGAAAGAAAGAAAAAGAAAAGAAAAGAAAAGAAAAGAAAAGAAAGAAAAACAAAGCAAAACAAAACAAACAAAAAAAGACAAAACTAAGTAATAGGTGGGACAATGTGCTTAGTCAAAGTAAAAAAAAAAAACAAAGCAAAGCAAAACAAAACAAACAAAAGACAAAACAAAATCATAGGGTGGGGCAATGTGCTTAGTCAAAGTAAAAACAAAAAGACAAAAAAAAAGACAAAAAAAAAAAAAACAGAAAACAAAATAAACTAAATAAAATAAAACAAAGCAAGCCAAACAAAACAAAACATAATATTAGGTGGGGCAATGTTTAAATTGCCCCAATTCACTTCTGGATATTGAAAGAGAGAGAGAGAAAGAGAGAGAAAACCATGTAGGACAGGAATTAATTTTATCTACTGAGAATTGATAAATTGTGGGAATTGATGGATTTTGAATAGTAACATAACGCAGCAGAGACAGACCGAATGAGAAAAAAAGACCAGGAACTTGTAATCAGTAAATAGGGTCAGTTTCGATTTTATGTTGACTTCAATGTCAGCTGAACAACATAAAAGTGTATTATAATAAAATGTATATTATTAATGCACTGTAAAGCTTTTAAAATTCTTGTAAAAGTTATGCTAGTCTGGAAAGTAACACTGCATCTAAAAAATAATGATTCATCCATCAATCTAGGTCACTCATTTTCAAAACACCCCGAGGACATTGTAATGAGAAAGTTTACAAAATCAGAAATTTAGTCTTGTAGGCATTACACAGATCAATACCTTTTCCTCCAATTTAACATGTCTAACGGGCAATTTAAACCCTGAACATGTCTCTTTTCTAAAATCGAAGTGGTTTTAAATGACTTCAGCAACAACCTACAGCTTCCAAGATCAAAGGTAGCACTTACTACAGACAAATTCATTGTGTTAGCAAATCTGCTGTTCTGCAAACATTCTTTTTTCACCAAAGAACAAAATATGAGGACTAATAAATGAATTACTTAAATAAATAATCTTAACAAATATAACCAAACACACAAACATGTCAAGTTAATTCATGCCACAGGCTGAGACAATTATTTACCCTGTTTGTTTCATCTTTGATAGGATTAAAAATAGAGCCATATGCAAATGCAAATACAAATGCTTGGCTACCAGTGCATTAAATTTTTTTTTTAACAAACCTCCATCCTTAAGAGGGCGTCCTTATAGTTCCCTTCAGTCATCTGTATACTGAAAAAAAATTTTAACCTAAAAAATGTGGTAACATCTAAATTAATTGACTTTATTCAAATAAAAAAAGGTACAATAGGATATTTTCTGAGATGTTAGCAATAGCGAGCTAGCTTTCAAATCATACGATCCCATGCTCCATTCAGAGCGTCTCCAAAACACATGAAGGCACACACACACACATACACACACAGTATCAACCTGGTGTTGATACTGTTGACATGGAAACGCATAGTCTAACTGAACAGCTCCCGTTAGAACGTCACGGGTTTCCATCTCTTAATTGCGGTAGTTATGGCATGTTTGACGTGTGCTGCTTTTTTAAATGTACATTATAAACGATTCAAACTCACAGTGCTTTCAGATGGATTAGCATTTGGAGCCATACTTCATTGACAAGTTGCACATAAAAAAATTTTTTAAAAAAAGAATCGCAGCCTTTGCGATTTCATAATCGCACTAAGAAACGCGTTTAAGTGCGACTTCAATGTTATTTTTCGTATCATGCGATAAATCGCACAGCCCTAGTTGACAGGCAGGTAGGACATTGTATTATTTCATTCGGACCGAATATAATGATTGGATGAACATTTTCTGGTCCTACGCCTTCCACAGGTGATATACTGTATATTTATAAAAATACATTTAGACCATTTAACATAGTGATTGCTATCAGGATATGAGGAGACTTTCAACCATAACAAAAAATGTTTCTGTAGAGAATCACCTATTGCACCTAAGGGTAAGATCAGGTAGAAATAGCTCTTTAACATAACAATTGCAGGTTATAGTATACTAAACTGGGTGTGTTTTTATTACGGTAGCTACACTGTAAAAATGAAATGATCAATAAGTAATGGCAACTTTTTTTTTTTTTTCCTGCTTTAACTCATCAAAATAAATTAAGCAATTTCAACTTGATTTAATAAAGTTATGAGATTCAAGATGATTCAAGAAAATGGGTTGATGCTATTATTGTAACTATTATCTATAAATTTAAAACACTAAAAAGTCTGTATTATCATAACTAGAAAAGTAATAAGACTTTATTTAAGACATTTAAATTAAAAACAGAAGTTGATACCACTTATTAGGACAAGTGAAGAGAATGCACAGCAATTCATCTGCTTTTGAACTTGGTTAAGTTGAAACAACAAATACTGTACAGTAATTTCAATTTACAGAGAGAAGATATAAAATAATGAGTTGAAATGACTTGTACACTTTGACTTTACTTAATTTAATGCAGCAGCTTAAGTTTTTAAGTAGAAATTGATGATATTTTTTATAGTGTTTGATAACATTTTATTCTGAAGAGTATATTTAAAAAACTGTACTTTCAAATAATATATTTTAATGAAATAAAGGCCACTTAAGTGTACTTTAAGAGAGAAAAATTATGACTATATTTCTTAACACACTTAAGTACAATTATAAAAAGTTCACTGTGTAATAATGTCAAATTAAAAGTTTTACTTTAAAGCACATTTTAAATCATGTTTTAATAAAAATAATTAAAAAAAAAACACTCATGTTTTAAAGAAGTACACTTATTTTGATGTGCTGACTAACACACTAAAGCATATTTAAAGTACTTGATTATAATTTTAACTTTAGTGTGTTATTCAATATATTTGAATGGCAACATTGTTACAAATATGTAATTACAAATTTAAATAAATGACAAGTTTCAATAAAAATCAAATTACAGTATATTTTAGTTTACAATAAATGCTTGTTAGTACATTCAACAGCACTCTAAAAATATTTCAAAGACAGAAGTAATTATGAAATTACATATGAAGATGTACTTAAGTCCAACTTAAGTGAATCAGAAAACATTCTAATGTTCGCCTAATTACTTTTAACATGAATTAAAACTATAATAAATTTTCATTTAATTGCAATGAAGTGTCTGAAAACATTACATTCAGTTCACACTTAAGTATATTCTTTTTAAAGTATCTCATTTCCAACATAAGTACTAAAAGTATGCCAAAGTGTACTTTTTTTTTTTTTTTTTTTTTTTTTTTTTTCTCAAGGGCAGCTTGGGGTATATATGTGACAATTTAATATTATTTGTCATATTTTGTCATCAATTACAATACATAGCCTATTCATATTTAATATAATCCCTTTGGGCTTTGAGAGGTATGGGATAGAAAAGATTTTTGAAAGATTCTTTTACTCATATCCATCAAATGCTAAACACAGGTTTTTCTAGCTTTTAGGCACAGATAGAACAATGATAAAGCTATGAAAGTGTATAAACTGCATTTGTTCCCAGCAAACTCAAACAATGAAAAATTAACTAATTAAAATTGAACATCCTGGGTCTGGTTTTAATGACAAAACAAGGGAAACAAATCAGTTTGTCAAGTGTTATCCACACGATTCTCATTTTGAAAGCAGCGTCAAAGCGAGAAAGAGAGAAAAAAAGATGCTACCTCAGCATCTTGGACAAAAAGGAAAGATATGTGCATTCAAAGTGTAGCTGATGGGCATTAACTATAGAACACTGTATTCCCATATGAAATACTCCATGACAGGAGATTTATACTCCGAGGCAGCAGTACATCTACAGTAGTGCAACCCTATGCATTTTCATATTAATCATAACCGTGCTGCTTGTGACAGTTCTTGCACTTCCGAAGCAACTGCATGCACACCCGACTCACAAATGGGAGTTCATTATTGCTCTTAGGAAAAGAGCGTGAACATCTATCGTAAACTGAACAGCGCGTGAACAAAGAGCGCATACGCTGCCCTCTCGCAGCTACGTGACAATAGCAGGCGCCGTCACATATCTGTGCAAATGAAAGCAGAATGCAGTCGCAGCCGCACCATAACAAAGAGCAAATGTGTGTGGAGAATGTGAGACATCTGGAGTTTGTGAATGTGGAAGATATAACCAGAGCGTATCTTTCTCCAATTCTATATCCTATAGTGTAACACACGCACATACACACACACAAAAACACTGAGTAAAGATGCAGTGTCTCTCTAAAACAAAATTGTGTACTGGATCTTCGCAATGATTGCATACATATACAAATACAAACAAAATAAACAGATATTGTTAATATTATATAATATTCCATAAACTTAAAGATTGACAATGTCACAGAGAAGGTTGAAGAAAAAAAGATGCTCTGTATTGTATTATATAAGTGATGGTAAAACAACATAAACCATGACATTGTCTTCAAAAGCAGCTGAAAGTAATTTTAGGATTATGACAGCCTGCTGGTTGTCATTGTCAAATGTCTGAACACAGGTTGAGGCATTAATGTCAAAATATTTTAGTGAAAATGTTTTAGGTGCCGTATTTTATAGATATATACTGTATATAGACACACACACACACACACACACACACACACACACACACGTATAAACTAAATGTTAGAACATCTTGGACTATATATAAACTAAAGTGCCATTAATAGTGGCAAGTGACAATAAAAAAACATTTTATAAAAATAAGTTTGTTTGGTTGGTTTTACAATTGCAAAAGAAAAAACATCAAAACAAAATTACATAACAAAACACAAAACAAAAGAACAAAACAAAACCCAAAAAGCAACAACATAAAACAAAACAAAGCACTAATTGCTAAATATTTCACTGAAAATGTGCCATATTTTACTGAAAGGGTGTTCATTTAAGGGTCGTTCCAATATGTACACTGTATAGGCTACTAAACTTACTGTCTACTAGACTAACCAAACATCTTAGACTACAATATACAAAACCAAGTACCATTAAAGGAGCCAAATGTCATTAAAAAAAACAAACAAACAATAAAACAACAACCTTTTACAAAACAAGTTTTAATTTTTACAATTGCAAAAGAAAACAAATCAACAACCAAAACACAAAACAACATAAAAATAAACACAAAATAAAACAACATAAAAGATAAACGCATAATAAAACAAAACACAAAACAACATAAAACACGAAAGAAAATAAAACAAAATAAAAAACTTCTTCAAGCTATCAAGAAAGACACATGAAGCTTGTCCGTTTGATTGGCTCACCAACAGGTGGCAGATTCCTCCCGCTGCTTCAACACATGGACATTTCAAAGCTGTGATCAGCGTCTCATAAACATTTGAGCATATTTCATCCGTGAGACTAACAGAAGCACGAATGTGACAATAAACACAGATCTGAGTTGAATGACTAAGAAGAAAGACAAACCTACCCAGAAAGCATAATCAAATGCATGGACATTCTCCTAGACTAATAGAATCTAAATATTTATATATGTATACATGAGTATGCATACAAAGAATATTTATAATTTATCTTTTTATGTAAACTCAACTCAAAATATCCTAATCCATGGTGCATCCAGTGACGATCCCACTCCACAGAAACCCTAGCCCTCCACAGCAAGGATATGCCTTATTTGTGACTGCCAGATTGTATTATCATAAATTCGTAATCACATTTGCAACGAACACAAACAGCCGGAACGGACACGCACTTGATGACCTGAGCGTAAATGTATTAAAATGACCAAAATCATCAACTTCACAGCTTGAATTGCATTATTTTGAGAAGGCTACTAGTGTATAGTCACAGTGCAATGCCTAAATCGAACATTAGATGGTGATGAAAGAAAGTCTTTGATTGCAATTAACACTTTAAAAGAATTTGGGTACCTTTGAGTATCCTTTTCCTTAGGATAGCCTGTAGGAAGAGCATAGTCCTTCTCCTTTCCTTCGGCTTTGCAAATATTCCCTGACTGCTGCTTAGCTCCGTATCTAGTACGTCTTCCCAACGATACCCAGCAACATCTGAGCCAACGAGGTACTTTCTGCTGTCAATCAATGTCAAAATCAAAGATTTGGGATAAAAAATAACCCTATGTCACCAAGGCTACTGCGATGCGCAACGATACTGCAAGACGGTTCAACCTTTGTCTTTTTAAATTACTCATCTGAGCAGTAATCATTAGTCCTTATTAACAATAATTTTATGCGAAGTCACCATCTCTCCATCTCTCTCTCCTCCTCGCTCGCGCTGTGATTAATAAATGCAAAATGTATGCTCAAAGCCTTCGGGACTTTTGATGCCCTAGTTTTTTCTGCCTTTTTTCTCTCTGCCCTCAAACTGCTGCCTTCCTGAATAAACTTGAAGATAAGGGGGTTTACACAAGTGTAAGTTTTCGTGTTTTGACTCCTCTTCAGCACCTACACAAAAACAGTGGATTGTCTACAACCGTCTGATGGATTTTTCGATCACTGTTGCATCAGTGCTGATGCAAAATGTGTCTTAATCTTAACAAATCTGTAAATAAACATAATTTGCACAATCAAGCTGAGGTTGTGATGATACAGGTTAATCTAAAACCTCTATCAAAAGTTGGGACATTTTGTAAAATGCAATAAAATCAAGAATCTGCTGTTTTGTTAATTCTCTTGAAGCTTTATTTAACTGACAAAAGTACAAAGACAAAAGTACAAAAAATACACTCTGGTGTAGCAAGTGCAGAATGAGCCCTGGCTTTGTCTTGATTCCCAGGAAAGATGTCGTCTCGATGGGAGTTTATATCTCTGTACAATCCCAGTATACGCCTTCACATCAATGATTCCTTCACACATATGCAAGTCACCTATGCCTTATTCACTGATGCACCCCCATACCATGACAGATGTTTGCTTTTGCACCTGTCGCTAATGAAAGTCTGGATGGTCCCTTTCGTCTTTGGGACTAAGAACTCGATGTCCGTTTTTTCCAAAAACAAGCTGAAACATTGACTGATCTGACCACAGCACACATCTTCACTATCTTTTAGACCATCTGAGATGAGCTCAGGCCCAGAGAACTCGGCGCCATTTCTGCATTGAACAGATGTATAGATTTCTCCTTGCGTAAAAGAGATTCAAGTTGCATTTCTTGAGGCAGCGGCAGACTGTGTTAAGTGACAGCGGTTTTCCAATGTACTCCCGAGCCCATGTGGCTATATTTAACACGATAGCATGATGGTTTCTCATGTAATGCCATCTGAGGGCTCAAAGATCACACACATTCAACAGAGGTTTCCTGCCTTACTTTACACGGACTGAGAATTCTCTGGATTCCCTGAATCTTTTCACAATATTATGTATGGTAGATGGTGAAAGACCTAAATACTTTGCAATCTTGCATTAAGAAATGTGATTTTTGATTTGTCTAACAATTCTCTCATGAAATTTGGCACAAAGTGGTGAGCCATGACCCATCTTTGCTGGCAAAGACTGAGATGCTCCTTTTATACCCAATCTAAACTCTAAATAGGAAAAATATCGAAACTCTTTGGTCATTTTTGAGCGAGAATGTAAAAATGGAGAAAGTGGAGAAATAAATGGAGAAAGTTTTCTGTAATGGGTAGTTTTAGGGGATAGAATATACAATGTGTACAGTGTAAAAACCATTACGTCTATAGAGAGTCCCTACAAGGATAGTGAACCAGACATCTTCATAGATTTGCACAGCGTATTCACGATAGAGGACTAGAGGTGTCAATTTTTGTTTTATTAATTCATTAATTTACCGTTACATTTTTTAAACATTAATTAAATAAACAGATTTGCATGTGTCTATTTTTGTCATTTTTAAGGTTTAATTATGTATTTAGATGTTTATATTTTATATATTTGATTTATTTCTTTGCATTTATTTAATTTATATTTATCACTTATTTTATTTTTGAATTAATAAATTGATAATTGATGTGGTAATCGTCCTCCATAATTCATATCACAAAAAAGGTCTGAATTTAAATTAATCAACAACAAGACAGCACTGAATCATAAACTTGGAATGTTGGAATCTTCTGCTAGTTGTGGCAGTAAATGTGCAAATTAAACCACAATCATCTTGATGTGACAACTAATACATATTTATAAAATAGGTGGGAAAAAATAGTTCAAGTTGAAGACCATGACAAAAAATGCATTTCACATATTAAAAACCCCAAAATTAAAAACAAATTTTAACACACTAATGAAACTAATGAAAACACTAACTTCACAACTGAACCGATTCTTCCCCTGTATTAGATGCACTTCGGCATCTTTTCAAGAAGTATTGTGGATGAAACCAGCCTTGGCAAAAAAGGGCAGGACATGTCAGCATTACAGTTATTATCAAAATATGGCCTTAAGTTAGTAACTTTCATAAACCTCAGACAGTAATCCAACGAAAGACATATTTCATCTAGCATGACTAACAGCCATGGACTGATGTGTGTAGATGTACTGTACGTGTTGTATTCTGGCAGCTATATCATTCTGCTATATCAAAGTGTGCTGTTGAATTTAAACACTTGAGGGGATTTCTGCTGTTATGAAATGGTAAAACTACACACACACACACACACACACACACACACACACACACACACACACACAATATCTATCTATCTATCTATCTATCTATATTAATAATAATTATTATTATTATTATAAAAAGTATATTATATTAGTATATTGTATTAGTATTATATTAGTATATAAGTATATTGTATATTTATTTTATTAATAATAACAATAATTATAGCTACAAATATATTAAATGTAATAATATAATGCAAATATAATATTATGTAATAATAATACTTGTTGTTAAAATAATTTTATTAAGAATTAATAATATTAATAATGTTTTATATAATAATTATTATTATTATTATCATCATCATCATCATCATCATCATCAAACATTAACAAATATATCACATAATTCATCTCATTATATGATTATTATTTTAAAATATGTACATATATTTATATTTATTTTTAATAATAATAGTTATTTGTTATTATTAAAAATAAACTTATTTTGCATATTTATTTTAAGAATACCAATTAATATTATTATTATTATTATTTATTACAAATTACATGAACAAAAATAATGTTAACATTATTTTACATCTATAAAATTGTTATTGTCTTATATTATTATTATTATTATCACATATTTTATTATTTTTATTATTATTATTAATCATAATATTATGATTAATGTTTGTAATAATAATTACTATAATTGTTGTTATTATTGTTGTTAAAAATAAATATATACATACATTTTAGATTATTATCACAAACATTCTGTATTAATTATATATCATTCTTATATCATTTCTTTCTTTTTAATAAGTTGTTTGTTATTAAAAATTTATTATAAACATTTGCATATTTATATTTAATTAAAAAATAATAATTATGATTAATACAAATGACATTAACAAATATAACATTACCATTATTTTTTGAAAAAATATAATATAATATATAAAAATATAATATAAAACTTTTATTATTATTATTATTAACTATAATAATAATAGTATGTTGTTGTTATAATCATTTTTATCCTTATTCATCACCTTTTTTCTTCTTATTCATGGATCACATTATTACTATAATATAATGTTTTAAATACAATAGACGTGTCATTTTTACCTATATCAGGCTCCTGTAGTTTCCAGTGCAGAGACAATTATTTCCAAAGAAGCCAAGAATCATTACAACTTACAGTGTCAGCGTTTTAACATGCAACGCTGCTCTTTTTATTACATGAAATAGGAACAAGAGGATCATGGGTACTTGTGGCTTTTATGCCCCGAGCTGTAGTCTCTGATGTAATGACTTTTATTTCATCAATAGTCCAAATGTGATTCAGAAGTAAGTGGTTTGAGAAACTGCTTCAAGTCGTGCAAATGTTCCACTCTAGGGAGGAAAGTGAGTGCCATTCTCGCAGCAATCATTTCATTATTTTAACTTGAATATAAGAGCTGAGCCTTACAAGGACAGAAAGTTTTTTTCATTGTAGGGTCAGAAAGAGGTTGGGAAATGGTCATGTAGTAGTTCAATTGTGAATGTGTTTAGTGCAAGAATTCTTGACTTAATTGATTATAAGAGAACAGCAGAGGAATATAAATTAGAATATAAACAATTAACTAATATAATATTAACATATATTATTATTACTAATTATATAACATAATAAGGATATTACATCTAATTTTTAATGCTAATTTTAAGGATCACAAGCATCAAAATGTGCATACTGTAAAATGCGTAATAAAGCATGCTACCATATGTCACTATGTGAGGGTAACCAGCGCAGCAGACTGGTCTTCTGTCATAGTGGTTCACGTATGTAAATGTTCTTGTTTCCCTGTGGCTAAAACATGTTACCATGAACTGAGAGCTGCAGATACTAACTAAAACTCTCAGCTCCAGGTGTGACACAGTATAGAGTGCATCTATAAACCTCCAGAGAGCGGCAGTTTATTTAGGCAAACAGTGTCTGATTTGTTTAACACTGCTGTATTAACTGGGACACATACAACAAATATTTAAGCTGTGGATTTGAGTTTACAATTAGTATATTTAATGTGATGTAATCTGACTTAGGCTATAAATGAGATGAGAAAATAGATGTAAACAACAACAACAACAACAATAATAATAATCACTTGTCAATATGACTATATATAAATAACAAAATATATAAATAATTTAATAAATGAACATTTATTAATGTATTATATTAACAAGTGTATATATCTTTGAACTTCTATCAGGTTTAAAGGGTTAGTTCACCCAAAAATGAAAATTCTGTCATTAATGCAGTCATGTGGACTATTTTAACGATGTCTTTAGTACCTTTCTGGACCTTGAAAGTGGTGGTTAAATTGCTGTCTATTGAGGAGTCAGACAGCTCTCAGATCAAAAATATCTTTTTTTTTTTTTTTTGTGTGTGTGTGTTCTGAAGATGAATGAAGGTCTTACTTATGTGTGTGGAATGACATGAGGGTGAGTAATTAATGATTATAATTAATAATTTTTGGGTGAACTTACCCTTTAAGCATTCCAATATTTTGCAGACAATATCAGATAGTGTATTGTTATAAAAGAACATTTGTTCTATGTTATTAAACAATTCTCAAACAGATGGTAGTAAATAATTCTTAGACAAGAAATAAAAGTTTGTATTAAATGTAGAACATCCACATGCATCATATCCAGAAGGATTTCCAATGGGAAAGATGTAGTGAGAGATATTTAAAAGACATCAAAGTGTCAGTGTGATACAGCGACTTCATACACGCGCAATAATGACCATGATGCAGCACAGTGTCATTTCAAAGCCTCAGGACTCCTAAAGCAGTGGGGAACAGTGTGTGTGTGTGCATGTGTGTGTGTGTGAACTTCAGTGAGCTATTATGTGTATGGAAAATTAGATGACATAACTATTAATTCAGCTCACAGCCAAAAGAGAGAAACCACAGGGTGGACATGTTTGTGAATTATAGCATTACTGCATCTGTTCATCACCCAACATACTGTCTCTCACTAGATCTGGCTCAACCTGCTTCTAAATTCAGTTTGGATCGTAATGACATTAGCAGTTTTGGGGAAAGTTACAGTTATACTTTATTTTAGGTGTCCGTGTTGCATTTAATTACTCATTTAAGAACTGTGTAATAATATTTAACTACATGTACTTACTACAAGGTTAGGATTGGGGTTTGGTTTAGGGTTAGTTGCATGTAATTATGCATCATTTATAGTTATTACTGCAGTAACTACATGTAACGTGTAACAAGGACACTGTAAAATAAAGTGTTACCAAAGTTACTTGCTTGTTAACACATTACAATATTGCTTGCATTACTCCTTAAAAAAGTAACTAATAGTGTTGCTTAGTTTTTATGGAAAGTAATGCATTAAGTTACTTTTGCGTTACTTTTTCTCACCTGCGCTGGGCTTGCTTGTTTGTTCTTTAATAACAAAAAAAAGTTCTGTTTTTGTCAAATGTTAAGGCCCTTTCACACCACAAGTGAAATGAATAAGCCTCAGGCTAAAGAAAATGCAAATTCAGGCCTGTACAGTAGAGCGCGCAGGTCAAACAAACCTTTCAGCTGTGCTGCCATTCTGGATTGCAGAAGAATAGGACACAGCAGAAGCAAGTTCAACACTTTTACTTGAGTAAAAAAATAAATAAAATAAACACAAATGTGATGTTTATCTAAAGTCATTTTTTCTTATTAGTATTGTTGAATTGGATCAAAGGTCAGCAGCACAGACATTGGTCAATAAAGTGAGATTAAATACATAAAGTACATTTGTGTTATTCAACATATTTTTGCAGGTTTACGTAATATCCTGAGTTTCTATTTCATTGTTTTTATTAATTGTGAGGAATACTGAGTCTTGTGCAAGTGAGATGAGTAAATGCTCTCATTTAGACTAGAACTACAATAACCATCATGCTTACACAGCGCACACAACATCTCTGAACTTATTCCTGAATTCTCTCAACATCAGGACAGGAGAGGTGACAGTCAATACCTGTTACCTGTGTTACTTATTTTAAAAAGTAACTCAGATATTTTGTTGTAAATGTTAAAGTAATGCATTACTTTACTAGTTAAAAAAGTAATTTGATTACATAACTCATGTTACTTTCTCATGTAAAACTGGGTATTTACTTCTTCTGAGGGAAACATAAAGGGCTGCATACCGGCCTTCCTTTATTATAAATCGTTGGATTTTTTTTCCACAAAAGAACCTCATTTTGGATTTGGGGTTGTTTTTTTCAGCCTCAAAGCCTGGTCAACTTGAATTCCATCTGCTATGATGGTTGAGCCTTAAGTCAACCTTGAAATAAGATAATGACCCAAAGAAATGGAGGGTTGTGGTAAAGCCGAGTTAAGTCCAGATCTTAACCCTACTGTATTGATGTGCAAAGAACTGAAGCGGACAGGTCAAGTCTTCAAACAACTAAAGGTCTGCAAGGAGTCGACAAATATCTTTTAATGCAGTTTAATGTAGGGCAATGATAATCAGGTGAATGTGATTCATTAATTAATAAAATGCAATCCATACATATAATGACTTAAATAGCCTATCTTTTATGATGACCATCTTAATTTTTGAATTAAAATTTATTTTGATAGTTTTGGGGACATAAATGTCAAAAATGTCAGGGTTATAAGACTGTCCTCCCCTGTACATAAACATAATTTATAAAAAAAAAAAAAAATAAATAAATAAAAAAAATAAAAAAAAACTGCTTTGTTGCTTCTTAATATTTAAAATACTTCTGTTGGCCAAATCATGTTATGTTATTGCATGACCAATAAAGTCACATTGTGCAATTACCAAGTATATAAAACATAAAACAGGAAATGATAAGATTACCTCTGCAGACCCTCATGACTGTGTCAAGGTTAATAAGTCTCCTAAAATATCATATAATTTGTACTTTTTATAACAAGTTAGTTCAGGTTGTAAAATGTCATGTGGTGTAACTTTTTAAAATCTTAATATTTGTGACAATTTATATTTCAGAAAGAAAGAAAGAAAGAAAGAAAGAAAGAAAAAGAAAAAATGTTACCTTGAAAAATATGCTTAAAATCTTTTTTTTTTTTTTTTTTTTAATAATGATTAAGATGTGTGCACTGAATTGTTGCACATGTATTCAAGGTTTAAGGAAAAGGATGTTATTACTTTTTACTTGATGGTTACCTCATGACATTTTTAGAGTCATTAAATTGAAACTTCTCTCAAAATGTTACTGAACACAACGCAACTTGAACACAAACACTACACTTTTAACAACTTGCCACATTTTTTAAACTAGATTTGTCCTTTTGTTTTTTGTGCACACTTGTTTTTGCACAAGGCGTTTCTGACTATTTCTGTCACAAAAAAATAACTTCCATTTGTAAAATCAGATCACCTTTACTAGTACAAAAGCAAGTTTCACTGTAACTGTTGCTCATACTTACAGCTTGAGATATGAATGCATTTTGTACTTGCTTTTTAACAGCTCTGTCTATTCTACCAGACATTACCTTATGAACTCTCATATACCCGCAGCTTATTGGTCTGCTTCTGGCCTAAGCCAAAAGCTTCCTCGTGGGAACAGTATGAGAGAATTAAATTTGTCTGATCCACCCTGAGGACACTGAGCACTAGAGGCAATAACCCTGCACTGCTGAGAAGAGGAGATTGCTGGGAGACTGAAATGAGTGACTAATATTTGAGAGTGATAGAGGTCTATTGAAGGGCTATTGTCTTTCTACTGGTTGCACAGTAAAATAGCCATTATACATTAACAGTGGCCAGGTTTTCCAAATGTATTATGCATACATTTTGGGATATTAAAAATAAATTAATTAATAAATAAATAAATAAATAGATAGATAGATAGATAGATAGATAGATAGATGTATAAAAACAAGTAGATGCTAAAAAAAAAAAATGCACAAAACCTTTAAGGTAGGGGTAGGTATATTTGTATTCGGATAATACATTTTTATGCATCTCTAATCTTTGATTATTAACACACATTCCGAAGAAATTCCTACACCCTTAAAAATAAAGGTTCCAAAAGGAACCACCCTGGTGGCTAGTTCCTAAGTTCCTAGAACTACCCGGTGCAAAAGCCCTTTATGTAACTGAACTGTTTAGGGTGTCGTGTTTTAACTCAGGTAATAAATTAAACCAGTCATAGTAAAGTTCTTTAGCAACAAGCTTTCTCTTGATATGTGAGCCTAACAAATTTTACAATGCATGCATGAAATAGATTCTGAAATAGTCAAAATGCATAATCAAAGAAGCACTAATTAAACATCACTGTTTGGGTCAAGGATTTCAGCCCTTCTTCAGCCGAAACTAAAAATTCATTTTTTTTCTAAAAATTTAACTGATATTGTGATTTTTCTCATGAATTAACTTAGCAGCTTAGATGGAAACAGAGCTAATATTAAAGTAAACATGAATGTTAAAATACGTTCAAAATATATGTTAAAAAATATACTGAGGTTCAAATGACGTTCATTCTCGTGTGTTACGCAGCATGTTTGAACTTCCAAAAGAACCAATGAGGTTCATTCTCATGTGTTATGAGTAAATTGTTGCCACATTATACAAATTTGTTCCCTCATTTTACTTTCGTTACATGATTTAATTTACTAAAAAGAGGGAATGAATTAGTACAAAGCAACATGGCCACAATTTACCTAAAAACAAGGGAAATAATAAATAAGCCATGAAAATGATTCTTAATTCGTGGTCATGATTTTTCTTCCACATGTCATGTGGACAGCTCCGTAGGATAAAATGTGATCTGAATTCAAAATTGCATTGCCCACATACAAGCACCAAAGCTCTTTTTTCACAACATATGCACTACACTGCAAAATAAATAAATAAATAAATCTGCCTTTTTTTCGGAAATAAGGCCACAATCCTACTTGTGTATTTTTCTAATGCGGCATTGTTAGCACACAACATTGTGTCTCTAAAATAGAGCTATCTCCTTTTGAAAATCTGAAAATGGTGCAGATGGCATCAATAAACAAATAGGACATTTACGTATTCCCCTCACTTTCCCTCGGCGTGTCCTTTTAACAAAAAATAATATGGTGGGCGCCAGACATGAGCAGATATTTTCACATGCTGTTCCAAATTGTTGAGCTGCTGCTCTTTGGGTTTGCGCTAGTTGTGTCAAGTGCAACCCCGGATGGGATCAAATATTCATCAGTCTGTGCTTGTGTCATCACAAGTCAACAAGACGGCGGCGGAGAAAGCGAAGACGCTTTGATCAGCTCGTCTCTGGAGCGCTCCCTTGTTCCTGCAACATCCTGATTGCTCCCATCCACCGGGACTCAAGCATATCTCTTTCACAGAGAGAAAAACCTGGGCTGCGTTGAGTTTCACACATCACATGGCCACACGCTCAAGGTGGAATTGTCTCTTGTTTTGTGTCACCTTCCCTGCAACGAGAAGGAACGGAACGAAAAGTTTCAAGTCTTGTTAAATCTATTGTAGTCGCTGCTTCAAACCCAGCTTGGCTCGCCGCCCAAGGACCGCTGGCGGACCACCTGATGCGTAGAGCATACAAAAGTGGCACAGGCTTTCTCAAAGAGGAATGGTCTGAATTTTTGTAAGTCAATGTGCACAGTCATATAAAGTCATATTTAATCTGTAGTCTGCTACAATAAGAACTTATTGCTGGATTTTCCAAATTGTGCAAGGTTTGTGATTCAACTTACTTCAAAGGCACCAAAGGAGGTTTGCTAGAAAGAAACCTGTTTGGGATGCCAAAGCACAAACCCGTACCAGAGACAATGCTGGTCTTTTCAACAAGGTTGGTCAGAATAAGCTGCGATGTGGACGGGCTGTGTTCTAATTTCAACTGCTGTCATGCTAACTCCCATTAATGGGTCATTGCTATGTTCCCAGGGTCCTATGTTATCCTATATTCACCAGATTTATATGGCATATAATGAACACTTGAAAAAGGGTCCTATGTTCAGGGTCCTATGTTTATATAAAACATAATGCACTGGCTCTCAATATAATAGGCCTAGACTGGAGGAAACATATGGTTGGAGTAACGGAGTCACAAATGGCGCTTTTCCACTGCATGGAACGGCTTGGTACGAACGATACGGCTCGCTTATATAGTAGCACCTCAGTTAAGGTTCCAAGCGAGCCATACTGATACTAAATGTGACATGTAAACACTGCAGATCACTGAATGGTCAGTGAGAATCGTCTACCAGCGTCATTGGATTTGAAACAAGAGACACTAAGCTCGCTAGATTTAAAAAGTCAGTAAAAGCCACAGCAGTATCGTTCGCGAAAACAACCTTTGCACGCAACTTGAAAAAAGAAATGGCTGTATCGTGGCCAGTAGATGAGGTGCAGACTTGTTGATAGACAAGGAGTGGATCCACGGCAGTAAAGGCGGCGCAACTATATCAATCTATAATCCCACCCACTTTGAAGCGGTACTAACTGCAATGGAAAAGCAAACCGAAAGTAAAGTGAGCCGAGCTGTGCCAAGTAGTACCACGCAGTGGAAAAGCGGCAAAAAGGTCATAGCTTCCTAGGTTAGGGTTAGAAGATTATAAAGTTGAAGGCCCTGGGAAAACAAGTCCTGACTGTTTAAAAAGTTTACTTAATGTGTGTTAAAAGACCATTGAACTTGGGAACATAGGACCATATTTCATGTGTTCATTATGTGCCATATAAATATAGGGAACATAGGACCCTGGAAACATACAGTAGGTATGCTCCCCAAATTAAACCTAAAGCGGCTGAATTGGAACACTCTAAATAGGGAGCATGGGCACGCCACCCGATAGCGCTCCTCAGGAAGCGCACAGAAGATTTAAATACAGTTCGACGTTGCTAAGCTAACAATGCAAAAGGCACAGACTAGATTCAGATGTGATTAATAGTTTAATGTTAACATGTTGCTAAGCTAACAATGTAAAATTGACATAAGATTTAATTCAAAAGTGATTAAAAACATTGTTAGCATGTTGCTAAGCCTATAACACAAACTGCACTGAAGACAGTTCAACATTTCAATAAAGTTTTATGTTAGAAATGTAGATGTTAGCATGATGCTAAGCTAACTTAATTAATTTCAGTAACGTCTGATGTTATTATGTTGCAAATCTAACAACACAAAGAACACAGAGGACAGTGGTTAAACAAGTCTGATAGCATGTTATCAAGCCTATAACACAAAGTGCACAGAAGACAGCTCAAAAGTAATTTCAACAAAGTTTGATATTAGAACTTTAGACGTTAAAATTGGATGTTAACATTATGTTAAGTGCACACTCAATTCAAAAATGATTCCAATTAAGGTTTGTTAACATGTTGCTAACCTAACAACCCAAAGTGCACAGTAGACTTGATTCAAAAGTAATTTCAATAAAGTTGAATAGATGTTAAGGGGGTAGATGTTAAAGATGGATGTTAACATGATCCTAAGTTAACGCAAAACGGACTTGATTCAAAGGTAATTTTAAACGTTTATTGTTAGCATGTTGCTAACAATTCAAAGTGCACAGAAGACTCTGTTAAAAAAGATTTTAATAAAGTTTGATGTTAACATGTTGTTAATTTACAAAGTATTAAAATTACAAAAGCACACACCAATACTAACTAAAATAGTCAAATTTTGGTTCAGATAAAACTATTAGAATCGATGCGTTTCAGTATTAAATGAATTCTAGTATATTTACAGTCAATATCCTGGATAAATGTGTTTCGCTGACCTCAGCACAAAGCATTCAAGGATTGCCTTCTTTATGAAAGATACTTATGCTGCTTCTTTAGAAGAAAGATGCTGCTGGTGACCAGCGGCCTCATTTATAAAACTTTTCGTAGATTTCATTTTAAAAGTGTACGTACACAAAAGTTAGATTTTACGCCAGAATCTCCACCCCATCTCATCCCCGGAATAACCATATATGGAGCTTACAAAGCCTAGTTTTACTATGTATAACCTCATCTGCGTATCATTTCCATGCATATTCCCATCCACATGACACCATGGTTAACACCGTCAAAGGTACAAGACATTGGAAAATATTAGATACGGACTATGAATGCCATTTGTGCCATACACATTACATTGCTAAAAAATCATCCAATATCCTTATTATTTTTTAGAATATATCAAAATATCCATAAAAATAAAATTGTATAAAATACTTCTCAGATAAAGTTTTTAGAATAGAATTGAAATTCATTAATTTCCACAGGCCAAATAGTATTTTAATTGTTTTAAACAATTCAA
The DNA here is from genome assembly GCF_019924925.1 of Ctenopharyngodon idella. Taxonomy (NCBI): domain Eukaryota; kingdom Metazoa; phylum Chordata; class Actinopteri; order Cypriniformes; family Xenocyprididae; genus Ctenopharyngodon; species Ctenopharyngodon idella. Next base: position 17,692,648 of record NC_067229.1, on the reverse strand, counting down.
ATCAAATTTATGCAGTTTTGCTGATAAGGTGAACATATCTTTTAGGATGTTTATAGGCTATTTTAGTGGAAACAGATAGGCCTACTTATTTATAGCAGTGTAAATACAATTGTATGACTCGCCACATAACTGACAACGTATTTTAAAAAGGAAACCTGCAAATCTTACCATTTTCTTTAAGTTGTATCCTTCAAATACAGTGGTATTTTTCATAATTGTTTGAAGATGCCTTCAATATCAACACCTCCGTGCAGCTGCAGTTGTACAGCTATTGTGCCATAATATCGAAGTAAGTGTGCATCACTGATCATCGTTCTCGCTAAAATATTTTGTCATAACATGAGATCTGCAGTTTAGTTTAAAGAGGAATTATTGTGTGCCTATCACTCCTCGCTGTCATTAAAACAGTGTCACAGGAAAAGTGAATAAAAAAAAGTAGCACATCCACCATCTAAATTCATATATTTTTTTTTAACTTCTGCATAATGACTTTATGTAATTTCAGTGCTTATCGCCATTAATCAAAGTGGAATATTAATGTAAATGTGTATATCAAAATGAAAACAAGTTTAAAATCGTTCTGTTTACTTCATTACTTTTCTCACTCTAGTAAAAGAGTTTGTACGCATGGCCTAGAGTTTCCATATGGTGTGCACATATTTATGGCAAGTTTATTTTTTATAAATCTGGATATGTGTGTGGGAAATTCTGTACACATATTTTTATGCCCAATTTGTGCATACACAACGGTTATAAATGAGGCCCCAGATCTAATGTACAAGCACCAAAGGGAGGAAAAAAACCTGTTGTAATGACTTATAATGGCACTGCAAGAGCAAACAGATTGAGGTCTAGCAGGCCTCTTTGGTTATCTGGACCTGGAAGCCGCAGTAATGTGCTGATGTTTATTAGTATGAGCCTTGTATGATGCCATTAGTGCTTCAGTTAGAGGAGAGGACACTCACAAACACTGATATATTTTGGACCTTTGACAGCACAGTGTTTTTATGAGCCATTTTAATTCACTCTCAGTTTGCCTTGAACTTCGCCACTTTGATATTGTTTGTTCACTGAACCAAGGCACACTTAACCTCCTGCGTCTGTCATTGACATGTTTGCAGTTCAACAACCACAAAACAGACTAAGACCTTCATTTACCCTCTAAATAGCGCAGGAGGGAAGTCACTTTTTATGGTCTCTGAATAACTAAGCAGTTGCAGTGTGTAAACCCTCAGGAATGAAAGATAAGATATTAAATAATTCAATTTTAGACAACAATGAGATCAAATGGAGAGCAAATGGACATTTTAGCTGGCCAGAATTTTTCAGTTATGCTACCCACATTCAATTTACGCCAGAAAAACCTGTCAGAATTCTCATCATCATCAAGACATTGTGCATTTGTGAGTCATATTTTGTCAATATATTTATTTTGAGACTATTTTGACCTAAATAAGATGGAGACTTACCAAGAAATAAGTGAAACAAGTCTTTGAGGAAGGGCCATAAATATTGTATGACAGGTATTAATCAGTAGAGGGCAGTAAGGGTGCACGCATGTCAGAAGAAACCCAGCTGCATTTGCTGGATTATGATTAATGAAAATGAGACATTTGAGGAGAGTAGGGTGCTATCCCTAAAAGGAGGGGTTGATTTTTACTCTAGCCATATATTTAAAATGACAATCATGGCCATAATGAAAAGGCATAAACCTGTCTTTAAAATGATAAGCTAGGCTAATTTGAATGCCAATCCATTCAGATGAAGGACTGCATGTTCACATGGAAGGAAGTAAGGCCAAATACTTTTTATCTAGAGCATTCGTTTTTGTCACATTGAACATTAAACTTGAGTTTAATGAGAGTTGAGAGTGACGTGAAGTTTCTAGTAGTTAATATTAGCTACACTACAAGCTACAAACAAAAAGTAGCAAACTACATTGAACCTATGTACGTGCGCAATGTTTTTGTAAATCTGTAGGAATTTGTAAATGTTTTGTAGGATTTCGATACAACTGTTCAGTTTGTAGGGCTACAACATGGAAGCTAATTAGCATTTTAGCTAAAGGTTACCTCAGGAATTTCTTACGTTTCTAGAAGAGTGCTTTTGGATTTATGAGTAAATGCAGGTCTGTGGCTAATATTACTTGAAGAGACTTTCGCAGTTTGTTCTACAACATACATTATGATGAATTTTGAAACTTCTATGCCTTTAAGCTATTAACAAGCTGCTACATAAGGAGTTGCTAACAGTTGTCCAATTTGTCAAGCATGTAAACTCAAAGCCCTGTGGGAGTTCCAGACCTTTTTTTTTTTTTTTTACTCATAAATAGCAAACTGTTATTGTAAAAAACCATTAGCAATCCCCAAGGATTGCTAACCTATGGTCATTTAGACTTCTGGTGTGGCCAGCAAAATGGCGCCTTGTCTGAACAGCTCGATTAGTGTGACGGTATTAAATGGGAACATATACATTTATACTAAAGTAACTAGAGGATACCCTAATTGAATCAAAAATTGTGGCAAACTGCTGTTTTTAAAGCTAAATTACTCAAAAAATGCAACAAAATAGAGCTTGCTTGGCTGTAAAGCTGCCTTTGCAATACAACAAGGCACTAAACAAAAATCATGGATCTTCTAGGCAACAGAAATTTGTTGGAAAAACACCTGTTGGAAAAACAGCTGAGCTATTCTCACTACTAAAAAATATAGTTAGTGGCATTGCTACTGTTAGTTACTCTCCAAGACTTCTTCCAAATCCAGTAATGCTGCAAACCATGAGTGCCGAACAAAGATCCTAGAGATCCATCAAGAAGTTTTTAACAAAGAAGTTAAAACCAAATCTGCTATTAAATCTAGGTATCTGGGCAATTGAACTTGATCTGCCTTTCAGGGTGTCATGTTCTCAGGTGATAAATGAACCCAGTTGTAGTAAAGTTATTCTTCAGAATGAGTCGGCTCTCGCTATTTTAGCCAAACAAATTTTACAGCATAATTTTTGGTAATAGTGAAATGCTTCCACACTGCTGACATGCTTAGCACTGTGTGTATGAAATGAAAGTCAAATTTCTGTTGCTGAAATTTCGGAGCATTACTAAACAAAATTAAATTGGTGTTATTTTGAGGGCTGTCAATATTGAAAAACCTAAGTATTAAATTAATTAGATTATATGCTGATCTAATTAATAAAATTAACTACAAATATTTGCATATATCAATTTCTAAGACAAGTAAATAATTAAGACATACGGCCATTAAAATGGCTTCAGAAGTCAATATATTGTTTATTTCTATGTCCCTGAACAAAAGCTGATCCTATAATCCACAACAATCCATTTTGTAATCGAGTTTCTCAATCTGTTCGAGGTAGAATCAAGACCCCAAGCCACGTTGCTTTTAGTAACAGCTGGGTCTAAGCTGACTGAAGAGTTTCCAAATGCCGAAGAATGTCTGCAAAACACCCTAAAACATGGTAAGGGTTTACAATCCTGCCCCTAGTTCCTGCAATTTGCAAACCTCATCAGTTTCCTCACAGTATATCAGATCGGCAGACTCGACTACTCTGCCAAACCTCATTCCCTTTCCTGCCTCTCAAATGGAGCCAAACAAAGCTAGATCAATAAAGATCCGCCTCAGGATGCCAACCGTGGTCTCTGCAGAGCTTCAAACAAACCTCGGCACCGAGGAGGAGGTCTGATAGCCATCACAGTACACTGAGATATGGCTCTCGAACACTGGAGCTCATATCAGCACACGGGACACATGCCACCATCCTCTCAGTATTCTGCGCCAGTGAGCAGCCCAGACACAGTGCCTGATTAACTGAATGCACCATCATGGCCTCTCGAGAACGAACAAGTGGGCCGCACCAGAACAGGGGATGGACGTAGAAAATGAGCATGAAGAAACTGATTGCATGAAGGGGTCTTTTAAAATGGGGGAAGTTAAATAGGTTGAGGGGAGACTTGTCTGAAAGGCTGCCAAGTAGCGGCATAATTTAAAAGGCGAGAGGGACAACAGCAAAGTAGCACAGGTTGTTAGCAATGTGGGCCACCGTGGAATGAATTATGATGATGTGAGGAAGACGATTTCATTATCTTCATTAAAAACCAATTAATATTCCTAATTATGAAGTCATGATTCTTTAATGACTGCCAACCTTGTCCTCTCAGATCAAAAATCAAAGACTTACGATTAGAACTAAGGCACAAATGTCAACTCTGGCATTATTTGCTCATCATCATATCATTCCATTCCTGTATGAACACTGTGTAACACAAAAGAAGACATTCAGATGACAGTGTTGTTCGCTGCAAACAAATAACTGGGTCAGTGATTTGATCTTGAGAATCAGATCAAGTTGTGAACCATATCAAATGATTTACTGAAAAGATCTGTCTTCAGAATTTCTCCTCGTCTTCAAAGGAAAAAGAAAAACATACAGGTTTGGAACAACATGAGGGTGAGTATTTTTTTTGGTAAACTATCCCTTTATCGAAAAAGTAGTTAAAAGTTAACATACTTTTAATAAGAGTACTTATTACGGAAATAATATACTTTAATACATTTCAAGGAATAGTTCACAATGAAAATTCCATCATTTACTCACCCTTATGTTCTTTGACTTTCTTCTGTGTAACATAACAGAAGTTATTTTGAGAAATGTCTCAGTTATTGGTTTTTTTTTTTCCTCCACACAAAAAAGTTAATTTGGTTACCTACATGCTTCAATATATCTTCTTTTGTGTTCCACAGAAGAAAGTCTTACCCTCATGTAGTTCCAAACCTGTGAGTAAATGATGACAGAACTTTCATTTTTGGGTGAACTATCCCTTTAAGTGGGAAATGAATGTAATGTCTTCAGACACTTAATTGCTTGTTAACTGCAAATAAATGAAATTGTATTATAGTTTACATTTATATTAAATGCAATTAGAATTCTAGAGTGCTTTTTGTCCAACTCAAGAAGGACTTGAGTACAGTAAATATTTATGGAATTGCATTATCTTTGAAATATGATTAAAGTGTATTGCAGAATGTACTGACAAGCATTCATGGTAAACTAAAAAAACTTTAATGTAATTTCTGTTGAAACTTATGTGTCATGTAGTTTAATATAGTTCTAATACATTTGTAATAATAAAGTTGCAATTTATTACATTTAAAAATATTTTAACTTTAAATGTAATATTGCATAACACTACACTTAAAATTCAAATCAAGTATTTTATGTGTGCTTTAGTATATTAGTCAACACATCAAAATAAGTGTACTTCTCTAAAGCATGACAAAAAATATTAAAATGTACTATAAAGTAAAACCGGTAACACTTTAGTATAGGGAACACATATAAACTATTAACTATGACTTTTCCCTCAATAAACTCCTAATTTACTGCTTATTAATAGTTAGTAAGGTAGTTGTTAAGTTTAGGTATTTGGTAGGATTAAGAATGTAGAGTAAGGTCATGCAGAATAAGGTATTAATATGTGCTTAATAAATAGCCAATATTCTATTAATATGCATGCTAATAAGCAACTAGTTAAAAGACCCTAAAATAAAGTGTTACTGTAAAACCTTTAATTTGACAATATTAAAATGCACTTTTTATAGGTGTCAAGAAACAGTTATGAAAGTGCAGTCTCTCTAAGTATACTTAAGTGGTAATTTTTTTAATTAATATTATATTATCTGTAATAAGAGTTTATATATATATATATATAATATAAATATATATATATATATATATATATATATATATATATATATATATATATATATATATATATATACACACACTTATAAGATACTACAAGTGCACATTCAATACAGTTAAGAGCACTTCTTTTTCAAAGGGAATATACAGTAATTGTTGGGAGGTTGACCCCCTCAGCACCATTCAAATCACTTTTATTGATAATTAATTTCAAATCACCAATAAAGGCACATTAACTGTTGCTGCTTCAGCTGAATTCAGGCTAAAATATCTTACATGGATGATCACTTTTTAATAAGTGATCTGTTTTCCCCTCATTCTGTCTCTGGTTTAACATCTCTGGTTTAAGTTATTTCACATCACACTTTATCTCTTGTTAGCATTTTATTGGGCTTAAAAATGCTAACAAGCCAAAGAATTACTCTGAAAAAGACTTAAAAGTATGTGAGGTTTTATACTGTATAAAAATGAGCTAGCATGCTGTATGTGCAGTGAAACATATGCCACCAAAAATAGCTGTTTCCTTTCTCTTGTTAAGCCTTGCCCTGGGCCAACACCATCGCCACACTGACAACAATATCATTAAAAAATAATTGTTACAGCAAACATTCTTTCTCTGTGCTAAATACCTTTTCTGTGCTAAAATCATTTACTTTGATAAACACATAAAAGAGCACAGTTGTTGGCTTCTAGCCATATTTACAACTCCCATTTGCAATTTAATGAAAACACCATCTCACTCTTGACTGAGTGTGAGAAAGGTTTGGGTCATGTTTTAATTTACTGAAATGATTTCAGATTAACACAGACTAACAAAATACAAGAGGTCCTTTGAATATTGACTCTTTGTGACTACAAACAATTAACCTGTCAGTCAAAGGATTTGTTACGCTTACGACTTACACTAGAGACAAAACAAAAGCACAAATCTTTTGAGCTCTCTTTCCCAGTACAAGACTTTTTCAAACTTTCCCATCCATGAACTTTAGGTAGACACAATAAACCAATTTCAAAGGCAAATGCACTTTATGATGAATGTAAACAATAACATCTTCAAACAATGTTATGCAATCTTTTTGCCTTGCATACATTCCCTTAGCAGAAATACCTGCACAATGGTGAGTGAATGAAAGTGTGCAGAGCGAGGCCCCTAAAGCATTCCCAGGTAGTCAAATAATACATGTGCGAGAAAGCAATAAATCACCCACATCTGGCAACATTCTCTATGCTAGCGACTTGTGACATGGATCAAAAGGAAGAGCTTTTGTTTGTACTCATTATCCAGGGCCTTGTAGCTTTCATTTTCTCAAAAAAAAAAAAAAAAAAAAACCTGCACCATGCAAATACCCTCAACATGTATGTCCTTTTGTTGAAAAAACAGGGAATGGATGTACTGTGCAAGGTCTCCTATGAGCCACTTACAAATGAAGATCTAGACACTTCCATCTTTCATCTCCTCACTTTAATCTGCCTCTTATTCCATCTTCTTCAATCAGTTGCTGTTCAGAATTCTAGCGTTAACAACGTAGCCATGTAAATCTTTGCAATTTCAATCCTTAAATGTACTTTCATCCTCCATACTCATAATATTGGGATGAAAGGTCAGTCAGTCGGGATGGAGACTATCTTCATCTTTCTCACTATCATACTTTTCTTTGATCTGTTCTTTGCTTCTCAGAACTTTTGCCAATGAAGGCAAAAACTCGAATTACATGAAAAACAGTGGTGCAGTGCACAGTGCACTGCAAATAATTACTTTCTTAATTAGTAATTAGTATTTTTTGTTAAAAACCTAAAGCCTCTTTAAAACAAGTACTTAAGTACTTACAAATACTTAAATTTAATTTTAATTCCTATAGTTTTCAGATATTATATACTGAATGATATATCATGAATTTATTTTTCATAACCCACTGCCAAATATTTTTTCTCTTATTTTAAACATTACTTTAAGTTTATTCATGCTTAAAACAAGAAGAAAATAAAATAAAGAAAATAAAAATTAAGATATATTCTCTGAAAACATGTCTTCATGGACAAAATAAACTTCTTTTTTATTTTTAAGGGGCCATTCAGACATTTGCATTTAAAAACGCAAGGCGCAAGTCAGTGGAGTGAAAAAACGTGACACAAGTTGAACTTATTTTAACTTTAGCGCCGCATTTTTAAAATGCCGCGTCATGCACGAGGTGCAAAAGACGCATGGTGCAATGGTCAAACACGTCCGTCTTGCGTGTTTACATTGAAAAACAATGGAAAGTAGTGCAGTGGAATGGAAAAATGCATTCTGTGTGAATGGCCCCTAAGACGATTAGACATTTTTAACTGAAAATAAATAACAAAAAAAAAATAAAGAAAATTAGCAGTTCGCCCAGTAGTCCTAGCTGATTTCCTGAAAGGCAGGTAGGTAGGTTTTTGCTGTCAAAGTTATAGGATTTACACAACTGTCTACAATCTTTCAACAATGGTTTCTATATCCCTGGTGAAAAATATAACCATAATTCAATGTGACGTAGGGGTGTAACAATACCCTCATGTCATGATTTGATACATATCACGATACTGAACTCCTGATACGATATTATTGCGATACTCCAAGACATATGGTAAAAGGTTAACAAAAAATGTACTGTTGATTAAAATGCTAAATTTGGTGTTACATTAGGGGTGGAAATGAATAGGTTTGGACTTGGTGCTGGTATTGTAACCCAATGCACAGGACAATGGTAACACAAGAATAAACATATTCATGATTCTGAAGCTGAAAATACAGAATTATTTTAGACAAATATGTTTGCACTCTGTCACTGACTAGATATGTTTAAAATAATGTAGGCCACTTTTTACTGGTAACATAAGACATTTAGCATTATCAGGACCCACAAATATTCCCCCATTGCATTATTATACATTATATTTAACATTATATATAGTAGTTTAATGTAGAACTGACACTAAAACTCTGTGAACTTGAATTTTTTCCCCTCACACAATAATTTTCATTTTGGGTGAACTATACACAATACAGAGTGTCACTATCCACGATACATATTGTTGCATTTTTGTATTGCGATATATTGTGACACGATATATTGTTACACCCCTAATGTGACGTGTATCTTCTTAAAGAATGTGAATAGGATATCAAGTTACACAAAGCTAAAAAAGCCACTCTAATATAATTGTAAGTCTACAGCCTGCTGCTTTCAGTTAGTATCTTGGCTGCATAGTTAAATTGAGTGAGAAGTTGATTTTCAGCTTGAAATCTCAAGTGCAGTCAGTCTAGTCTCAGCATTTTTATCAAGCTCGTCCTGAGCCCACCTCTCCATACATGAATCCAATGAAACTGTCATGGCTGATCAATCCTCTCAGATTAAATTTCCAGGCTTCTCTAGATAGAGTCTTCATGAAGCTAGCACATATTCATTGACAAATAAACCCAGAATATTTCAGAGTTTTACGATTTCCTAGAGCTTGGATAAAGCATGTGGACTAGGAAAGAAATGTTACTGCGCAAAAAAAAAACAAAAAAAAAAAAAACAAATTGGGCCTGTGGTACTCATGTGATTTGAGTCCCAATCCATGAAATTCCCTTCATCTATCATTCGTTCACTTGGACACTGGAAACAGCATGGTTTTATTGGTTCAATCTAAAGCCTTTCCCATGCACCCAATTTGTGGCCATTACATCATTAATCACTTTATGATTGTGTTCAACATGTTCCTAGCATTGTTCCCAGCTGCCCAAATCTATTTGCCTCTATATGACTAGATGGCGAAGTGGGATTCATTGTGTGTGGCCAACAGCTTCTTTTGTCTGAGTATATAATGTGTCAGTTTGAGGAATGGCCATGAAGAAATTGATAACTTGAGAATAACAATGTTGATTTTCGAAGAAAAAATTGATTATGCAAACCAGAAAATGGAAAAGGCACAAGGAAAGAGTAGGAACCCCAGAGAAAGCTCATGCGTATCACCCACCATTGATACATGAACATGTAAACTTGAACTTCCGCCAAGGACCAGAACACTGAAACTATTTGCACCCCCCCACACAAGCTTGCCATCAACAGCTGGTGTTGCTTCTACAGTCTTGAACTTTTGTAGGCATTGCTTTATTGATTTCTTGCATAGTAGCTTAAGGCTAGAGATCCCAAGATGCATAAAAACGAGCTCTTCTAAACGGATGGATCAGAAGAAGTGTCAAACTTATTGGCTTCATATCTGCCCAGGCCTGTTAAATTTAAGATCACAGCCTAGAGCGGTTTATACATTTGCGAGTACTATAAGTGAACTGTACACAGTTATATAGACAACTGTACATGAAAAGTTTGTATTTGTTGCCATGCTGGCAAAATAAAGAGGTTAATGAGTACAACAAAACAAAAAAGAGAGAGAAAATTTTAGCACAACACTAAGATGCTTTTAAGTTTTGTAGTCAAAAACAAGCAGTTAATCACACCCATCTGCAAAATCGTGCCTGTACCGTCACTATAAAGTGTGAAGGCCTTTTAATTCTAGACTAAAAATATCACTCACTGTAATGAAGCGTTAATGAATAGAAATGATAAACATGTGAGCACTCTTGCCATTAAGAATAAATTATAAATAAGCCAATCATTAAAAAAATAAGATCAGAAGAGGTTTATCAATACGGCAAACACAACTCAAGCACTCACAAGCACACCTTAAGTATCACCATTCTTGGATTTTAAAAGGATGTTCACTACAGCTTTTTGATTGGCTTTCCTGGTTCTTGAAAAAAAAAAAAAAAAAAAAAAAAAAAGCATACTAAACAAGCCTGACCTCAAGTTTCAAAAATCAGTAGACAAGGCAATATTACATACACACAAGACAGACAGTTAATTACATACCCTAATTACACAGTAATCCTGAAACTAAACACTTGGAAAGGTTCAGACCCCCATCCCAAAAGCTTGTGTTAAAGTGGTGCATTGCACAATACCCTTGATCCTGCGTCTGATGACCCCCATCCGGCACTTGAGCGAAACGGAAAACATATCCTCCTCTTACCGCCTCCTCTCCTCTTCAGCGACTCATCGTTGGAAGGAAAAAAAAGAGAGGGAGAGGGGAAAATAGCTCCAAAGCACTGTGGTAGGAGTCACATGGCACTCTCAGGAGCAGTCCGCCACTCCACAAAGGCAGGGAGACAAAACAAGAAAAGGCAATTTCTCATTCTCTACCTCTCTACACGTTACATACCCATCCTAGCTGAGGAAAGTTGTGGCGCTCTCAGGCAAGGCGGCATCTGTCAGAATGACAGAGCGAGTGAGGGAGTAAAAAAAACGAGCCTGGGAACAAACGAGTTGTTTGAGTTCCTGCCAAAGAACACCTCGGCATCTGAATGCTTCCTTGTCATGTCTTTGGATCGGTACAAGAACGGTAATCAATATTTATAACTCCTTATCTTTTCCGACATCGCTACCTCCTTTTGCAGTATTCTTCTCCTTTTTTTTCTTCTCGAATCCTCTAGTGCGCTACTTGCCCTTCGTCTTTTTCGCACTCTTGATCACTTTTTTTCTGTCTCTATCATTTTCTCTTTCTAGCGCACATGCACAACCGGTAACACTGAAAAGCTTTTGGGAATTGAATAGAATTACTCCTCTCTTTTCCCATATTGGAATTCTACTATAATTAATCACAGCAGCACCGAGTTGATCGCTCCATGTAATACAGCGGTGGTTAAAGGATGATAGCAATACTCCACACAATGCATCAGCTTCATTACATTCCTAATAAGTGAAGCAGTGTGGTGTAGATGTACTGTATGGGGTAGGAAAGAATGCAACTGCACTTTGTGGATACAAAAGTGTACTTGCTTGCATTGTACTAAATATAAGTGCAGCATACAAGTTGCTAACTACAACTGTAAACCAAAACAGCTTAGGAATCAATTAAGGAGCCATTGGATCCCATAAGGGGAAAAAAAATAGGGCCAAATTATTTTTTTAAGTGCCACAAAAGAATAAGTGTTTTCATTTTGTTTTCATTTTCATGTGTTGTCACGTCTGCCCTCCTTTTACAGATTTTTACAGACTTTTTACAGATGTCCTGGGAACTAAAATTCACTAAAAGTAGGAAATGAATTGCTTTTCCAACTTGCATACAATCACAAAGAATAGTTCTTTACACAGAATCTGAACCAGTGTCACAGACCATGATAATGTCAACATTATTTGGCAAATGAGTATAGTTTGGCCTCCTCCTAATGCATCCTATAAACATTGTTGTCTTGCACACACCTAATCTATTTTTTCTTCATTAGTAATATCTGAGAGGTAAATTTGGTGAAAGGTAGCTCTTCACATGCAATTATATGGGCGGTGTTTTTAGCTCCTCCATTCCTTCTCATATAGACAACAAGTTAAGTAAAAATATAAGGATCATGTGATATATAGTGCATATATTTAGCAAAATGCCCCTTTCTATAGTTATTTTTTCTAGCTAACTAACGTGTTTATGAGCATTGAATGGCTTTTCTGAGGTAAATTTGACATTATTGTTCTTAAGCTGTTTTATACAAACAGCTTTCCAAGGTTGAAATGCTGACTGAGGGATCTGTCAGGCCACATTGAAGACTGCCAAAACAACATTTATTGCTTGTATTTCATGATAAAATTGACAGAATTTGAAAGCTGAAAGTTTAATTGTTTACTAAAATTAACAAACACATTAAAAGTGACATTTAAAACACATAAAGGTGAGAGTTAAGTACAAATCTCACTGCAATTATGGATGGCTACATTACTAATAATGTGAAGTTCAGGTAGTAGTCTAACAGAAAACAGCAAAGATTAAAAGATATTGAGAATAAGAATCCATATCAGTATCAATTAAAAACAAGAATTGTTAACGATTAGTTCGCGTCCACACAGCTGACGATTATCTGTTGTAGTTTATCACATTGTATGCACGAAATAGACACTGGCCTCCTACACTTTTACAGTGTTCATTCATTGACACATCTACATCATTTTCTATGTCTCTCATGCTGGCACAGCCATCGGCATTGTTACTCGATAGAGATGAGGGTTATGAAAAAACCTGATATTTTTCGTTTTGACATGCATTTCTGACGTGGAAAGCCGATCCTCGCTCTTCCCGTGCGTATTTTGGCGCTCAAACTCAGCGAGGTTTTTTTCCACTGCAACTTTGCTGATCGTCATCTCATTTTTATTACATCAACACAACAAAAGATGTGATGGGCTACTCTTCACAGAACATGCAAGTAAAAAGGCACACGATTTTAATCATAACATTTAAATTTATATTGTTGCCAATTTCGATCTCAGCAAAAATATCACTTTTGGTCGCAAATGTGACAGTTTTTTCTATCTGGAGCCCTGCTTCATTAGTAGGATGACACTTCTGCATAATAATGGTTTCTAAAATAAAATGCTACCTAGAGAGGCATGACTTTTAATCATGATTTAAGGAGTTCCCCTGGGCTCTGTACATGGCCCAATTAAATTCTGTAACATGGAATGTATGCTTTGGGATTTAAATAGATTTCACGTAGGACATACTTTAAATTTATTAAAAGGCAATTTTGATGCAATAAACATCCAGATAAACCGACAAGATAAACTAATAAAGCATGACTTCATGTAGCATAGTGTATTCAGTGTCACATTAACACAAACCAGAGGCATTAACTATGTGATACTAAAGCATATTACTGAACTTTCTCACCTTCTTTCATTTTTTCCTCATTCTAAGACACCTACACATAAAACACACCACATAGTTCTTCATAATTAAAGAAAGATATGTAAATTATTGGTGCTTTTAACTAAAACATTAATTAGCTGCCTATAGTACCCCATATTCACATTGTCTTTTGATGTGCGGCACTTACCTGAAATCTTAGTCCAGATACGTATTTTTTTATGCAATATATCATATGCATTTCAAGTTCATATACAAGCATAATGAAAAACAATAAAATCATGAGACACTAACTATAACGATTAACTGATATTTCTTTGCTTCAAGCTCATACATTCATTTTTAATGTAACATTATAATTGCTGTGTAATATAATATTGTTTTAAATCTACATCATGTGTTACACTGAGAAATGAGAACAACTAAATGATGGATGTCAGTAGATATTTTCTTTCATCTTAAGAAGAGAGCACACTTAACAAATTCCATTTTGCTCATCAAGAGGCTAACACAATTGCCCAGAGATTATCTTTCTCAAATATTACATTTTGTTGACTAAAAAAGAAATCTAACTAAGAAAAAGATAAAGTTCACAGACTATCACAATACACAGTTATGTTATTGCACTTTTTAAAAAAAACAAAACATGGTGATCAATTAACTTGATCTCGGCCATTATTTGCAATTATTATTATGCCTCAGGAACACCAGATCTGCTTTATCTAGATTCTGCAAAGAGCTAAAAACATCATTGTCTATGATGCATCTCCAGTCAATTAAATGCCATACATAATCATACAGTACTTCAAAAAAGTACATAAATGCAGAAGCAAATGCTTGGCCAATGTTACATATAGTCACCTATATAAGGCTGAAGTTAAAATACTTTATACTATTCTGTCATAATATGCCAAGACATTTATATGAAATTTATGTAGAGTATTTTCCAGGCATTATCATTCCTTCAGACCTGGACAAGTGACCCAAAAGATCTCAAATGGCCAAATAAAAAAAAATATATAAAAAAAAACCTTGTAGAGCAACATTAGCAACAATCACAATAGCAAACCCAACTGTGAATTTAAGGCAGATTACAGCATACAAATCCTAAAACAGATAAATGAATTGAATGAGGAAAACATTGCTGTACGTCAGTTATGAAAGCAAAACATCTTTGAAAGATTTTGCTGTCAGTACGCCCACTTCTCTCATTCTTTTATAAAAGTGATGGCCCTGTTTCATATCACTTTATTAAAAAATAAACTGTTATATAACGTCCTTCAGCTCATAATTAATTCTACCTCTTCCCCTGAGTGCAACACTTGACAAACAATAGAAATGAAACAAAAGTAAATTAATCATTTGTATGAAACAAACTATGTCAATTCTTTTCATAATTACTCCAAAAAGAGGTATTTTACAGAAGCTGTGATACATTAATAATTGTGTTTTCGCAAGGTAAAACATCAAATTTCCATCTGCTAGTGCAGCGATGCAGCTTTGTGCTGCTAATAAGGTGATGAACAGCTTTCTTTTGTTTTTTAAAAAGCATCTCAACTTCCAGTTTTCCATGCTACAGTTATTTTTTCCTGCATACAACTTGTAAGGTGTTGGTTCCACTAGTTTTGTTTCTTTTAAACTTTTTTTATACCACTACTTCACAGATTTCCCCATTTCCACAGTTTTAAGGTAACCGTATTGCCTCTAAAATTGAAAGATTTGTGTTTTTTCCTTCTTTTTACTGCAAAGAAAATATAGCTGCATTTTGATCTCTGGGCTTGCTGTGTAATTTACTTGTAAACTGATTAAAATGCATGCTTGCCGCCCACCCCAAGAAAAAGCAGACCAAAAACTAGGCCATTTCCAGAATAGCAGCATTCAGGCCTATTCTGTGCTACATAATAAAGTTGCCAAATAGAAAATGATTCAGCCATTAATAAAGCATGTGTATGCTTTCTTGTTATATGACTGTTTTTTTTAACTCTTTATAAATTAGTGCTAAGCGATATAGATACAGCCACTGTAGCAAAGTATATTCAAAATGCTTCATGTAAAAGATAAATTTTTTATATGTATTTAATTTATCCAATTAAAAATAAATCTAATTAACTAACTAAATTTATAACCATTTTAATTAAACATATTCATACATTTAATGTGGCATGTTCAGTAAACAATTTTGGGGTGACGATGCAAATGAATCAATGAATCAGAGTTTTTGATTCCGTTAAATGGACACTCTGAACACATTCACAGAAATCAATTTAAAATGACCGACTCTAATACTACAGCTTTTGTGTTACTTGAGTTTAAATGGTGCTATTAAAATATATTTGTCCTAATGCTCTTATACTTTTCAGACAAGAAAGGATCAAGTAACTTAAGTGTTAAAATAAATTATAGCAGTATTCACAATGTTGCCAGCCACGTTGTGCATCTTTCTCTCTGTTTCCTTTCCTCCCTTTAAACTTGCTTGATCTCTTCCTCTTTTCTCATGAGACATTGTGTTGTATAGATGAAACTGTCACATTATACACAGTAAACAATAAGAACACAAAAAAACAATAGTTTACTCTAGATCCTGAAACAGATGCTGCATCATTTCTCTAATGAGGATGGTGGTTCAGCCCACGTCTCTGCAGTGAGGACGCAGTGGTAAGAGAACCGTTGTGCTCCTACATGTCCTGCTTTAACGCTGAGACTATCGGCTATCAGACTTAATGGAGAAAGTCTGTTCGGTAATGATATGGAGGAACCAAGGTGAATGTCATTGGCGGCTCCCTGATATCGATCTATGAGTGGCCATAGCTGATTTTGGGGGGAGGATATGTGTAGAAGTTTAGGGAAAAAAGTTTATTTCCAGTCTTGCAAATGACCGTTTTCATGGAGTTATTATGTGTAATATATACATATTATATAAAAATAGCTATCGTCGCTGTCAGGCGGAAACCTTGCATCTCCAAAAACTAATAGATGTGCAGAACGTGATTTCACCAACATCTTTGTTGATCCTGGAACAACATTCCAATCAACCAATCAGATTTGAGGAATAAGTTTACAGTTTATTTCAAGTTTAGGCTTAGGTGCATCTACATCAGTTTTATTTAACTATCATTTCCTTCTGATTTTAGGGACAAGTTATCGGTAGGGTTAGGGGTAAGGATATGGTTAGGATAAAATATTGATTGATAAAATATGTTGATCCAGGAACACGTCTAACTCTGCAAAATCAGGAAGTGCAATAGAAGGCCTTAACACCAACCCGACTAGCGGCAACGAAAGCCGACTATGTTGTCGCCTCAAGTCGGCTGCGTCGGGGGAAAAAATGTGCTTGAACACACCGAAAGAACTTCAGACGACTGTCAACTAGCACGCGCGTTCTGCGCCTGCGTATGAAGGAGATAACTGTCTATTTAAGCAGATATGTTTGTCTATATTCGTCATTCAAAATGGGAAAGCGAAACTAAGACTGCATGTATACAAACCATAAACAAAGCTGCGCTTACTTACCGTTTTGTATATCAATCATGCTGATCACGTTCTTTTTTCCACTCCACTCATGTTATTATGAAAATATTTGTGCATTCGAGTGCTCAGGTAAGATGACGTAAAATTAGAACAAGCTTCTGTCTGTGCTGTCATGACTTGTTTGCTTGCTTTCATAACTTTTGCTTATACTCTCGTGAACTGACTGGTTTGCTATACTGAACAGCCAATCAGAGTTCTCTCTCTCGCCGACGGCCCGACAAAAAAAGCAGACGAGGACCAACTTCAGCTGATGGTGCAGAACACACTGAGGAAACTTAGTCGGCCGACGCACAAAAACTGCCCGACGGCCGACCGTTGGCTTGGTGTGTTCCGGGCTATACTTACCCAGTTGATCGATTAAATTGCAATTTTTTTTTGTATTTACAAGTCTTCTGCAATGCTATATTTGAATATGAAAATTAAGCATTATCTAATTAAATAAGCTCTAATTTGTATAAATCTCCAGAACAGAAATCTGAACATTGGATAAATACAGGTTCAAGATTTTCATTTTGTTGACAGGAGATTTTGAATATATCTTTTTATGACTCCATAAATCAGAAAATAGTCAAAAGCTAGAGAAGAAAAAAAATCACAAAAACAGGCAAATTATATATAAACAAAACCCTCTGTAAGAACTTTCAGAATATAGATAGAAATAAAACTGTAAAGTTAGGTTTATGAAAAAAAACTCATTTTGAGAAAATGGCAATTAAATATAGAAATAGATGTGCAAAGTGCAAAAAAAAAAAAAAAAAAAAAAATGAACACTTAAAAGTGTATTTTGGTTGTGTACTTTTCACTAGTCTGAAATAACACATTATGAAATGCCAAATTGCCCAAAATATCAAAATTGACCAGCTGCATGAAAAATGTTTTGCCTACAGTGTCTTAGTTTAACATTACATTTAAGAAAATAAAAATACATTTAAATTTGGACTAAATTCATAAATTGTGTAACTTTTTCTATAAAATTTGTTGTCAATTTGTCTTCTGTTCTATTTTACCTAAAGTCCTGTAGATTGTGCAAATAAAGTGCATCATTAAGGAAACTTCATTCTTCTCTTCACTTGATTCACATTCAGGTTCTCCACTCATTCCTCCATATTCCCATCTTCAATTATCCCTGAGCTAAAGACCTCATACTCTGATGCAACTGCATGAAACAGCAGTTAGACGCTAATCTGTTGCTTTTATCCAACACATTCTGGAAATTGAGAATTATTGATATGCTCTGAACTGCCGTCATTAACAACTGGATGTGAGGAATTCTGATGAATATCAGAAAAAAAGTGAGACCTCAACCACCCCCATCCTAACATCATGTTGCCGCCCATTCAGACTCTGTTTGTTCATGCTGTCGGCAAGTTTATTGAATTCCCTTGACAAAGGTTGAATATCAGAGTGGAGATCAGTCATGTACAAGAGCTGGATTGCTCTCACAGTGAGTGAATCGCAGCTCTTTGATCCGAGCTTCTGGCTACTCGCTCCCTGCCGCCGTGACAAAAGAGACTTGTGGGATTCTGTACTTCACACCACAGAAAGACAAACAGAGACCTGCAGCCTAGAGGAAGATCCCAGTGTTTTGTACAGGCGCTTCTTTGAAAGTGATCCTTTTGCTAGGAAGACAGAAGAGAATTCAAAAGATTGAGAAGAACAACATAAAAGAAGAATGGAGAACGAAGTCAATGTCTGCCCGTCCAACCGAGCGCCAATATGCTACAATATTTATGACAGAAATGATTATGAGAAACTGTTGGAGAAAAAAATGGCACATTTCTGGATTGTGCAACAAAGCTACGGCGATGAATACTTTGAAGCTTTGAAAGTGTCAGAACGTATTTTATAAAAACAACAGTTTGAGTCTTGGATCACTATAAAGTTGACAACTAGAACACGCTCAAGTTGCATCTTCATCTTCTTAGGTGCATTTTAAAGGCTGACGGGTGTATTGTGTAATACATATTGAGAGAAATATCAAATTGAGAGAAACTTCATTCATGTAGCCAGATAAAGGTGTCAGTTAAACTATAGCTAAAAGTAGTTAGCTACACTGCAAGCTGACAGCCAAAAAACTTCTTAAGTGGACAATATCTTTTAAAATATATCCCTGCTGAAAAGAAGTGCTGCAACAATGTCAAGTATGTGAAAAATAATTTGTTTTTTGAACATTCAAGCATACAAAGCTATTCTAGTAGAGGATAAAAACAAAATCAAGTATTTGTAAAAGAGCATAACATGGCCTTTTTAACAACCCAAGTTACAGTGACAGTATCAAACTCAAACTGTTAAATGTTACACTAAATGCAACCTAAAAAAATGTAATATTCAGTTATTTTTACTGTACTTATAATTTATGTCAAGTATTATGCTATAAATGCCACTGACTCAGTGATTCCTTTTTGAATCTGTTCATTTATAACTATCCAAACAAACCGACTGAATAAACCAACTGGCCAACTAAAATGAATCAAACTTTCCAGCACTACATAAGAGAGAGCCATTTAGGACAAACTGATTCACTAGAATTAAAGGATTAGTTCACTTTAAAATGAAAATTACTCACCCTCAAGCCATTCTAGGTGTATATGACTTTCTTCTTTCTGATGAACACAATCGGAGTTGTATTAATAAATATCCAAGCTTTATAATGGCAGTGAATGGGAAATGAGTATGAAGCTCAAGAAAGTGCATCCAGACTGCTTTCCGTATTCAACTTACGAAAAAAGTGTAAAACTAACGCAGTTCAAAACAGTTACGCTATGTCCTACGCCATCCGTATTCAAATTAAGAAAAAAGAATTTCTGTAAATTGAATACAGAAGGCGTTCTGGCAGAAGTTATAGATATTTTACTTTATAACTTGTTAAATATGGATATTTTTCTTACACAAATGCATCGCCAACATGCGATTCAAAATTAATTTCTAGCCACTGTTTGTCTGATATTAAAGACACAACACTCAAGACTGCTGGAAATGAGCAATGAGACAAGAAGAGGGTTCATTTCTTAAAACTCTCTTTTAATATTGCTTCAGAGATTTTATCTCTGGAATCTGGATATAAAGGCAGGTGAAATCAAGATTTAAAGTGCTGATCTTTTTGTATTGCAGTGCAGGATACAAATAAGGTCACATTGTTGCTGAATGCACATTGAAAATGTTCTTAAAACCAAAAAAAAAAAAAAAAGCAAAAGTGATTATAAAGAACTGCTAGACAACACGCCAAATGAAAAAGGACATTCGATTTCCAAGCTTCTCAAGCTGCCTTTTCATCGAGTCCTTGCAGCTTTGTGCCATTTCATTCAGAAATGAAAGAAGAGATGACAGGAGGCTTCGTTTACTAGCAGGATCCTGTAATCCTGTCAGCACTCAACAGTATGTCATCTCGCACTTCCCGTGCCTCACACTTATCGCTTAGGGGACAAGCTGTGAGTGGAGGAACGAAGCCGCTGTGTTCCTCCAACAAAATTTAAAAAGGAGCAACTTTGCAGATTTTCAGATTAGCTAAAAAGGTGGTCATAAAAGCTAGTTTTGTCGCTTAATTCTGTCAAAAATTAGGCAACTAATGAGACTGTCCTTCTCCAAAAAACGACCCTATAGGTTGTTTTTTCAAGCACCTTATTACGACCTATATTTACATTTTAAAGTCATGCGCCCTCTAGCTGGCGTAAAAATAATGACAATGTCGTGTTACGTCTGTTGTCATGAAATGATGTATGACTGTTGTTACCAATCAAAATGCATGTTCATTTAAATGCAATGTGTGGATTTTTTACACGGTCCCTTACCCGCCATTTGTCCTATTTCCATTTAGCAAAACTAATTTATTTTATTAACGACTACACCTACCCCAACCCTAAACCTACCCTTAGTGATTTATAGTGCACATACACTTTATGAGTACATGCGTTCCAATATCCATTAATTACATGTATTCAAATATTATATCTTAAATGGAAATCATTTTTATAAAATGTAACATTAGGTCTTACAAGGTTTATGTTATCGCCAAAAAGCACAATGTGTGCGGATTTTTATATTTACTTGTGGATCCCTAATGTTGCAGTACCACTGTTAAGTAACTTCAGACCACATATGCTTCCATAAACGCCACAATACGTAATACTGAGTAAATTGCCAGTTACTTTTGCTGTGCCAATGTCAATATTTCGAACAAAAACACACGTAGTGTCTCCAAGCAACACACAGTAATGGAATCCCTAAATAAATCTTTGTTGAGTGAACGATTTAATGAATCACTCATAAATGCAGTCACTTGTTTGATTCCTGAATGATTCAGTGATTTGAATGAATAAGTTGAGTAAATGATTCAACAAATTGTTCATAAACACAGTGGCTGTGTCTGAAAAATCACACTCTCTTGAGTAGGTACTTATTTTGATTAAATACTTTGCGAGTGTTAAAAAAGTATGTTCTATATCGTATGAATTAATCCTACATTCACCATGTTGTCATTAACATGTGATAGCGTCAGTTGCATCACTTTAATGCTCTAATCCTCTCCCGTGTCCTCATGGGATAGTATAGTGTCCATCATATGCATACTTTTGAATCTCGCTGGAAGTAGTAGGTCATCCAGGTACTTTTTGCCTTGTCTTTTATGAGTACTGTGAATTCGGACAAGCTTCTGTTGTCACATACTGTTTTCTGCCTACTATATAGTAGCAAAGTATGCGATTTTGGACATAGCCACAGTCAATTGTTTAATTCCTGAATGAATCAATGTTTTGAACCAATCGGTTGATTAAATGATTCAGTGAATCACTCATAAATCCAGTCACCTAATTGTTTTTGAACAAATTGGTTGGTTGAATGATTCGATGTTGGTGCCACCTATTGGTGTAAATATGTAGCTTGCAGAAAAGGTCAAAATCCCTGTCACTAAAGCTCATGCTGTCTAATAACATTTTTGGCCTTCTATGCTTTTTTATAGGTTTGAGTTGGGACTCAAACTTAGGTCACCTGAAGCACTGCTGCGCTATGTGTCAGAGTGCTGCAATAAGGTTATGACAAATATATTGTTTTATATAAATAATCAATTGCTTTGAAGCAATTTTAAATTTGAGGCATATAGATTACTTAAAAACTAACAGACATCTAAAAAGACAAAAAGTCCACTGATTTTCAGTCTAAATTTCATGGAAAGGCAACATGAAAAGTGCAGGGGAAAGAATAATTCTGCAACCTATGAATATTCAGAAGTAACTTAATTAAATTCGATGAACATTCCATTATCACGCTTCTGCAGATTTAATCTAGCAGCTGATGCATTCGCTCCATAAAACGAGGAACTCAAGGCCACGAATATATAAAATAATTGTTCAAATGAATGAATCAAAGCTAGAGAGAAAAGAAGAGTGGGGGAAAAAAAGCATGTACTCTGACCTAATTTCACTCAACACAAGCTGGATATGACTGTTATGATTGAATTAAGTCAAGTACTTGCAAATGAAGCTGTATTCATGGTTGGTAAGAGATGACATTCTTGCCATATTTATCTACCATTTTTTTGGCTCCATTTTGGGCAAAAATTCCTGTGGTTTCTCAGCAAGAGATCTCACTAATGTCTCAAACTGTTCTCAGACTCCAAAGTCTACAATTAAACACCAATGATTTCAATATGAATATAAACATTTCTTATTCATGTCCTATTTTAACTTCTCCTATAGACTGGTTCCAAAAAGTTCCAAGTCAAAGTTGATATTTCAATAACCGAGAATTCAAAGTCTCCTGAGGTATGAAATAGCAAACTCTGAGCAATAAAGAAACACCTTGCCTCATCTTAAACCCGATCAAAACCTCCTTACCTGTGAGATAAATCAAATCTAATATAATATTACTATACAGCACAGCTTTATAAAACAGGATTACTTATTTCCTGCAGCTCCAAATTGCAGGTAGCATTCATCATTCTATATTTCCTGTGAAATCAAATTTGTTCTTATCTCTTCTTAGAAATCTTTCAGACGCCTTCACCATTCCCATGATGCACCAGAAATCTGCTGGTTTTATATATATATATATATATAATATTTATTTTTTTATTTTTTTCCCCAGAATGTTGATGTTCTGTGAGATGTATCCGATGACATATCTGAAAAGCAAGTGACCGAAGGAATGTTGTCATTTCTCGATGTGTAGCGCTCATAAAATATTCAGGATACAGTGTGGGGTGTATTATATGCACTACCAAGGAATGAGACCACACTGACACACAAACTTGAAATCTTCAAAGGTCAAAGGCAACACTGGATTTGTGTCATATCGGCCTCTGGCTTCCCAAGAGATTCTGGTCTCATATTGTTTTCTTTGCTGCCCGATTTCACAGGATCATTGACCTGAAGAACTAGTAAAATGTACAGCTGAGACTGTGAACAAAAAAGAACACAAATCCTGCACAGTGCAAGAAAACATTGTTTGCCTTTAGAACACACTGGAAATATTTTTAATAATATTAATAATACTTATTTTATTTTTACTAATGTAAGATATACTTAAATATATATATATAAAATGTGTGTGTGTGTGTGTGTGTGTGTGGCTAAAATGAAGCATTACTTTGCAAAGCATTTTTATCTGCCATTTTTCTTATAGGACTTATTAAATTAAACAGTAATAAGATTAAAAACTGCGGAGACTGCAAATTAGAATAAAGACAAAAGCTTCTCAAAGTCAACTGAAGAGAGAAAAGCCTAATTTTGACTGATAAAATTACTGTAAGATAACAGAACTTTTCCTAACACATTCACTGTGGTACTGTGAATTTTTTTAGTTACAATCACTACAATGACCCAAATCAATATACAGTCGTGCTCAAAAGTTTAGTTTACCCCAGCTTGTGTATGAGTCCCTCAGTTGTTCTCAGTGTGAAAAGATAGATCTCAAAATCATACAGTCACTACTGCTTTAACTGCTTAGGACAAACAATGGACTCACAAAACAAAAAAACAGCTGTGGATCATCCATGACGACACACAGTATTAAGAATCAAGGGTATGTAAACTTTTGAATCGGGTTTTTATAAATTCAGCTATTTTATTTTTTTTTTTTTTTTGTCTTGTGGACTACATATAAACATCTTCTATGTAAAATATCTTAATCAGGACAATATTAAATAAAAAAACATGCATTTTGTGTGATCCCTCTTATTTTGCTATAATAATTAACATTTTTCAGGTTCTACAAGGGATATGTAAACTTTTGAGCACAATCTGTGTAAGGCTTCCATGGCCGTAGAATACGTTTAATAAAACTTAAATTGGTCCCCGCACTTTTTTTCAGGCAAGCGTGTTCACGTACAGGTTTTCAGGTTTTCATATGTGAATAAATCTAGATTTAGATTCAAAGAGGCAAGATAGTCTATGCATGATGTTTTATTCTTATCCAAAACGAGGTGATGTGAACATTATGAAGCGCTGGATTCGTAACTGCATACTCTTCCTACTTTTACCATATCTTTCTCAAAGCCAGAGGGGGCTCTCGTGCAGAAAGTCCAAAACAGACTCATTAAAGTAATAACTTAGGAAATCCCTTATACTGTATGGACAAAGGCATCCAGCTATAATATTCAGCTACTAGATACAATAAGCAGAAACGTTTTGACTGATGAAACGTGAAGACGTTAAACACAAGATTGCGACAATATGTTTAAGTGTGTTTTTCAAGCGATCTCTGGGTATTTTCATATCAATAAAGTAATAATGCAGTGCTAATTGACAGACTTTATTACAGTATAAAAACAATAAAATATATTTCTGCCTTATTCTGTGATTAAAAAATTGTATAAAATCCATGATGACTTAATGCACAACTGTCTGTAGAACATAAACCAATCATAAAATATTGACAATGTAGGAAAAAAAAAAATATTATAGAATACAAATTATTGGTGATTGTTCAGCAGTGTATTTGTCAATTAGACAAAGGTCAGAAAAATTTTTTTAAATTTTAATAATGTTTCACAATATGTCTATTTTAGTGTATTGTGTGTGTGTGTGTGTGTGTGTGTGTGTGTGTATATATTTACACACACACACACATATTATTTATATATATATATATATATATATATATATATATATATATATATAAATATGGCATTTCAAACACTAATCTAATGTATGTAAGTATTGCATAAGTTGTGTGTGTATGGATAATTAATACTTTATTAAAAACAGCACAAAGGCATCCAGCTATAATATTCAGCTGCTACAGATACAATAAGCAGAAACATTTTGACTGATGAAACACTAATCTAATGTTTCTGGAAGTATTGCATAAATTGTGTGTGTATGGATAATTCACACTTTATTAAAAACAGCAGTTATGAATTTCTGTGAATTTCATTCGATTTTAAATTCTGCTTCTTAAATTCTAATTCTGCATCCTGTTTGCTACAATAATTCTAAACTATTTCAAAATGCTCATTAAATGGTGGAATGCAAGGCAAATGGTGGAGTTGCTAAGGTACGACTGGCCAATAATGTTTTAAGGGGGGGCTTAAGGATTAAACAGATTTTGTTGGCATCAAACAAGTAAAGCCTAAAAGCTCAGAAGCAGAATGAAGGCTTTCTTTGTGAGTTACCAGTCTCTCTACCTCTTACAGCTTTCCTTTTGTAAGGTTAGGGAACAGTTCCCAGGTGCACTCGGTGTGTGTTCAGAGAGATGGGGTATATTTAGCACCCAGCTACTGAGCTGGAGCCGACTGCTATTTCTTTTTTGTCACACTGACTTCTTCCAAGTTACAAGAAACCGAGTCACTTCAGCTGCCATATTTAGACCTTACTTTGCTGTAATATAATCTATTTTAACATAGTCTGAGCCGATCGGCTGTGACTGGCACATTGAAAGCTTTTAAAACACTCACATCAACCTTTAGAGCTGTAGCGCAGAACAGCAACAACGTAATAGCCATTGAATCAAAGCAGGCCTGACTGGAAACTTGTACACAAGACATTGAAATGCGTTCCAGTTTGATGCGCAATTCCCATCGGAATAATTCACTGCTATTTGAGGACATTGTGTCTCTGGAACAGACACAGTGTTGCATTCAGACACAATATAATAGTGTTACCTAATAATACAGTTTTGCTTATAATTACAGAGTGGTGCAGGGTGCAAGACAGCCTCCCGTGTGTAAACGTGAGATGCCTCATTAAAGAGACAGGGCCTCTCGTGAATACATCAGAGAGTATATTACGCCAGGTTTTAAATAATATATCACATGTAAAGCAATGTAATCTTCCTGGAGTGAATGGAAGATGAAATATTTAAAAATGGTTCGAGATGTAACATATCTCATGTTATGCATCTAGTCCAGAGAAACACAAGAGAGATTGCATCATCTGGAACATTTGTATTTCTTGGGAGTAATTGGAATATACAACAAAAGTTAAAAAACAAAAAGATGTGCAAACAACTTCTTTCTAATGCCAGTTAGGCCTGTAGTAGATTGCACCATACTCAGAACATACTCAGATTGTGCTATGGAAATGGAATTTCATTTAACATATTAGTTTATGTATTTTTTTTATTGATCATGGCAGCATGAAATGATAAAGAGCATGTTATATCCAACTATGTAAACTTCCGTCAGTTTAATGAGCAGATTTAGGTGTTTGGATCACAGCGATGGAGTGACACTAAACAGTCCTAATAAAAATGCATCAGATTGCATTAAGAGCGATTTACACAAATTTTCAGCAACAAAGTTTGATCTGATTTTTGCATGCAATTTGTCCAATGCGGACCAATAACAGCAGAAGGGCTGAATGAAAATGCAGATACACTCTTTGACAGTATGTGGCGCTTATAGAGGAAATATATATACAAAACAAAGACCCTACTGTACCATATCAGTTTGTGAGCCCCACGATTGTAGTTTTATGTAACAGCAGTGGCTTTGGTCATGTGACCAAAAGTGCCTATCTTTTATAAACATGTCTCTGGAAAAAACAAATATGTCGCATTGACGGCATGCACACGTTTGTACTGGTCATGTTGGTTCATTCAAATTAAAAAGTTGTTTTTAAATTTGTTTTAAAATTCCATCATCATTTAATCAGCCTCTTGTCGTTTTCAAACCTGTATGACTTTTGTCCTTCAGTGGAACACAAAAGAAGATATTTTGAAGAATGTTTCAGCAGTTTTTTTTTTGTCCATACAATGAAAGTCAATGGGGCCCAAAACAACACTTGATTTCTACCCTGCTGACTTTCAATTGTATGACCAAAAAACATGACATTTTTCAAAATATCTTCTTTTGTATTCCACAAAAGAAACTCCTACAAAACTGGAATGACATGAGAGTTAGTAAATAATGAGAGAATTTTCATTTTTGGAATCCCTTTAACAAAATGCTAAAAACTTCAGAAAAAAAAAATGCAACAGGAACTGAAGACTTGGTACAATGATGTCCAGGAAATGATTTATGAAACCCTCATGAGATGAAAAGATAAAAAGATGTTGAAGGACAGATTCACCTCTTCCAAACAATTTGAACACAAAATCAATCATACAAACCTAAGTGTCTTCAAACTTCCTGGAGATAATAATGCACCGGTTAGTGCTCTTGTTAAAACAGCCATTACTCATGCTAGTCATAACTCAATGAAGAGTTACGATCTTTACTTAATTAACATCAGTGAAGCTTCACTGATCTCTGAAGACCCTACCATATCAAAAGCCAGAGAATAAACGACAACGAGTTGAGATGATAAATAAAATTGAGAATTATGATTGCGTCTCACGGAAACATCCATTTCATCAAATATTTAAAACCCTAATACAAAATCAATTTACCAGGAAAAACATTAGGAACGAGAAACCGCATCCTCTACATTAAGTTCAAGAGTTTCACCATTAATTCAATCTCTCTTCCCCTCAGAGGAAACATGATGATAATAATTGAAGCCAGACTGACAAAAAAAAGAGAGAGCGTTTTCTCTCCTCTGTGTATGTGGCAGAACACCACAGGTCAAAGTTAATATCAACCCCACAAAGCAGTAATGAAAAAAGGATTAGAGTGGGAGGAGGGGGAGACGGAGAGAGACAGAGCGAGAGAGAAAGTTTGCCAGGGGTGGTCTTACCGCTGATGCAAAGGCTGAGAGAGCACAGACTCTCCTCGCAGGTCTCCGGGCTCTCCGCCTCCCAATGAGACCCTCTTTCCCTTTTCCTGGGAGACATCTGTCTTACGATGTTTAAAACCCGGTTCACTCTATCCATCCTTCCCTTAGCTTTGCGTGACCGAATGTCCCACGATTCCACCCCAACGTGTCACATTAGACACGGAGAGTCTTCTGAACAAGCACGTTGAGGAGACGCTTTGGCTGTTAGGATGCTAAATTTACGCCTTTTTCATTTGACTTGCAACAAGCCAAGAAACGGGAACAGAGGGGGGAAAAAATAGAAAATATATCCCAGTTTGCCTCTCTCTCACTGTGAAGCTTTATCCCACTGCTTCCACAGCACAACTAGCAGTGAGTTGATCTTTTTTTACCTCCCTCCCTCTATCCAGCTTGCTCTCTCCGACTCGCTCACTCTAGCTTTCATCTTTTTCATGAGGGTCCTCTCTAATCAGCTAATAATACCTCATTAGAATTGGGAGAAAGAGGGGGATTAACCTTAGGATGGAGGATGGACTGACAGCTGTGAAGTGGCCACAGAGAAAGGTAAATCCACCTTGACAATGTAAAGACATCTAATTGGAGTTTTTTTGAAGTTTTTAGTCTATGTCTGTTAGCCTTGGAGCTACCTATATATGGCTAATGTACAGCTAAAAGTTGGGGAAATTAGCTTTTATCAGATATACACCTTTACAGTCTTTCTCTCTTGGGAAAACAGACAAACAATACTGATGAAATCATCTTGCACTTGGGGGCATAACCAAATATTTGACCGATCAAATGTTGTCTTCTCTCAAATACCGCCACATATTATCATTTTATTGGTCTGCTGGCTATTTTAAAAAGAGGCAGACCCTGCATCCGAATATACATACTTCTACTATAGTAGGTGAAAAGCGAGTAGTCCAAATTCGTAGTAGGTGAGTATAGGTGACAAACAGTATGTGAAAAGAGTAGTATGACCGAATTTTTAGTATTCATAAACAGTAGGTGAAAAGTTCATGGATGACCCTTTGAATTCGTAGTACACATAAAACAGTAGGAGAAAAACAGTATATGAAATGAGTAATATGTCCGAATTCGTATGCAAAACACAGTAGGCTAAAATTACCTGGATGACCTACTACATTTTGAATGGACACTTTACTATCCCATGAGGCTATGGGAGAGGAGTTATGAATGGCAGTGATGCAAATTACCTGGATGGAAATATTACGAATTACTACGAATTCGGACATACTTCTCATTTCACATACTGTTTGTCACCTTTTCGCCTACTATATAATAGGTAAGGATGCATATTCATATGCAGGGTCTGTCTCTTTTTAAAATTACCTGAATGACCTACTACTTCTGCCAAGATTCTGAAGTGCTCATTGAATGGACACTTTACTATCCCATGAGGCCACTGGTGAATGGCAGTGACGCAACTGATGCCGTAGATCACATGACAATGACAACAAGAGAAATGTACTACACCCGATTTCATTCATACTAAAAAATTCATCCTATATTGAACATACTTTTTTAACATTGCAAAGTTTGTTTCTCATTAAATGTAATACCTGCTTTAACAATATGCAATTAAGCTCTTCGATGTGAACTCATCCCAAACTTTTTGTTTTATCAGGAAGTAGGTCAACACAGGCAAGAAACTGTTTGTCAAGCCATTTCTTATGGCTTTTAAAACTGTTTTGTTAGATCAAATACTCTCTGGGTCAATGACATCCCTGTCACCAAACAGGAAGTCCCACCCCCAAACTCATGCCATCAGGTTGTTTAACTACCCACAAAATGATGTTGCTAATCGCCAACAAACGCAATGATGTTGGCAGCTGCCCTAACAAACAAGTGTTTGATTGATATGGCCCGAGAAGGCATTAATCTCTTTGTAATTCCCTTTAAGACATTTTAGGAAAATCATCTCTCAAGGAAATGCCACATCACGACTCTCTACACAGTTGTTCCCTCTGCATCCCTCCCACACAGAAGAAAAAGGGAAGGGGAGAGCCGAAGAGAGTGGCAGAGAGAAGAAAGCTCTTTAAATTAAGTATTAACATCATGTTCTCCAGAGGCCGTGGAAACACCCACAGGACACTGTGCTAATCTGACAAAGTGGCTGCATATGTAGGGAAAGAGTTCATTACCTATTTTCCTTCAAAAATAAAGCATAGTGAGGCACTGAAATCAAATCAGTCAGGACATTTGTCATTGTCCAATTGAATCAGAATTATGATTATCAAAAGTTATCAAAAAATATTTTCAGAGACCCCCTTGACCCCCAGAGACCCAAAATGTGTAAGGAACACTTTTCATTTAGCCAAAGCAGGTGGCTTTTCATTTATAAGATGTGATTTGTGAAGAAGCTTGCAATTTTTAGACCAAAAGTGAGCTTGAAGGTCCTAACCATCAGTGAGGCATAAGCAGATAATACAATAACATATGTATAAAATATGTATAAGATTAAGGTGCGTTCACATTTACCATTGCTCTGCGAAATTTTGTGGGCGAAATCCAGTCATTTCAATAGGAATCTGCATGTTTGGGAGTTTCGCGTGAGGGCAAAAAATTTTTTACTCATGTTCAAGGTCACACAAATTCACCGCACTGTCCAAGAGAAAGCAGATTGGTTTGAAAGCATGTGAGCAGTGCTTCATACATCGCTATATGATTGACAGTGGACCTTTTTTTGCCCACAAAATTTCACTAAAGAATCACTAATTTGACTGCACCTTTAGCCGTCAATTTGCCAAAATGTACAATAATTCATAAATGCCATGAGAGTGTGCTGGATCTTCTCTAGTCAATAGCCTCTTTTCCACCGTCGTGCCGAACAGAATGGTAAGGAGCGGTTCCAGTTGTGTTTCCACCGGAGCCTGGTACGGCACGGCACGATTACAAAAGCCGCTTTTCCACCGTCGGGCCGAACGGTTCCAGTTGTGTTTCCACTGGAGCCTGGTACGGCACGGCACGATTACAAACCGCTCTCAGCCCTGAATTCTCGGCACGTTTTTCTAACCGTGAAGTGACATTGCCACACAGGATTGGTCACGTGTCTGTTGCCTGGCTAACGTTGCCAGTTCTCCATAGCTCGCTCGTTCTATTTGAGCAACATAAACACAAATTAATCATAAAATTGAAAGAAATATCTAATCATTCTCCATAACGCGGCCATTATTTACATCTCATATCATAAGTAAACCATTGCGTTACCAAGGCAACGACAGACGCTTTTATATTACATTCCAAAGAGCGGCTGTTATCAGCCCCACAGTGGAAAATGAAACCGGAACCGTACCAGCTGGCCCAGAACAAACGAATGTTTGGAACGAATGATTCCGAATGGAAAGGTTACGCAATGAGAACCGTTCGGCCCGACGGTGGAAAAGCAGCTAAACATTAAGTACTTCAATTTGCAATTAGAGAAAGGGATCTTAACCCTTTGATGCAAAACATGGGTCTAAAATGACCCGACTGAGTTTTTATTTTCTATATCTTTGCAAGAAATTTATTTCATCATTCAGTATTCCAGGTATTCCTCACTGAACTTGTTTTTGATCATCACAAATTCTTATTTTCATTTTTCTTGTCTTACTTTTTGAATAAAAGTCATTTTTGTATCACTACCCTTCTAATGCATAACATGGGTCTAAATTGACCCGTATTCATTCCCTATGGTCAAAAATGACCCATATAGAAACCTTTCACATTTTTGCAAGTAGGAACATATTTACTGCAGAAAACTATTCACCTGCCATTCAAAATGGCTGCTTTTGTATATTTGATGCATGTCTTATTATTTATATATAATATTATTATTTTTTTAACCATAGAAAATATTTGCTATAAGTGGACATACTATTTGAATGTTAGGCCAAGGTTACCTTGACCTTGAAATCTATTACTAGAGAGAAAGAGAAACATTTCCAATACTATTAGCTTGCTTGCTCATGACATATTCTATTCTAGCTAGCTAATGTTAGCTAGGGCAACAAAATAAAAGTTTAAATATTACATATTTATATTTATATTACATACAATATTGTATATATCGTTGCTGTCAGGTGGAAACCTTGTATCTACATTTTTTTTTTTTTTTTGTCATAAATCAATGCTCTTGGTCACCCTTTATGTCTGTCAGTGTTCCTGAAAAGTAACAGTTTTGGACATACACAGCATTGGTCTAAAGTGACCTGACTGAGTTATTTTCTATATCGCATATAATCGCAAGAAAATAGGGGGATGCTCGCTCCAGTAAGACCCCTTTTCACTCAATTTATTGGACTGGGTCTAAGTGTTCTCTTCAGGGGACACATCAGTGGAGCTGGATTTACACCTACAACTCCAGATTGACCCTGTGGCACATAGTTTAGGTCATCAGCATCAGATATTTCTCTAAATCAGGACTAAGAATTGCCTCATCTTCCTCATCCTGTTCTGAATGCTGCATTTCAGCCATTTTAGTTCACCGGCCATACTAACACTCTGGATAAAGAAAATCAAAAGCACAAGAATATTTTCAAATGCACATCAAAACGTTGATCGAGTATATCCTTATTATATAACGTCACAGTCGGACAGAAACCTTGTATGTCCAAAACTGTTACCTTTCAGGAATACTGACAGACATAAAGGGTGACCAAGAGCATTGATTTATGACTAAAAATTATAAATGATGAAATATAATATATAGCCTATTGTATGAAATATAATAAGACTTTAATAAGACACGCATCAAATATACAAAAGCAGCTCTGTTGAGTTGTGAAATGTGTGGCAGGTTAATAGTTTTCTGCAGTAAATATGTTCTATATGGGAGATTTCTATATGGGTCATTTTTGACCCATGTGTGTAAAATTGATGTAGAAATACAAAAACTGTGTTTGTTTATAAATTAAGAAAGGGAAAATAAACATAATGATTTGTGGAAATCTAAAACAAGATATTTAATGAATACCTGGAATAAACAAATGATAAAATACATTTCTTTCAAAGATTCAGCAAAAACCACTCAGCCTTGATTGAAATAACAAAGGGAATGAATACGGGTCATTTTAGACCCATGTTATGCATTAGAAGGGGTTTGCATAGCTTATGCGTCAAAGGGTTAAAATAACTTGTTGATGTTTGTCAATACAATTTGTCAGTGTGATACTTTGGATGAACTTGAGATGACATTGAACTTTTTGAAGGTAATTAGTAATGAAAATGATTAGTTCCATTAGATCAACTCAACTTTATTTTATTCAAAGTGTTCTTTTTTATTTCTGTAGGTGTCATATCATATGATTTCCTGAAAGAAAAATGCACCAAATTATATATTAAAAAGTTTCAACCAGACATTTTCTTACTGTCTGTTTTCGAAATATCTGAGTGTCTTTTACTTCTGCTTAGCAAACTCTGCCTTACATACAGTAGTTAAAACTTTGTCAGGTCTGTTAGTTGGGTTTCAAGTTTTTGATAAATTATTCATAAAGAAGAATTTGTGTTGAGAATTTAGCTTCATAGACAATGACATTTCCCACAGCTAGCAAACAGCATCTCAAACTACTAGCATGAGGCAAAAAGCTCAATATGCCCAATTATGAAGTCTCTTTAAAACAAATGCATAAATAGTAGTGTTGAGAAGTAACCAACTGAAGGTAGCAATGCTAATTACATTTTTAAATAGCATGACAGTAGTTTGGCTGTTTTCAAAACAGTCTACTAACACTAGCTTGTGCCTAGCAGTGCAGCGATAAATGCTAAATCAGTACTACATCGTATTGCACATGCACCCTTAAATCAAGTGTGCCTTAATTTTAGTGAATCAGTTCATTTTATTAGTTTGAAATCAGAAAATGATCAATCAGTTTAACCTTCCGCTGCCATTTTGTGACGTTTTATAGAAAAATATTTAGTTAAATGCTACTGTTCATTGATATGTGCTAGTTACATTTTTGTTTTGTTTTTTAAGTGTAGCTATACATTTAAAAAGATATTGCTCCATTAAATAGCTTAGTTAACTTTAAAAAGAAAAAGAAAAAAAAAACTATAGTTTAACTACTTTAAATGAGTAACTTGTCAAGCTTAAAATATCTTCCTCAGCACTGCAATACAACACTGTTGCAAGGAATAGTGTGCATAAGTAATATGGACAACCTTTCCGGTACATTTATGTCCCTGTCGGAGCTAGAATTCCCATCCAATTTTAAATTTCTTTCAAAAAGAGCAGCCTGAATATGCAGCCTATAGCTTCTTCCTTTGTGTTCCATGGAAGAAGAAAATATTTTTGCACAAAGTGACATTAGGGTGAGAAGATGATGACATGATCATTATTTTTGAGTGAACTATCCCTTTAAATCTATTTCCACTGTGTCCTTAGGCTAATTACTGCAGTGCTAACCCAGACATTGGCTCAGGCACAGAAAACTGTGAACATTTTAATACGACTGCAAAGTGTGGCAGCTGAAATCGGTTTGAAAAGTAGAACACTGATTAAATGCTTAAAAATCACTTTTTGAAACTCCATTCTGCTGAGCAGCTGTTTCCTTTGAGTTCACCTGTCTTGCGAAGTTCTTCCTCGGCTAAACAGACTGATCTGAAAATCTAGGACATAAGCAGGGGTGTTCATCAGATTAAACGGTTCGCACACATAGAAAATAGGGGAATTAATAGTTCATTGACATTGGAAAGGTAAATGTGTATTAAGTATAGATAAATACAAGCACCCAAGTATTTAATAATTGTAAGAAAGTCAAAAAAGTCTGGGTCATAAAAGTGTAATGATCTCATAATGAATAAAAAAGCCTGAAATGAAATCCCTGAAAAGAAAATTTTATTACATAGTTTGTCATAATCTTCAAATGTTATTACTTCATATTTATATTACTTATAATGCAATACCCCCAACACTATATAGTGGTAGGTGTATTGCATTACTAAGTAATTCATTACTGTAAATGAATTACTTTCCCCTTGAAAAAGTGAAGGGATTACTCTTAATTTTTCTGTAATTTAATTACAGGTCCTTCTGATATAATTGCATTAATTATGAAATAGACTGATGATGATGATTAGCCATTCAGTCGTGTCCGACTCTTGGAGACGCGATGGGCCAGCTCTCGCCGTGCTTCCCAGTCCACTTTCTTTTTCAGCTCTTCTATGTCTAAGCCAGTGTCACTTTTGATGGCGTCGAGCCAATGCGTATTTTGTGGCCTCTTTTCCTTTTTCCAGTAACCATCATTGTGTTTTCTAATGAAGCGGTTCGTATCACATAGTCTTTGGTGAGCCGCAGTTTCATAATTTTTCCCTCAAGTGACATCTCTGGTTTGATGCACTCCAGGACCTCTCTGTTGGAAACCCTTGCTGTCTATGGTATCCTTAAGAGCCTTCTCCAGCACCATAATTCAAAGGCGTCAATCCTTCTTCGGTCAGTTTTTTTCATAGTCCAGCTTTCACATTCATATATTGATATAGGAAATACAATTGCCTGGACTAACCTGGTTGTGAGATTGATGTCTTTGCTTCTCCAGATTTGGTGCATACTTAGCATTGCATTTCGTCCTAATGAAATTCAGCGCTTTATTTCAGGTGTGCAGTTGCCAGTTTGGTCAATCATATATCTTAAAAAGCAAAAGTCCTTAACGCATTCAATTTCCTCTCCATTGATGCTTACTTTAGTTACTCTGGATTCAGCTGTTGACATAATTTTTGTCTTTTTGAAGTTCAGGTGGAGTCCCATCTTTTCACTTTCCTTTTGAATTGTTATTATGAGGTGTTTCAGACCATTCTCGGTTTCTTCTAATAAAGTTGTATCATCAGCATAACGGAGATTGTTGATATTTTTGCCACCAAACTTCACACCTATTTTCGATTCTTGTAGACCTGCTTTCCTCAGGATCATTTCAGCAAAAAGATAGAAGAGAAAAGGGGAAAGAATACAGCCTTGTCTCACACCCCTTTCTATTTTGACCCATTCTGTATCGCCATGCTGTGTTCGAACAACTGCTTCTTGATCTGTGTAAAGTGATCTTATCAACTGTGTCAGATGAGCTGATGCTCCCAATTCTTGAAGTACCTTCCATAGCTTGTCATGTTCAACAAAATCAAAAGCCTTGCTATAGTCAATAAAAAACATGCAGATGGTTTTCTGATATTCATTACATTTTTCAAAGATCCAACACAAATTTGCTACGTGGTCACGTGTGCCACGACCTTGGCGAAACCCGGCCTGCAACTCTGGTAGTTCTGTTTATGATTGGGAGTAGGTGTTGCAGAATGATTTTTTAGGATAATTTTACTTGTGTGAGGAATCAAGGCTATTGAACAGTAGTTGCAACAGTTTCTTGCATCGCCTTTCTTTGGTATTGGTATAAAAACAGATTTTTATACCAGTGAATTTTATATTATTTATTTGTCTCTCCTTGTATTTTTCAACTGGTCGAGGTTGATAAGGGATTTAGAAAGTAATTAGTAATAATGCAATACTTTTTAGACAGAGTAATTAGTACAGTAATCTAATTATACTCTTGAATATGTAATCTTTAGCTAGCTAGCTATATATATATATATATATATATATATATATATATATATATATACACACACACACTATATTGCCAAAAGTATTGGGACACCCCTCCAAATCATTGAATTCAGGTGTTCCAATCACTTCTTTGGCCACAGGTGTATAAAATCAAGCACCTAGGCATGCAGACTGCTTCTACAAATATTTGTGAAAGAATGGGTCGCTCTCAGGAGCAAACATGGTACCGTGATAGGTTGCCACTTGTGCAGTAAGTCCATTCATCAAATTTCCTCACTACTAAATATTCCACGGTCAACTGTTAGTGGTATCATAACAAAGTGGAAGCAATTGGGAACAACAGCAACTCAGCCACGAAGTGGTAGGCCACGTAAAATCACAGAGCGGGGTCAGTCAGCGCATGCTGAAGCGCACAGTGTGCAGGAGTCACCAACTTTCTGCAGAGTCAATAGCTACAGACCTCCAAACTTCGTGTGGCCTTCAGATTAGCTCAAGAACAGTGCGTAGAGAGCTTCATGGAATGGGTTTCCATGGCCGAGCAGCTGCATCCAAGCCTTACATCACCAAGTGCAATGCAATGCGTCAGATGCAGTGGTGTAAAGCACACCGCCACTGGACTCTAGAGCAGTGGAGACGTGTTCTGGAGTGACGAATCACGCTTCTCTGTCTGGCAATCCGATGGACGAGTCTGGGTTTGGCGGTTGCCAGGAGAATGGTACTTGCCTGACTGCATTGTGCCAAGTGTAAAGTTTGGTGGAGGGGGGATTATGGTGTGGGGATATTTTTCAAGGGTTGGGCTTGGCCCCTTAGTTCCAGTGAAAGGAACTCTTAAAGGATTAGTCCACTTTTAAATTAAAATTTCCTGATAATTTACTCACCCCCATGTCATCTAAGATGTCCATGTCAGTCGAAAAGAAATGAAGGTTTTTGAGGAAAACATTCCAGGATTTTTCTCCATATAGTGGACTTCAATGGTCTCCAAACGGTTGAAGGTAAAAGTTATAGTTTCAGTGCAGCTTCAAAGGGCTTTAAACGATACCAGACGAGGAATAAGGGTCTTATCTAGAGAAACGATCGGTCATTTTCTAAAAAAAATTTTAATGTATGCGCTTTATATAAACAAATGACCGCCTTCAAGTGGTTCCACCAAAACCGCACTTCCGTAATCTTCAAAAAGCTTACGCTGTATGTCCTACGCCTTCCCTATTCAACTTACGGAAAAAACGGAACTGGCGCCGTGTTCATTCCGTAAGTTGAATAGGGAAGGTGTAGGACATTCAGCGTAAGCTTTTTGAAGAATATTGGCAAAAGTCCCAAAACTTTTGGCTATATAGTGTGTGTGTATATATATATATATATATATATATATATATATAAACAAAACTGCACACTTTGAACACTCATGTATTCAAAGAGTAAGGAGACTTTATTATATTTACTTGATGGTTACATCACATGACATTTTTATAGTCATTACATTTTTAAAACAAAACTACTTTTCAAGTAGATTTTTAAAAGATTTAAAAAAAGATGACCGCTTAAATAATACTTTTCCCCATTCACTTTCATTAAATGGAAAAGAGCAGCTCCCCACTGTGCTCCCAAGAAGAAAGAAAGCCTTTTCTTTCTTCTTGAGAAAGAAAAAAAGAAAGAAAAGAAAGTTTTGGAACGATATAACGGTAAGTAAATGAAGTAAATGAAGACTGAATGTTTATTTCTAAGTAAACTGTTCTTTAAGGAGTTGTGGAATGCACACGGTACACCCAGGCACAACACAGTCAAACCAATTCTTGTAAATATCTTCTGATGTGTGTCATTTCAGTCACAAGCCACCTTTAAATAGTTGCCATGTTCCTGTGGAGTTCCCATATGCTCGCTAAAGTGAGAGGAGAAATGGAGTTTGCCAGTTTTCTTAAATTGTCATACTTTCAGAGTTTTAACTGGGTCAACTGTGTGCTGAGGAAAGATAATGCGGCTCCTTTTCATCCCTGACAGAGAGAGATAGAGAAGAAGTGGAAGAGAGAAAGAGAGAGAGCGTCTGTATGGCTACATCTGAGCAGGGTAAAAATGGGATCAGTCAGTCAGCTCGCGCACACACACAGACACACACATAACTAGCACCAAACTAAAGAAGACCAGTCAAAGTGACTCCCTGTGGCATATTAGAGAAGTATGATATATAGTTGTAGAAGGATGTTCAAGTGTGTGTGTGTGTGTGTGTGTGTGTGTATCTATGTTGTTCAGATTCTCCCAAGACTATCTCTGATTATGGTCCATGCAAGCCACCCCACAACACAGAGAAAAAAAAAAAAAATTCTCTAAAAGGCAAAAAACACACAACATGTCTGTTCCAAACCTTTGTAAACTGCATTGTTGTCTACTGTCTACGTAGGAAGCTTCTAATTAATAAACAACTGATTTGAAAAGCTCTTTAAAGGACTATTCTCAGCTATTCTCTCATATACATAAATCTTTTCACAACAACATTCACAGTTGATTCCAAACTCACATTTTTGATTACAAACAAATATTTTCCTATTACACCATGTCTACACCGGACGCTAGAGGCGCAATGCGACGCAACAAAAAACTATAGAACCCATTATAATCAGTGATGTTGTCTACACTGGATGCGGCTCGACGCGATCAACAAATCTCCGACAGTAAACTGATGCCTCATTCTAGTTATGACGTACTGACACAAATGCTTTGCAACGGGTGCTTTGTCGCGTCCAGTGTAGACAGCTTTTAGCTGTTGCGACGCAAGCGACAATGGTCGGGTCCAGTGTAGAGACAGTGTTAAGTGGAAATTGCAATTTTTCATTTATGGAAATGTTACTCTTGAATGTTCTCTGAACACCCTGAAACATTTAAAAAAAAACATTATATGACCATCAAACTAAAACATTTCAGGAAAAAATGTTTCATGAATGATGTATAAATAACGTTTTTTTGTGCTAACATTTTGAGAACATTATCACTCTGGCTGAACTTTCTTTTCCCATTACTGGAAGAACATTTGTTCATAACTTTGAGGGAAACTTGCCAGAACGTTAGCGTAACGTAAAGTTCTGAGAACATTCCCTGTTAGCTGGGAAGCAATGTCATTCTCATTCACATAAAAATGGTGCTCTTCACACAACCACAACTAACGTTGCACTCATTAATATTGTGTAAAATAAGTAACTTTTAATTAAATCAAATCAGTTTTATTCATACTCTTCAATCCATCCATCAACTTGGACGGTTCAATAAGCTTGCTGCAATGCATTTTGGGATTTGGCATTCTTATGCAAAAAAGATACATGTAATTACACAAATTTTGTGTAAAATAAAGCAATATAATTAGGCTCTTTGTTGTTTGGAACAGCCTTTGTAATGGGAGACCATTACGCCTATGGTGCCTAAAAATGTTGTCAATTCACTAGAGTTTAAACATACAGAACTTTTCCATCATAAACTTCTTCCGTCATGATTCGGATAACAACTACACCAACATCTTGTAACTTGTAATAAAAAGTAGAATATGTGGTATATTTGTCTTTCTCAGAGTTTCTTAATCTTTGTGATACACCATCCTTGTGTAAACCTAACATTGATTTTGGCACAGAATCAACACTGATATGTAGGCTCTGTTCCAATCCAATTTCAAGGCATCCTCCAGGCTGAGAGGCTTTTCCAAAGGATAGGTAGTGTTTTTGTTCAAATCAGGATTTCTGTTTAAATACCAGTTTTAGACTTAAACATAGATAGATATATCTGTCTTATATCTTTAACCATACATGTTAGCTGTGTTTTTCCTAAGAGAAGCTACTCCCAGGTAAATCAATCTCTTCCTATAAATTGACACTTTTAATTAAGTAAGCTAATATTGGCTGAATCACTATTTTACTTTGTGAGCTTAGCAACATGCTAATGACAAACTCTATTGGAATCAAGTCTGGAAACAGATCTGTAGTATTCAAGATCAGAACATGAAATGACATTGAATTAAAATAACAAGCAATAACCATACAAATATATATTCATAATGTAACTGCCGCTCTGTGTGTTTTGAAATCTGGTCTCTGTATGTTTCAGTTTCTGCCTTTTGGATGAAGACAACATCATTAATAGGACAATAATGCTCATAGGGGTTCAGCTGTGGAGATAAATTCATGGAAATAAAATGCTACATAAAATTGCCACAGTGCTTCTATGCAATTCAAATTAAAGTTAATTTTTAATATCAAATGTGTTTCTAGTTGCTACCAGGTCTCTAAACTTGCTGACTTGTTATTCAGTGCTGAAGTCGAACTAATCCACGAGAAGTCATACACCATGGCAAAAAACATTTTCCCCTATGCTTCATTTCTTTGCTTCCTGCACAGCACAGCAGGAATTAGGGCGAAGTTCCCATGAGGATCTCGTGCAGTCTTGTTCCTTTATAACCTGATGTTAAAGGCCATTCACATGACTCAGGGGTAGTGTAATAAATCAAAATTAATCATCAGGGCTTCAGTGAACACCTTTTACACAAGTGTCATGTCCCGCTTTGACATTTCTATGA
Organism: Ctenopharyngodon idella; assembly: GCF_019924925.1. NCBI lineage: Eukaryota > Metazoa > Chordata > Actinopteri > Cypriniformes > Xenocyprididae > Ctenopharyngodon > Ctenopharyngodon idella. The sequence continues at coordinate 17,651,496 of NC_067229.1, read as the reverse complement.
TAAGTGTTGCAGATAACGTCAAAGAACGGCGATTTTATGAGGTTGCTCAGTAGCAAGAAAGCACAAAGTGTACAAATAAATAGGGATAAATGTGCAAACTGTAGTACCACCCAGAGTCCGTTTCCCAACGGTTTGGTGCATAACACTACAAATTGATTGCACACAAAAATGGCGAGTCAAAAGTGAAATTGTTTGCATTGTGTTAAAGGAATAGTTATGAAAATTTGCTGTTAATTTACTCACCCTGTGTCTTTTTTCTTCAGTAGAACAGTAAAGAAGATTTTTAGCTGAAACGGTGGTCCTCGGTGATTCATATAATGCAAGTCAATGGCTACCGTCACTTTGAGATTTAAAAAAAACAACAAAAAAAAAACATATGCAGACAAAACAAAATTAATACCGGTGGCTCCTGACGATACATTGAGGTCTTAAGAAGCGAAACGATCGGTCTATGCAGGAAACTGAACATTATTTAGTCATTATTACCTGTAATCCATAGCCAAACAATGTGCAAGCTTCCTGTCACATAATGACGTATGCACGGGAGCTCAAACGTTGAGAATCTGTGAAAAGTCAATCTCCCCCACTCAGATCCCGCAATATATATAGTTGCTGCATCTAGGATAAGCACAAGTAAGTATCTATGCGCTTAGCCAGCTGGTACGGTTACACCAGACGCTAGCGGCGCGACGCGACGCGTCAAAATAGAAGTAATAGAACCCATTATAATCCGTGTTATTGTCTACACTGGATGCGGCACGGCCCGACGCGACAAATACCTGACAGTAAACGGATTCCCCGTTCTATTTCTGACATAGCCAAGCGCTTTGCAACGGTCGGTCTGTCGCGTTCAGTGTCAGCTTTTAGCTGTTGTGGCGCAGCGCGATGCAATGCGAAAGAAGTCGCGTCTGGTGTAGACACTTGCTGTGTTCGAAATCGTCCCCTATACCCTCATTCACTATTCCTTACATTAGTCCACTAATATAGTCCACTTGAAGGAGTGAATGAAACGAGTGAGTGAATTCGGACACTGAGTGCGCAGGAAGGGCTGCCGATTTCGCATAGTTTGTGCTACTGTTTAATAATCTTTTGAAATGTAGCAAACTGGCAGCTCCAGTAGTAATGAATATTTATGTTAAACTCTGCCATGAAAACTAGCATGTACAAACCTTAATTAAACGATTTAATGATCAATTAAAAAGGAAGTTGTATGATATTATACTGGACCAGCGCGGTTTGGAAAATGAATGGATGATTGATTCAGCCGTGGGCGCCATCTCCTGGCGAGACGCGGGAATTCATGATAAAAATGTATTTTTTTAAGAGAAGGCAGATTTACGGCATTACCAACAGCAAATGTGCCGCATTACTGTTTAACAGATAGAACATAGATGTTGTGTAAAAGCCACTGGAAGGCAAGCCTGCAACCTTTAGCCAAAAAAGCGTAACAGCTAATGCTGTGGCGATACGCAGGGAAGGAGTTTTGAACGGCGGGCACAGGTGTGCCTCATACGTCCTGAAAAGTGAAGCTGCGGGCTCTTTGACCGCCCCCTGGTGGCTGGATGCAGTACAAGTCATAAACCCCGCACTTTCCATGCAAACGAACGGGACTTGAGTCAAAATAAAAAAATAAATTACACTTCCAATAAAATTTTCCGAAAGATGGTTTTGGTCATTTAAGGTAGTTAATATCACGCTGATATATATTCAATTGTTCGTTTTTGTGATAAGTTTGATTTTTTGCTATCAATTTGATGCTATAGAAACGGGGCATGTCATTATGATTGACAGTTGTAATTGACAGCTTCTCTGAGGACTGTCGGAGCTTACGCTGTATGTCCTACGCCTTCCCTATTCTACTTACGAAAAAAACAGAACTGGCACCGCGTTCGTTCCGTAAGTTGAATAAGGAAGGCGTAGGACATACAGCGTAAGCTTTTTGAAGAATACGGAAAGCGGAAGCACGTGCAAGGCGATCATTTGTGTTTATAAAACATATACATTTGTATTTTTTTTTTGAAAATGACCGATCGTTTCGCTAGATAAGACCCTCATTCCTCGTCTGGTATCATTTAAAGCCCTTTGAAGCTGCACTGAAACTGTAATTTTGACCTTCAACCATTTGGAGAGACCATTGAAGTCCACTATAAGGAGAATAATCCTGGAATGTTTTCATCAAAAACCTTAATTTCTTTTCGACCGAAAAAAGAAAGACATCAGGAAAATTTTATTTGAAAGTGGACTAATCCTTTAAACTACACCAGAGCGCGTACACACACCACATACCGGATGCTGTGCGCAAGGCAGTTGGACATAGTGGTGTATTAGAGGTAAAAAATTATATAAATACTGTTCAGTTTCTCGCACAAACCAATCGTTTCGTGTCTTAGGACATCAATGTGTCGTCACGAGCCGCAGGGTTTAATTTGGATTTGTCTGTGCATGTTTTTTTTTACTCTTATAGATTGTGTTCCCATTGACATGCATTATACGACTGATAGACTGCAACGGTTGGAGTTAAAAATTATCATTTGTGTTCTACTGAAGAAACAAAGTCACCTACATCTTGGATGCCCTGGGGGTAAGCAGATAAACATCAAATTTTCATTTTTCGGTGAACTATCCCTTTAAGAGTCACTGTCCATTTGTCCAGTGCTGAAATATCACCTTATAGAATGGCTAGTAATTGTAGCACACATTTCAAAATTGTACACTTGTATTTTGAAATGTTTAGCCTAATTATCTTTTGTTACGAGGCCAAAAATCTATATAAGCACATTGGCTATACCAAGGGTGGAGACACACAAATGGCTGAACCAAAAAAAAAAAAAGAAAAAGTCTTATATGTATGCTGAAAAAGAGGAAATTAATGCTATTTTAGAGGAGGTGGAGCTAAACAAACATATAATTTTCAGCAGGCTTAAGGGCAGTAATACAAATAAACAAACAAAAAAAATCTGGGAGGATATTGCTACAAAACTAACTGCAAACAGGGCCATTAAAAGATCTGGGAAGGAGGTCAGGAAGAAGTGGCAGGACTTTGCATGGAGGAGTAGGGATGCCTCAACCTGAACCATCCATCATGCTCACAGGAGCAATCAGCTTCACCTCCCATTGGCAGACACCTACCATCTTCCAGTTCTGCCAAAAGTCCACCCATGCCCCAGCCTCCATCTTCACTTGTTCAGACTACAGCCACAACACCTCAGCAGTTTGAGAATGTCTGTGGTTGTAGTCAGGACTTAGTGTAGCTGGAGAGTGAGAAACTAGATGCCGTAAAAGACCTCAGACAATGTCTTAAAGTGGCCAGTGAGAGGGACAACAACTTTCAGCAGCAGCTTATTGACCTCAAGAAGGCCAAGCTGGCTTTAGAAGAGAGGAGACTGGCACTGGAGGAGATGAGGTTTGCAAGGCCCTCCATTTTGGGGCCAATTATCTTGCCAGATGAGTCAGGTAATATTGTTTAATGTTGTTTGATCATGTTTCACGACCAATTATGTTTTAATAATTTCTTGTGCAACATGTAACATCTTATTCATATGTAATTAGAAATAAGCATACAAGCCCTATAAATGTCCATATACAGCAGTGTAATTTTTCATTCCTTAAAACTAATAAAGGAATATAATAAAAACATTAAAGTCACATTGGACAGGAGTAAAGTTTAGGTGCAATTTGCCGGTTGTCCTTACATCATAACTTACGATGCACTTACGGATTTACAATTACTTCAGAGCACTCATAGTTCTAAGAAGATTTTCAAGTACTTAAGTTATGATGGTTTTGGGAAATGGCCCGTAAATCTAAGGTGATTCGTGCGATCGTTTTTACAATCTACTTAGGCTTACAATGCTTTTGGGAAATGCAGCCCAGGACCATTTACAGAGGCTGTATATTACAGGTAATAATAATGCTGTAAATAATAATTTCCTGCATAGACCGATCGTTTCACTTCTTAAGAACTCATTGTATTGTCAGGAGCTGTGAGTATTAATTTTGTTTTGTCTGCATGTTTTTTTGAATCTCAAAGTGATGGCACCCATTGACTTCCATTATATAAATCACAGAGGACCATGGTTTCAGCTAAAAATCTTCTTTACTCTTACACTGAAGAACAAAGTCACCTACATCTTGGATGGCCTGAGGGTGAGTAAATTAACAGGCAATTTTCATTTTTGGGTGAACTATCCCTTTAAGGTACGTCATATTAGCAAAATTCAATGGGAGAAAAAGTGAATTGTCCATTTCCAAATGTAGCAATGCATGAAACACCTCTCAAACAGAGGTCACTTTCAAACTAAGCAGCTTTGTGTTGGCCAACATGGTAACTTGAACCCCATGCAAAATTTGAGTTTGGAAATCCATCATAAATTTCAGTCTGTGTGGATTCCAATTGTAATGACTGGAGTGTGCCCGCAAAATGAGCTCAACTGCAGAAAATCCTCACCTTGGAATTATAAGGTTGTATCTGAGACTTTTGTCAAAATTGAGTTATTCACATATTCTTATTCTGTGACAACTTACTTATGTTATGTGATTATTTTTTTAAGTTGTGTACATTAAAACTCAAAGAGATGCTCCACAGTGCAAATAAACTTACTTTAGTAGTTTATGTAGCTATTACTAGTCACATACAAATTTAGTTCATTCTATGAGATAAAGATGGGACAAAACACTGCTGTAAACTCAATTTCTATATGTTATTAGTATGTCATTTGGATATTTGTAATATTTGAAGCAGTGCTGACAGTATCGGTTCCTTGTTTGTATGTTGTTTGGTGCGGTTCGCTTTTGTGAACCAAAAGAAAATCAAAAAACTAGGTTTTGCATGGACACATAGCCTTTAATCTGCAGTCCTGAAGCACTCCAGTGCTTGAGGCCTGTTTTTCATTTGTTCATTGTGCGAGTTGTTTATTATGCTATTAAGTCTGTGCCTCTGCATAATGTCAAGCCACATTTACTTTTGCATATTCCATTTATATGTAAATACTGACCTCTGATTAAGCCAGGCAAGTTACATTTCCATACAGATATTTAGTCTCACAGTGCTGATTAAAAATACTTTACAGGTACTCTTGCCCTGGTACATCAAAATATGACTATTGAGCGACCAAGAAAGCGCTCCATTTACAATAAATATTATTGTAAAGTTGTTTATGCATTTATGAAAACATGTAAGGTCACCTGTTGGATTGGTGGTTGTGACCTCAATGTGGCGCCCAACGCGGGGCAAATATCACTGTACTTACAGGGAAAGGAACTGAATAAACACCAAACATTAAACTTCTTGATGTCATGGAGCCTCAAATATGATGACACCCTTGTGAAGTGCCTGTTCCTGAAAAATAAGGAAGCTATATATGCACACACCCATACTGAAAGCTTGAATTTTTATTTTTGAAAATGTATGTTTCTAATAAGTAACTACATAAGACAGTTTGTGCAGTGTGAGTGTGTGCAGTGTACGTTGTAGAACAAAACGTCAAAGTATCGTCAAGTTTTGTTTACCACAGGCTTTATTTTTCTCATAAATTGAAAAATCCCATTATACAACCCCAGGAAAATCTCAAGGGAACCAGGGGCGAATTAGTCTTCTGGGTTTTGACATCATCCCTGCACCGCTCTATTACTTTTTCAATGCATACACTTATCAAACTCATGATATACTGTACAAACCACCTAACAACCAACCAGAACACCCTAACAACCACATAGCAATGTGCTAAAAACCAATGTCAAAATTTATAAAAGAATGTATTATTACTATTATTTTATTACTATTTATTACTATTATAAATGACTGTTTATTTCTCTAAATGTAAAACTATAAATAACTGCTTAGCACACATTTCTGTTGTGTGAAACATGAAACATTGTCTTCAGTCCATCAGTATCAGTCAAGAACAGGCTAATGCTAATGTACTTAGCTAATGGAGAAACCCACACTAAAAGAAACAAGGAAAACCACAAGTACACACACACATTAACATTAGTTTAAACAAACTCATAAGCACTACAGGAGTCACACTTCTATGAATGTGGCACAACATGGAAATATTTTAGCAATGCTGCTGCTCCAAGTTTTAAACCAAAATAAATATATAAAGCACTGGGTGGTGAAATCAAAATTATGGTTTTTTTTAGGAACAGTAGAAAATTCTGCCTGGCCTGTCAACTTGAAAGTTTTTTGAATTTTTGTGCGAGAGAAGATGTTGTTTGAAGTCTTTTGTGAATGATTCATATGGTTTAGCACACTTAGTACGTATAAACTCTCTTCCCATGTCGGAACTCTCAAAAAAGAAAACAACATCAAAAAAGAAAAAAAAGGCCAAGCCAACTTTTCTACATGCACACATTACTGGCAAAAAAATCTCTCCTAATACTCCTCTTGAACAGCAACAAGTTACAATGCCAGTGGATTAATAATTAATCCACGTAGACGAGGAAGCTTTAATTTGCTGTGCCTCCTGGGTAGAATGTCAAAGAATTAAAAGACCGCGTCCCGTTTTGTGTATGGATTATTGATGACTTTTGTGTCGACATCACATTTTGAAAGCTAAATCGGCAATACCCCAAAATGTCACCTGAGTACCTCACTTACATACAGAAGTGCTTATTTATCCAAAGGATTCCAAATGCAAAAAAATGAAGGTGTAAAGGAGATAATGAGGTAATTACTGCAAACATTAGGTTATGAAGACAATTTAAGGTCAGTAATTCCTCTACAGTGAAGGCACTGACATAATTACAAATGTAACAATTAAAGACCAGGTTGATAAAAACCCCAACTGGCCGAGTAAGGCAGTAAATTCCAGTTTAAAGGCCGGAACACACCAAGCCGACACTGACGAACTAGTGGCGACGAAAGCAGACTGCGGGGTTGGCTCACGTTGGCAGCGTCTGTGTCCAAAGTTGGCCTGATACACCAAACCAACGCTCGCCAGCCGACGGCCAAGTAGCACGTCAGTTCTGTGTCTATGTGAGATGAAATGCCTTTCCAAACCAGCAGGTGGCAGTATCTGAACAGCCAATCAGAATGATCAGATGGCCCAACGGACCGACGAGCTCCAACGCCGATTCAACATTTCAAATCGGCCGAAAAAAAGGCCGACTAACAAAAACTGCCAGACGGCCGACCATCGGCTTGGTGTGTTCCTGCCTTATTATGCACAGCAATGATTAAACTGAAATTCGACATAAAATGGGAGTTGTGAGAGTCTTTTCTTCCCGATTGCGACATATATCCGATATCTTTGTTCTAGAACAAGAAAAAATGTAGGGTGGGACTTGTAGGTGATTTTATCCATGGGGAATTGATTGGATGGTTGTGGTTTGCTATTGGTCGATCTCTGTGAGTGACAAGTTGTCCCGCCCTCATGCCAGTAAACACATCATCAGAGAAGAGATGACAATGCAAGAGGGAGGGGAGGTTATTTTGATTCAAGATTACGAGGCACATGAATTAAAATTATCCATGCACATCATTATTTATTTATAACAAATCCTGCAATATTCCATAAAAAATTGTCCATTTTGATTTCATGGTGACTTTAACCGTTTGATTAAGGCAAACAAGTAGTCCTGCTTCAAATTCACACCATTAGTTGAGCAAGAAGTCAACAAATTAGCCCCCATATAAAAAACAGAGTAATGTTTTTAAAAAGCACCACGTAACAGTGATTACACTCTTTATAAGTAAATGAATGAATGTCTTATTTATAGTTGTCTCTGTACTTTAATCTAGCCTAGGAGAAAGTATTTTAACATCTAAAAAAAATTACACACATCAGCAACAACAAGAGAAACAGTACATTAGCATAATGATACCGCTACGCTAACTTTAGCTAAGCCAGAGGCTACAATGACTCCACTGACATTGAGACTAAAATATTCCTATTTAAACCATCACACCCTCAGAACTCAATTTCCCGTCCTCTCGAATCTCTCATATCCTACAGTGAGCGAATGAGTGCGTACTTTGATTTAGTGCACTTGGGAAGGGGGAACTAGATATTTGAGGTTGTGAGTACTTGCTCCATCCGTGTTAGCTCAGTGTGAAGACTGCTGAGAGCCTCTGTACCTCAACACGGCTCGATTTCTCTGATCCAGTGCTCTTTGATGTTCCTCCAGCTGGCTCCTGTTAGCCTCCTTTGGTAATTGCAGAAAGGGGTGCTCATTTTTGTCCGTGTCCTTGCTGTGGAGCTGGGCGTCACTTTAAACAACTTCACTACAGAGACACGGGCGACTCGTGCTGGCACGCTTTAGCTGGGGATATGGGTAGAGTTAAAAGTGAACCCGAAATCAGTGAAGCCTGAAGTTTCTCTGATCGAATGTAGATGACTGGCATTGTAGAAGGAAATGACACTGAATAAAATAATGTTGCTGATGGTCTTAAAGGAATATTCCAGGTTCAGTAAGTTCAATTTACAGCATTTGTGGTATAATGTTGATTACTACAATTTTTTTTTTTTTTGACTCATTCTGTTTTCTTTAAAGTCAGTAAATGAAAGCTGCATTATTCTTTTCTTCCCTATTGTGACGTATTCCAGAGTGAATTTTGTTTTTGGCTTCTCCAACAAATAAAAATATAGGGTGAGACCTGGTTTTGTCCGTGGGAAACTGATTGGATTGTTGTGGTTTGCTATTGGTGGATCTCATGTAAGTAACAGGTTGATCCCTCCCTTGCGCCAGTAAACACATCATCAGAGAAGAGATGTCGTTGCAAGAGGGAAGTGATTTTGATAAAAGATTATGAGGACACATGGATTTAAAAAAATAAATAAATAAATGATGTGCACAGATAAATCATTTACAATAAATACTGTATCCCATAAAAAATAAGAATTGTCAAGAAATCAAAAGATTTTGTGATAACTTTGTAAAACTCAAGGTTACAGTGAGTAAGGTAAGTAATAATAAGGTACATTTTTGGAGGATTTAAAAGCACAAGTGAAAAAATTATAATTTTATTAAAGAACTTCCATGAATTGTTCTGTTAAAACCTTTCTTAAAAGCTCAAATAATACACATTTTCATTAGTTTTGGTTGTGTTGTAAAATTGAACATAACTTTACACAGAAGCAAATTTTTCAGTAAAATAATCTTAACATTTATGTTGTTCATGTCTTGTGGCTATACTAATTAAACAGTGATCATTTTAACATTTACAAATTAGCCCCATTCACTTTCATTGTAAGTGATTTTTTTTTAAAGATTTTTTTTGTGGTAATCAACTTCCTGTTTCAGTTGAACTTAACTTGAACTGAACTTGCAATGAAAATTTGGTCATCATTTACTCACCCTTATATGGAAGGCCATTTGTGCCATGTATGAAAAAAAAACTGTGCTTTGGTGAATCATAATTATGACATAAAATTCAAAATTATACAAAGGGATACAAAGTCATAATTACGACATTAAAAGTTGAAATTATGATATACCATAATAATGATATATCATTATAAGAAGTTTATATTATGACATACTAAGTCATAACTATGAGTTAAAATGTCATAATTATGACAGTCAATTTTTTTTGTCACAATCAGTCATAACTGATGTTTTATCTCAGTTTCATTTGTCATAATTTTTACTTTTTATTTAATCATTTTAATCTCATTATTAGACTTTTTATGTCATTATCATGATTTAGCAAAGCAAGATCTTGTTTTTCTTATGTGGCAGAAATGGGCTTCCATACCCTTGTGTCTTTCCAAACCTTTATGACTTTCTTTCTTCTATGGAACAAAAAAGGATCATTTTTGGTTACTATAGTTACCCAATCATTCCCGTGCGGAAAACAAGGAAAAATATATCCAATAAATTGAACTCAACCCGTCATGGATGCGCTTTTTTCCTTTTTGGAGCTTGACAACCATTTTATGGTTTTATTGCGTGGAAAAGAGAATTTATGTGTAGCTCTTCTGCTACACATCCTCTTTTGCATTCAGTGGAATAAAACAAAATCATAAGGATTTGTAACAACATATAGTTGAGTAAATGATAATAAAGTTATAATTTCTGGGTCAGCTAGATCCTATACACCACATTCACCTCCTAAATACCCCGAAAGCAACACTGTTTCCAAGATAAGGCTGAGAGTACCAGAAAATGCTACATGCATCAAAAGACAGCATTATTACACTTTAATGAAAAATTTGACACGTCAAAGGTTTACATGATTTTTGTCTAAAAATGTATCAGTCAGGAAGCAGATTTAATTAACACTAATTTCTGATACAGCTTAAGCCTAGGCCTAGACTAAACTAATGGCAATCCTCCAGTGGAAACATTTTAATCTGTTCTGGGAAACAGGCCCAGTGTTTCTGTGCTTAAAAATGTCTCGCTGCTTAACACCATATTGAAAAATATCATCTATTACTCTAGACTACTGCAACTGCAGCAGTTTTAATCCATATAATCTTTCCATGCCCTCACAAAACCTGCAAACAAACAAGTCATATCATAAACAAACAGCGCAGAACCTCTAACATTTCATAAACGGGTGACAAAATCGATATTGCCTTGTGTTAATTTAAATCATTTGCATTTTTGTGATTTACGTTCCATGCAAAGAGCTATCATGTCAGATCCTGAACCCTGCGGAGAGCTAAATCGTCCTGACAAAAAAACGCTGTCAAACACCATATGAATGATATCGTTTAACAGATTACCCACTTGGGCGCAAACACATCGATTTGAGCCAGTGAGGAGAGTTAATCTTCTGTAAGCCACACACAGCTGAACAATCTGTCATGAATCGTTCTTCCTGCAGCAGTGAGATCATGATCTCAGCTTTAAATAGAAAATGCTACAAAATGCTAGAAAATTAGGTGGTCTAATGGTTCGAGAGTCAGACTTGTAACCTGAAGGACATGGGTTCAAGTCTCAGTACCGGCAGGAAATGTAGGTGGGGGGAGTAAATGAACAGCACTCTCTTCCACTTTTATTACCCCCAACTGAGTTGCCCTTGAGCCAGACAAGTAACCCACAATCGCTCCCCGGGCGCCGCAGCAAAAAATGGCTGCCCACTGCTCACTGCTGTGTGTGTGCACTTGGAAGGGTGAAATGCAGAGTACAAATTCTGAGTATGGGACACCTTGGCTACATGTCATGTCACTTTCACTTTACCAAAGCCAAAGATGTATAATAATACTAGTAATATTGAAATATAATTATTTCAATCCAAATCTAGTTCTAAATACTAAGCTCTGTCATGAAACTCTAGATGGTGCAGGCTGATAGGTCCTTAACTCGATCTGCTAGCAATCACATCGTTCTTTACAGGGCACAGCTGATTGGTCCCTGCTGTATCAGCAGCTAATGAGCTCACTGCTCAGCCTTCGAATACTGTGTGAGCATTTGCTGTAGCAGTTTGCAGTGCATTTTCCGATTCATGTATGCTATTGTACAGCAGCAGTATGTCTTACTTGCTCACAGCAGCGTGTCTTTGTATGTATTAGCAGTAGCAAGTCACATACTTGTTCTGCAGCAGCAGCATTAAAAGCAGCAGCAGCATAGCAAATGTATTCCGCCAAGACCAAACATAACATTGTCATATCCATTACCATGCCAAACACTCCAAGAGTTGTAATACTATGATAGATATAAGAGTTGTAATACTTTCACAGTTGTAATACTATGAAAGTTTGTTTCTGCCACGGAATAAAAAAAGAAAAGCTTATTGCGACTTTTTATCGGACAATTCTGACTTTTTTCTCAGAATTCTAAGTTTATATCTCACAATGCTGAGGAGAAAAGGAAGTGAGAATTGCAAGATATAAACTCACAACTGTGAGAAAAAAGTCTGAATTGTAAGATGTAAACACAACTGAGAATTATAAAATCTGAATTGTGAGATATCAACTTGCAGTTGCAAGAAAAAAATCTGAATTTATAATTCACAATTCTGACTTCTCGCAATCGCAAGTTTATTTTCTTTTATTAATTCATTTAATTTAATGATTAACTCTTTCTCCGCCATTGACAGAATTTTCTGGCTTTCCGACTGTTATATGGTCGGGGCGCTATTGCACATCTTCTGAAAGAGCACAGAATGCAAAAAAAGAAGCAAAAACAAGCGATAAAAGCATTGCTTCTGCACATTGTAGTCTTTGAAAACATGAGATTTTCTCAGCTTTTTGATCAAAATGTTGCTTTTTTAAATTAAATTAAAATGATCCACATTCAAGTGTTGATAAAAAAGAATGCATGAAGCTAGAATAAAACATTGTTTGTTTTTTAAAGCTCTGTACTTTCTTTTGATATATTGAATGTTCAGATATACACAAAATATCCTGGGGGCCATGAAATTTTTGTGAAAATGATCAAAAATGCTGGTGGTGCCTGGCAACTTTATATATATATAAAAAGAGTAAAAAGTTTAATGATACTAATTTTATTAGGGTGGATATAATACATAATAAAAATATATTGATTATTGAAATGAAATATACCTTGACATTTTTTAATTACTGTATGTTTGACAAAAATAACAAAATTAAATTTACATCAGAATTTAAAAACATGTGCATCATTCAAAACGTACATTCAAGTTCATGTCTGTATCAAATATATTTTTAATATGAATAATGTATGAATGAATAAATTAAATCCATTTAGACACAAAAAAGAGCCGCACATAATTAACCTATAAATAAAAGGAAATAAAGCTACCGGAAATTTTAAGTCGAGTTTCTGATCGCAATTTCCTCAGCAGCAATTATGGAGTGTATGACAGGGTTTTTAAAAACAAACTAAAAATACAGCTTTTTAATGGGAATCTATGAAACCCCAGCAAACCTCTCATGTGTTAGTTCTGTTTTGATGGTGCTCATAATTATTGAGAAGAGTCTTGTTTTTGTGCTAAAGAGTAAAACCCTGGAGATGAAACTGTAGGCTGAGGAAATTCTAATTAACCTCTCAGACAACACTCACATAAACAGACACATGAAAAGAGCTGTTTATGAACCGCACAAGTGTTTCACTGTCATTAAATCAAAGAAACTTCAACCACACACAATTCCCTACAGAGTGACTGTGATGAGGAGAAAGGACATCTTCAGTTATGTTTGATATCATCGCTCAGGCTATTGTGAATAACTACTGACAAAGAACACTGAGAAGTCATCATGCCCTCTAAAATTTAAATTGATCAGACATTTGGTGTTTTTTTAGGGTGTGTTCACACTTGGCAGGTTTGGTTCAATTAAAATGAACCCTGGTGTGATTGCTCTGTTAATGCAGTTCATTGAAACAAGTGTGAACACTGCCATCCGAACCCTGGTGCGCACCAAACAAGCGGGCTGAGACCCACGAAAAGGTGGGTCTTGGTCCTTTTCCAAATGAACTTTGGTGCGGTTTGACTGAAATATGAAAACAACATAGACCAAAGACATATAAATGAAACCAAAAACAGGACATGATTCACAAGATGCAACAGAATGCTCAAGCTTACCTGATTCTTCTTGTCATAGTTATGATGTTGCCCATTACAGTTCAGAGCCGCCATCTCCTTGCAGAAGATCTTTGTTTGTGTGCAATGGAGGAATTCTTCCCACTGTTTTGACTCCTTTACACATTTTATAAGCTGTTTGTGAGTTCTCAGTTTTCACTGTGTTCTGTGTTGCCTGCCTGTTTGCTCGAGTTAGTTTTTTTGGTTGTTGTTATTTTGATGACTCTCCCCGTGTATTTAAGCCCTGAGTTTCACCAGTTCATTTGTCCGGTATCGTCTTTATTTAACATAGTTGTTAATGTTTTCTCCTACGATCTCCTGAGTGTTCTTTGTGGATTTATTAAAGACTGTTTTTGTTCTGTACTCCTTTCGTTGTGTGCGTTACTACAACAACCAATCCTGACAAAATGTTAGTGTACTTTTTTTATCAAGGAAACAAGAGCTTTCTTAAAATATATGAAGAAATCAAGCTAAATAATTTTGAAAAGAATGTTCTAATTGTACGTCATTAATTTTGTGAAAAAAGTGTAAAAATGTTATTTAATTGTGTATATTTGGATACATCAAGTTCTAGTTATGAAATTACCATTTTATTACCAGGGTTAGTTCACCCAAAAATGAAAATTCTGTCATTTATTACTCACCCTCATGTCGTTCCACACCTGTAAGACCTTCGTTCATCTTCAGAACACAAATTAAGATATTTTTGATAAAATCCAGTGGCTCAATGAGGCCTCCATTGCCAGCAAGATAATTAACACTTTCAGCTACTAAAGCTACTAAAGACGTATTTAAAACAGTTCATGTGACTACAGTGGTTCAACATTAATGTTGATTTCGTGATTTCAGTAAATGAGGCTTCATCAGGTCATAAGTGTTTTGAAATTTCAATGGATCACCACTGGGGGGCGTGACTTTGGCAGTTTGATACACGCTCTGAACCACTGATTCAAAACAAAAGATTCGTAAAGCTTTGTTTTTAAGCAGTGTTTTGAATTTGCCCATCACTAGATATTGTTGAATAAAGTCGTTATTTTGGTTTTTTTTGCCGCACAAAAAGTATTTCCGTCACTTCATAACATTAAAGTTGAACCACTGTAGTCACATGAACTGTTTTAAATATGTCTTTAGTACTTTTCTAGGCGTCTGAATGTGTTAATTATCTTGTTGGCAATGCAGGCCTCACTGAGCCATCGGATTTTATCAAAAATATCTTAATTTGTGTTATGAAAATGAATCGAAAATGATCGAAGGTCTTACGGGTGTAGAACGACATGAGGGTGAGTATGACAGAATTTTCATGTTTGGGTGAACTAACTCTTTAAGACTTGGGTATACTTTTTTCTTTTGACTCGTACACATACACAGGCATTCAATGCATGCACAGTTTTGAGCAATCTCTCGCCATGAGTTACAACCCATGTAAACATCTTTGTATTCTTTCATGCTAGAGTTGTACAAATGAGGATACTTTCTAACCTCTTCGCACAATCTCTAGTCTATGTAGGCCTCCATTGTTGCTGTAGCTTGTGTTCTGGTTTGTTCTGTTTATGCAGTTTTTCTTTGACTACCTTGTGAATCGACGCCCCCAGGGCACGGTTGTAAACTATACTTTGGGCTTTAGCAAGACAAATGAGTTGACCATTAAAAAAATTTAATTTCCATCACTGTCTTTCCATAACAAAATGTTATCAAATGCATTTTTAAAAGAAACACATTTCATTTTCTAAAAATCCATAATAAATAATATAAAATAATGGTAAAATTAAATAATTTTATTTTTAAGATGAGGTCATGTGACAATCTTTATCATTGCATAGTGTGTTCTGTTTTACATATTTCTAGAAACTATTTAGTATACACTGATTCATTATTAATCATTAATCCATTTTAAACTAAGCCAAAGACAAGCTAGAAAGGGAAAAAATAAAAAGGTGCAACAACTCAAACTTGAGCCTGTGAGTAGGAACAAATGTACTATCGGTCTGGTTGAGGTTTTTTTTAAATGCCATGTGTATTCCAGTCAGCTGTCCTTTTCATGGATCAGTGTTTGTTTAAGAGCTTTTCCCTGACCTCTAGGTTGAACTCCATCATAGCAAAGATGGAACTGGCTTTACTAGAGATTCATAAATTAATCATTGCATTTACATAGTGATATGGGAAGCCGGCTGTATTGCAGCCCAGACTTATGTTTATCTACAGTACATAAAGTCTGGTACATTTACAAAAATATTCTATACAAGTGCTTACAGATGTGTAATAATAGACCAGCATGTAACAAAGTGGCAAATTATTCGAATCATGGCAAAGAAGCCCACAAAAAGACTGTACAAAGAACGACAAAGAATCCAGAATGATTTGAGTGATGTTTCCAATGCTGTATATTATCACCTGGATAGAGTCCGGGCAGGCTCTCTGCAAATATCAGCTGTTTGGAGAGATTTAGCCAGTTATGAACAGGAGATGAATATGGAGCTATTTTAAACAGGCCAGGATATTGAAGGTTATTGAGGTTCCCTCTTGAGGGAAGTCAGGACGTCTGAAATCCTTAAAGCCAGTGATCAGACTGATAAATTATTATGGAAATGTCAAGTCTAAAAGGATTAATTTCACACAAAGTTAGTAAACAATTATTAAGAAGATGTTTCCATCCAAAGCAAGTTGTCTTGCATCATTTGGCATCAGGTGATTTTATTGGTAACACTTTACAATAAGGTTCATTAGGTAAACATTATGAACTGACCATGAGCAATACATTTGTTACTGTATGTACTAATCTTCGTTAACGTTAGTTAATGAAAATTCAGTTGTTCATTGTTTGTTCATGTTACTTCACAGTGCATTAACTAATGTTAACAAGATTTTAATAATGTATTAGTAAATGCTGAAATGTAGTTAACTAATGTTAACTAATGAACCTTATTGTAAAGTGTTACCATTTTATTTGCCTGTTGATATCAACTTATGATCATCCTTTGAACATATTCAATTTTATCCTATACCTCATATTTCAGTGGCCCAGTATGATTGGAGAAATAACAGGCTATATTCAGATTAGGCCTTTTACTGTAGCCTATATTAAAAATGTTTAAAATGAATAATATTGTCCCAACATTTTGTATTTATATTATTGTCTATTGCAGTTATATTTAAAAAATACATTTTAATGCCAGTGCATGTTTATCGGCAAACTAATGTAGCCTATTTAATTCCACTAGAAAAATCCAACATTTGCCAGCAAATATTCACCCCAAATTCATTATTAGACATAATACATTACATCTAGTACATATTATTTTCATTTTCTCTTGCTCACACAGAACTCAGTTTTTTACAAGCAGCTTTCTGTTAGTCGACGCATCGAATTCGCTTAACTAATTCGAACCCAATTTGCGTGGAGAAATCTTTGACCCTCACGCCAAATTCTAAGTAAAATGACTTGATTTTGTCAGTGAAAATTCGCATGAAATGGAATGCGATGGAAAAGACATTTACTGTGACAACATAATCACTAATGAAGACAAATTTATAAAGGCTTTTAAAATGAAATGGGCCACAGCAAACCTTGTGCCACCAAACAAATCACACAAATTCTGTAGAGGCCCTTTGTACTCGACAGACTCTTTCAACTTTTCAGTAATTCTGTCAAAGATATTTGACAGACACTCAATGGAAGCCAGTGAAGCATTAAATGAGAGCGCACATAAAGAAAATGAGAAGAAAATGAGAAGAAAACGTGTTTCAATCAAGAACGCTACTTTTTATGTGCGCGCAGCTCCACCTTGTGGTCATTAACTCCTAATGCACCGGGAAATGCCACTCGACCTCAAACATTGACACACACTCGGGGTTAATAGGTACAGATGACATTTTATGTCCAACTGAGAAAAAAAACAGATGTTACCCACAATGCACATTCTGAAATGTGTACACAAACACACATCTGCACATTCTGCTAAGATTATATGGCCACGTACACAAACCACAAGGGTTTCAGAGTGACATCTGATTTAAAATGCAAGTCTGAATCCCCTTAATTATCATTTTCGGTGTTTACAGAATACAGGAGTCACTATAGAAATTGCGATGACTGGCATAGTGATAGGCCTTAGTATAGTAAATGTAAATTTACTATAGTATAGTAAAATAGTACATTTTTAACTGAATTCAATTTGTACAACCTTAATTTTTTCAAGAATGAATATACGGTTATAGAAGTTTCACTCTCTTAAATATTAAAATTCATTGTGTACAGAGGATTGATAACCATGTGTGAACAATGTGAACTTGGCCTATAAATAAAAATCTAACTTCACCTTCGCATAACATGATTTTTCAATTTTTGCTTTTTTTTTTTTTTTCAGTTATTCCAATATAATCTAGAAAAGTATTGATCCCACACACTACTCAAGTTTGCATAATCACAAAAATATTTTAATGAGCAACATTTCAGTCAGTCGGCCTTCTTCAGGCTTACAAAACATACAAAAGTCTGTTTTATGTTTCATGTCTTTTGTATGTTTTGTATTTTATGTTGTAATTTCATCCAGTGCACATATGATCGATTCGGGTGTGTAAGGCGCTATATATTTTTTTTCCATCTATCCAACTTTTAACCTTAGATTCATTTTGTAGAAAAAAATGTACGAAAAAAATGTCTGAAATGATTTAAAATGATTTTATTATTTAATAATTAAAAAAAAAAAAGAATAATTATAAAATAATATAATTCCCATACTTCCTTGTTTGTTATTGGATAATTTTGACAACTTTACTATTATTCAAAATAATATAGATGAATACCGTACCCCAGTGGGTCACAATTGATTTTAGGAAGCCCAATGTACAGCAGAATAAATGTGTAAACACGTAAAGGCGACAAACAGGCCCAAAAGGCCATGGAATCCATCAGCTGCTTCAATCAAAGAGCTTGTTTTCTGATCGTATCAGTCAAAAGTAATGCAAATGATTGCTGGGGTTTGTAATCGAGATGAATGCATGTGTCCAGCACACAGACGTGATTCATTATACCGCAGAGGACACTGTGCAAACTAGATGGAAAGAGATTCGATCTAACGCAGACCTCTCTTGGCACCTTATCGTGTTCTTTCCTAGAATCCAACAGCACACCATAACTTAAAAAGCACAAATTGAGATCAAACTCAAATGCAAGTGATAAAATCTGAAGCTGAACCCAGCTAACAGGGAACGTTCTGGCAATGTTCTCTCAAAGTTATGAACAAACATTCTTCTAGGAATGTTAGAATGTTATCTGGTCTTTAGAAATGTTCTCAAAATGTTATCTATACCTCTTTTTTTTTTTTTCCTAAAATGTTTTAGGGGCCCTTTACACGACACTGTTTTCAAATAAAAACAGAAAACTTTTTATGCGTTTTGGCCATTCATTTACACGACAACAGCGTTTGGGGGCCTGGAAACACAAGCTTTTAAAAACGGGATCAGGGTCCCTTTCAAGAAAAGTCTGTTCACTCGGCAACCATATTTGCAACGCCTCCGGGCAGCTATTTCGGGCATCCAAGACCCTATCTATTTGAATGGGGGAATCCTGAAATCTCAAAAACTGTGTGGTGAACTCAAATTTAAATAACATATTTCAAATCAGTAACAAAATCGTACATGAATTGTCCCATAAATGTTGTTTCTTATGCTCAAATAGTGTTAAAAAAGTTTATTTTTCAGGCTAGATGAGCCAATGCGCATGTGCAGTCTTAAGCACGAGTCTCAGGTTTCTATGGGAACCGGAGCCTCTAACGGCAGCTGCAGTGACACAATGACTTTATCAATCAGTAAATGGCTCTTTTACTTAGATGGCGGGACATATTCCACCATATTTGTGCAATGCAGTTTCTCCCATTCATAACTAATAGGAGTGAACCGTCCTTCTATATCTATAGTCTTTGACGGGATTCAAAGTTTTACCATTTTCGTCTCCAGGTAAACTACAAAACCGTGAATTAGTGAAAACAGTGACGCCATGCGCGTGTGTAATACATGTTCAATCTATAGCTGTGTAGCGTTTCTTTACAAAGTGACATCGCCAACTACTGGCCTGGCATGAATAATACAGCATTTTTAGTCATTTTCGTGGATCCGTTTGAACGGGGATTGTTTTGACAATGCTGTCGTCTGTACATGAAAAACGCAAAGGAAAAACTCTTTAGTTTTTAGTACATTGTTGTCGTATAAATGTACCCTTAGTTGGATGTTCGTCTAACATTTTTTAAACATGAAAAAGTAATGTTGTTTCCTCAATGTTTGAATAACCAAGAAAAAAACATTTTTTTAAAAATGCTTTAAACATTCAGAAATAACATTTGGGAACCTTATCAAAAAGTTCTTAGAACATATTTTGTTAGCTAGGAAAGTGATTAGATTATAAATAGCAAAGGAAATAATGCTCCACACAGGCACTGTGACACAAGACAAAATTGCAGCCACAGGTAAAGTGGAAACAAAACTATGAAAGAAATCGAAAACAAACATGCTGAGCCGATCTGAGCAGCTGGTAGACACTGCAGTGACTGAAGGACTGTATGAGCAGTGAAGTGTGCAGTAATCTGTGTTTCTCTCTCTCTCCCGCTAAGGAAGAATCTCATCAAAGTGGAGATTAGCCGCACGGCTGTGATTATTTCGGGTGCTGTAATGTAACGGTTCAAAGGTGCCATTAATCTTCGCGTTCAGATGCACATCTTATTCGGGGGAGTCTCCTTGATTTGCTCACAAAGGGTGAATGCAGAAATTTCTGAATTGCTTTTTCACTTTGTGCTTCTAAACAGACTAATCTAACCTTCTCCATAACCTTCACAATAACTTATGCATACATTTATTATCATTTCAAATCACAGCCTTCAATGTCATATGTAACGTAACAGCTCCCCCTGTTGGCCAGTCAGGGTGGTGCCTCTGTTGACAGACCGGGTCTCTTGTAGCACCAATCATTACACAATCAGCCTCCAGGGGAGACCTGAACTCACTATGGACCCGAGCTTCTGAAAAATTCATCCGCCTGTTGACATCATTTTTGTCATTCAGATTTCTATTCGTCTGAACAGAATGTCTCCTAATGAAGCATGTCATATTGAGCATACTTAAAGCAGATATGGGAATTATATAGGCTATAAATGAACTGCATTTTAAGGATAGTTCATATATGGAGTCAGTAATGGAACATATTTGATTCATTCAAAAGGAAACATGTAAGCAATAGGCCTACACATTAATGATTTTAACAAAATGATTACACGCTAGATGACTGATTAAATAATGGCAATTAATGTAACCGTTTTGTCGACACAGTCCTTAATTCCATAAAATTCAGCTGTAATTTTACCAGACACAAATAAGAGAAACTTTCCATGAGTGCAAAAGACTGCAAAATGAAAGTCAATTTTTGCTCATTTTTCTTGCAATAACAATATAGTGACGAATAAAGTCAACACTGTAAATAATATTATTTACATTATTTCTGTCAAATCCTTATTTATGTCAAATCCTAAGTGCATTATATATTTATATATATATATATATATATATATATATATATATATATATATATATATATATATATATGAGCAATATCACATGAGTATCTGTGCGATATGGCTGTATATATAAGCATGGCTGTGATTCGGCCGTAGGCAATCACAGCCATGCTGATATAGAGCCATGTCACACGGCTATGAGTGTGATGTTGCATTTATACAACAGTTCAACGGCACAAGTGTGTAAATAAATAAGAACAACAATGGAGTGTCTTTAAAAACCCTCTTTTGTGAGGAACTACTTCCTTCTGCCATGGATTCAAATCTCAAGTTGACAGTTTAACAGTTGAGCCCAAGCCTCCGTACTAATTCTAAAGCATCACTTTAGAACTATTAATGAAGGAACGTTGAGTCACTTCATTGAAGCTCACTGTAATATGTAGAGTATTATGAGAGAGAGATCACCTGAGCAAGTATATTACCTAGTCAATGCATTTGTCAGTTGCATCTCGTAAGATGTTTAAAGTAAAAACAAAGTCCTTGTTTCCTTGTTTCAGTCCATTTCAATATAAAAGTCTTTGCGACTGACTCTTTACCACCATCTCATGTCGCATTAATGTAACTTTCACTGAAGTCGAAATCACTAACGGACTCTTAATACAGTATGTTATTTATATAAAATATTATTTATTTAACAATAATATTTAAATGAACAACAATAGCCATTATAACAGTATAAGAAAAAGCAGCAGCAGTGCTCTAGTTAGTACAGGATTTAATTTCAATGTAAATATAGTTATGAAACTTAATATATCAATTAAACCAAAACTATTAGCTCTGGAACAAGTAATAGATTAATATGACCAAAGATTGCCCATTTGATATACCCAAAACAAATTATACTTCATGTTTAACCACTATCTACATAAGAGCCAGCAACAAATTCCCGAAGGACTGGCCGAGATGAAGCTGTTCTCTGTGAGTACATGAGTGGTGAACAGTTGCTGACGGCCTGGAGCTCACATCTCCGAAAGTGTCTGTTTTCAAATAGGTGCTATATGTTTTACATACGTATAAATCGCATATCTGAGGTCTAAACAACTATATTTTCGCCTAAAACTATTAAAACTACATTCCATTACAAAATAACAGCAGTATCTATAAAAATATGGTGGGTTTGCTTGTCCGTCATGACACTCGCTGTGAGAATGCTGACAGTGGAGGGGCTCAAACGGTGAAACGGTTCCTGTGGCGTTACTGGTAGAATATCACATGGCTGAAAAGACCACTCAGCCAATCAGATTCGAGAACCAGAACAAACTGATGCATGTGTGTGTGTGTGTGTGTATGTATATATATACATATATATATATATATATATATATATATATCTTTGTCCAACCAAGAACTGTCTGATCTCTGATAAAGACAACAAGTAGTCTAAAAAACATTCTCATTATCATATGATTTTATGTTTTATGTTTGAAACTTTACAAATTGCTAAAACAGTTCAAACAGATGCATCATGATCATTGCAGTTAACTTAGAGCTGTAATTTCGGCACCATTAATGGCACCAAACAAAACCGCAAAAATAATGACAGTAAACAGTTTTCTGTGGTGACCTGTGCAATGTGACACTGACACTCTAGCTAATAACCCTGCAAAATCCAACATGCAAAATCCACATTATAATCACTACTGAAAATATCCACTCTCTACCACTGCTGCATCATGCTAAATATGTTGCTCTAAAAAAACAGAAACTGTGCCCAAGCACCAGCCTCCTACTAGGTATTGTTGAGATATTTCCAAGTCTAATCCTGAAGGCAGAATCCATTACGCTTGGCGGGAAGCAGTGAGCGTCTGTGATAAGCACTCACCACCTCAAAGACACAAGGTAAAATGCGCCAATAGAAGCTTGACTGCAGGGTTAAGGGTATTAGCAGACCTACAAATGCGACATTTCACATAAAAAATACAAGCAATTTTGATTATTTCAGTCCTAAGAGACAAATCCAGCAGCTACCCAGCTAACAGGAAACATTTTCAAAACTTTAACAAACATTCTGGCAAGGTTCTTTCAACAAATATGGTAACATTATTTGACTGTTCATTAGGGGTTAGGGTTAGGTTATCTGGTCTTTAATAATCTTTAATCTCAAAACATTAGCACAAAAACGTGTTTTATACATTGATCATGGAGCAGGTGTTTTTAAATGTCACTACATGTTTTAGAGTGTTCAAAGAACATTCAAAAGTTATGTTCACATAATGTTTGAAGAATGATAAAATGGAATGTTTCCTTCAAATTTACATAACCAAGAAAAAAACATTTAAAACATTTTTAAAAAAACTTTTTGAACATTCGCAATTGTGAGAAAAAAAGTCAGAATTGTGATATAAAAAGTCATATAAACATGCTTTTACTAGCTTTTTACTAGCTTTTTAACAACTTTTACTAGCTAGCTGGACAGTGACTTTATTTTTAATTCTTGCAAGTACATCAGCTAACCTATTCAAATTTAATAGCACATGAAATTTTAGTCACCTCATGAAATCAAAATTAAAGTTTTGTGTCTATTAGCTTTAGTCTATTAGCTTTGAGGCTACATGCTAGTGTTCTCCTAAGCATTGACAAAATATACTATAAACAGTAAATATACATCTTTCCCTTCCAAGAAAACTGACTAAATATGTATGATTCATCTTGTTCATACGAATGGATACAAATTATTGACCATTAGATAGCCAAAGCTAATAGCCAATCCTCCTCATAACACTTAACTAGTAATAGTGGCTATCATGCAACTATCATGGTTTTGCCAGGCTAGGACATAAGCTAAATACTAAATGCTGACAGGAAGTCCCACTCCAACACAACTTCCTCATTATCTAAAAATCGATATTTGATGAGAAATGTAGCAATTTTCATTTTCAAGGCAGATGTCTACTGACACCTAAAAATAAAAAGATTGTGTCAGATCTGTGCCACAGTGGTTAGCACATATGCTACAGACACATTTAGCTATGACACTAAATCTGGAGCTAAGTTTAGCTTATGATATATCCTGATCACATTAATTTACTATAACTCTAGTATTTCTTTCAAATAAATAGGCAAATGATCCATAATATCAGAAATAAAATAGAAAAAAAAGTATGCCACCTCCAACTTAGCTAATAGCTAATAACTCTAGTACAGTACACCATTCCCTACAAGAAATTATAATGTTTCTTAACCTAATGACAGTCACAAATGTTCTTTTTGCACAATACTCAAAGAACAGCTAATGAAACCAGTGATGTTAATGTTATGGGGGGGATTTTAGACACAGCCTAAAACGATTAAGAATTGTTTTCAATAACTGAAATAAATCTGAAATAAAATAAAATGTAAATATTAGATGGAAAAACTTAAAACGAAGATTAGAAATGCTGCCTTGGCAACTAAGTGAAATAAAATAAGTTTTCGCCAAGGAACCTAAATGACTAAAAACTAAAATAAAAATTTAATTAAAGCTAAATAAAAATGTTTAAAAAACTAACAAATATGACAAAAGCACATAAGAAAATTATTAAAACTTTAAATTTAAATTGAAAACAGAAAATAGACAAATAAAAGCTAATTCTAAAGATATTAATAAATACTATAATAGCATATAAATAATACTAAAACAACCCTGAATGAAACAATAGCCTGTGATATGGCACAGAAAATGCTCCGCTGGCTCTGTTGGGAAAAGTGTGAAACCCAGGCTGATGTCTTACTTCCTCAGCAGATCTGACATGGCTGCTTGTCCAAACACTTTAACATCTGCTGGAACAAGGTGGATTCTGACAAGCAGCGGTAAGCCAACCTCAGTATGTGGAGAGAGAGAGAAAAAAAACTCTTCAGTAGATGCACATAAATTGAATCAAAACAACTTGCACTCAATGCAACCTTGTAATATTTGTTCTGTACCTATTTGACTGCATTTGTTGTGATTCGTCCTGGAGGGAGAAGTTGTTTTAATTTAAATGACAGTAGGCCCTGCTGTACAATAACATTCAATATAAGGTAGACCGAGTGTGTTTGTTCCCGGCTGAACAATTCCACATAGAGCAGCATTTAATTTCACAAACTGAAAGCGCACACAGTGAATGGGCTGTAGGGATTACCCATACATCCTCTCAGTGGGCAAAAATAGCAGTCTAAACCTGCAAGAAGGGAAAGATTGAGGAGAATTCAGAAAAATGTGTAGAGCTGGACTAAACAGGATAGAGACACAGTTTACATCTGAACCAGGGTTTTGCAGTTAGTCTTAGTGTCAAAGTGTCCATAGTTAGTTTTCTGATAGAGCATTGTACTAGCAACACCAAGGTCATGGGTTCAATTCTGACAATTGTATGTTAAATGAACTATACAGTTAGTTGCTGAGGATAAATGTGCTATGTGATTTTCATTTTTTTTTTTTTAATTGGTAGAGTCAGTATGAGAGTAAAGGTGAGACTGAGAAATGACTTACACCAGATCCAAACCCTTCTACTCAAAACCGCACTAAACAGTTGTACTAGAAATCTCTATAATGCTTCCTAAATCTAACATTTCTCCAACACTGGTGAATGGGACATTCCTGACGCTATAATTTCCACGTTCCACCCTACTCAGGACAAATATAGACCAACTATACTACATAAGTCCATGTGGCATTGTGCTGGGAAGCTTTCATTGATTAAACCATTCAAGAAACAAGAGAGGGAAGAAGAAGAGTGAAAAGGGGTTCAAGATTGGTTTGACAGATTTAAGGCTGATGGAAAATCCAATCTACAGTCATAACATCCTCAAGGAGACAGACAACTACTAGAGGACATCAGTGTCCACAATCAGAGACACCCAAGATCATGCAATCTGTGTGAAATAATCCAGTCCCCCAGAAAGATCAGCTCCATTTTAAAATTTGTGAGTGTCAAAAACATCTGTGAATATGTTTGACGTTACACCACATAGAACATGTACAAGTGGAAGGGAAATTGATTAAATTATGTAATGTCTGTTGGGGAAAAGACCATCATCAGTTCTTTAACATCAAATAAATCTTTCAATTCATCAAACACGCCATCATTTATGATCAGATATTTTAGGCCTTGTTGCTTCAAAGTATTTAGCAAACATGCAAGTCAGTCAAATCAGGCTTACAAGTTACCAAGTTAGTTGCCTACCTAGATATCATTTTTTAAGGTAACATGATGCAGAGGCCAATCCTGGATGGATGGATGGATGGATGCGTGGGTGGATGGATGGATGCGTGGGTGGATGGATGGATGGATGTGTGGATGGATGGATGGATGGATGGATGGATGGATGGATGGATGGGTGGATCGATGGATGTGTGGGTGGATGGATGGATGTGTGGGTGGATGATGGATGGATGGATGGGTGGATGGATGGATGTGTGGGTGGATTGATGGATGCGTGGGTGGATGGATGCGTGGATGGATGGATGATGGATGGATGGATGGATGGATGGATGGGTGGATGGATGGATGTGTGGGTGGATGGATGGATGGATGAATGGATGTGTGGGTGGGTGGATGGATGGATGTGTGGGTGGATGGATGGATGGATGGATGGATGGATGGATGGATGGATGTTTATTAAGAAGGCTGTGGACAGATTTTGAAACTGAAACAAAAGTGGTAACAATTCTAATCAATTCCATCCTAATGTGACCATCTCAAAGTTCCTAAATATCAGCTGATTCATACTTTTAATATTTGATAATGTTTTAATTTCTGAATTAAAATTCATTTGGATATTTTCTTTGGGGCATAAAGTCAAAGACATATCAGGGTGGTGCAACTGTGGTAATATCATAATGAAGAAAAAAAGCCTTAAAAGAATTAAATTATTGAAAAATATAGTAAAGCAATTTTGTAAAAGTAGTATAAATATTTGAAATGTTTGTCCACCAAATCAAAGTCATGTGGTGTAACCAACATGCAAAAAAAAAAAAAAAAAAAAAACGCATCCTAATCCCAATCAAACACAACTTGTAAAAGTCATCACTGTGACCTTGTTTAAGTCACTGAGACTAAAAAAATGGGTCAAAAAAGGTTGCAACCCAAAACTAGGGTTTGGAAGAGAGCTATAATCTAGCCAATTGTTGTATGTGCTGCATGTATTCTGAATGTCAAGTACGCACGGATGTCCTGAACTCTTTCCCTGCAGGGTCAATGACGCGATGACTGTAAGCTCTTCTGGCAGAGAAGTGAACGGACTGCATTTCACAAGGAAAGATTAAGTTGTGCTCAGGGGTTGTTGAGCAATAGGACAGTGGGGTGAGACAGTGATCCTAAGCAACATTCATAGGGCATGAATTCAGGATGACAGAAGCAAAAGCACCCTGCCCAAAGTCATTTTGTTCATTAGCATAGATTTTCCACACAGCCATTTGCTTCTGTTTGATCTGAGAACATGGCTAATGTTTATGTTAATTAACTGATTTAAGTGCAAAACCTGAGAAATGAGTCACTGCTTTTAAATGAGAACCAGCCAATCAGATTCTATGACTGTAACACATACTGTAATAATAATATTTATATAAGCAATATCAGTCGTAGATGTATAATATTGCTCTATATCAGCACAGCTGTGATTCGGCCATACAGGTAATCACAGCCATGCTGATATACAGCCATATTGCACAACTAAGAGTGTGATATTGCGTTTATACAACAGTTTGACAGCACAAGTGTGTAAATAAATAAGAAACAACAACGAACTGTCTTTAAAAACCCTCTTTTGTGAGGAACTACTTCCTTCTGCCATTGATTCAAATCTCAAATTGACAGTTTAACAGTTGAGCCCAAGCCTCCGTTACTAATTCTAAAACGTCACTTTAGAACTAGTATCGAAGGAACGTTGAGTCGCTTCATTGAAGCTCATTGTAATATGTAGAGTATTATGAGAGAGAGATCGCCTGAGCAAGTGTATTATCTGCATCTAGCTGATATTCTTCAGGTCAATCTTATATTCATAATTACAAAATCAATTTGAATGTCTGCTGAGGAAAGGAATATCTTTGTCTTTGTCCTTTTAACATAAGAAGATTTCCCCTGACAGCGCTAGTCAATGCGTTTGTCAGTTGCATCTCGTAAGATGTTGTTTAAAGTAAAAACAATGTCCTTGTTTCCTTGTTTCAGTCCATTTCAATATAAAAGTCTTTGCGACTGACTCACTCATAAAATCTTTGCCGCCATCTAATAGCCTATTAATGTAACTCACTGAAGTCGAAATCACTAACAGACTCTTTCACAATACCAAAAAATAAGGCATGTTATTTATATAAAATATTATTTATTGAAAAATTATATTTAAATTAACAACAATAGCCATTATAACAGTATAAGAAGTAAAATAGGAAATAAACACAAGCAAACAGTTCAGTCAAACGTACAAAAGTAGCGCTCTAGTTAGTACAGGATTTAATTTCAATGTAAATATAAAGTTATGAAACTTAATTTATAGCCCTTAAGCCAAATCTATTTGCTCTGGAACAAGTAATATATTAATAAGACCAAAGATTGCCCTTTTGATATACCCAAAACGAATTATACCTCATGTTTAAACACTATCTACAGTACATAAGAGCCAGCAGCAAATTCCCGAAGCACTGGCCGAGATGAAGCTGTTCTCTGAGGGTACATGAGCGCTGAACAGTCTCTGATGGCCTGGAGCTCACATCTCTGAAAGTGTGTAAATAAATTTTCAAATAAGCGCTATGTTTACATAAATCACATATCTGAGGTATAAACAACTACATTCTCACCTAAAAAACTCTTAAAACTACATTTCATTACAAAATAGCAGCAGTATCTATAAAACTATGGTGGGTTTGCTCGTCTGCCATGACACTCGCTGTGAGAATGCTGACAGTGGAGTGATTCAAACGGTGAAACGGTTCCTGTGGCGTTACTGGTAGAATATTGCATGGCTGGAAAGACCTCACAGCCAATGAGATTCGAGAACCAGAACTAACTGTTGTATAAATATATATAAATTAAGTATTCTTTTTCAATAAACGTTGATGTATTGTACAGTGTTTTTGTATCTGTAATTAGTATAAATACATTTTAAAATGTTAACGCAGAAGCGTGTCTAAAACCCTTTCATATAAACAAAACCCCATCCTTTAAATATTCACATGTTTCAGCAGAGGCCAAAAACAGATAATGTTGAATATGACTGCAGTGTGTAAATCACAGCTGGAGTGTGAGAGTGAAAATTGCTTTTATTGCCTTTCCAAATTATGCAAACGATTAGTTGGATAAAATAATTGTGAGGCCCAGCAAACTGGCAACAGACACTTGGCTGTCGCTCGGCAGAGGAAATAACATCAGGAGGGAAACGCGAGATGAAATATTAATAGAATGTAAAGCTATAACTGACTGTGAGAAAAAACAGCCCGAAATATGGTGATCTCTTCACATGATGTCAGCAAACTAATATAGATAAAACAGGAACGATGCTTAAAGAATACATGTATACATATATATGTAAAACATATATGTATATGCCTTATAATTTGTACAGATTTATATATAATCCATTATATATATATATATCTCAATGATACTAAGGGTACATTTATATGATAATAAGTTCATGTTTTTGTAATTTACATGGAGCCAGTAATGGTATCGTTTTCAAAAACTTGAAAGTTTTAACAACGCCATTGTTGTGTAAATGAACGACCAAAACACATTAAAAGTGAAAACTGTGTCATGTAAATGCCCCATAAAATAATAGATATTTTATATGAATGTTTACATATTATTTGAATATTATATTTCAAAAAATATATTTCATTTGACAGGTTAACAGAGTCTAACAGTATGTATTTTAATGCCACAGGGTACGTAAAAAACAGGCCAAACTTACAAACTGATAAAATTGGATGCATAAAGGTGGAACAGAAATTTCATACTTGGAGAATGAGCAGATACATTTTATCTCACAATGAGCCGGCAATAATCAGCTTGTTTTAGTATCCCTAAAAAAAGATGAGAGAAAATCAACCATGCAAGACAGACTTGCCGGAAGCATCCATTTTACACAGAAGCCATAGTAGAGACATAGTCTGTAATTGAGTCAGAAAACTGCCTTTTAAAAGGTCAAACATGTTTTAAACACAGTTCAGCCTGAAGAAAGATTCCCAGACATATCCTACTGTTTGAACAGGGATAAACCCATATTTAAACTGTAAGATATAACATGACAAGTCGTTAAATAAATCATGAGGTAATATCACTGACATTACATAAATATTCATTGCAGTCACTTAAACACTCAGAACTGTTGAAAGCACAGGAATGAGATCTTAACAGTTTCTCAACTCCTAGACAGCAATGAGAAACATCTGAGACTTGTCAATACTTGAATGAACAAAAAACGCCAAAGACTGAGATCAGTCAAATTTAGCTGTCCATTTCTCACAGGAGAAATACAGCAGATAGGTCTTATCATTACTTCTCATGTCTGTTAAAGTGACACATTCTTGTGGAATTGTATTGAAATTATGAGATGATTGTCAGTATAATACTACAGACAGATAAGCATTACGTCAGCACATGGCTCTCCCGCTATCAGTAGCCAGCAGCTGTTCGCCACTGTCCAAAGAAAAGCAGCTTTCCTTTATTTTCCACTCTGCCTTCTTGAAATTTCATTAACACCTGATAGTGAGAGTACTTTATCTTTGAGTTGTTGCATTGAATGTTTGCTTTTAAAACCAAACTTGTCTGCTTTTTATGCTTTTTTATACATAAATGTACCATGTTATTCTCAATAACAGAATTAAACAGAATAAATCAATACAGTCGCTTTGGTGCATTTCTCAGATCACATTTGAAATTTTCAAAACTACTTGTTCAACATTCACATCATCTAGTCACTTTTGCACATCATAAAAAAAAAAAATTCTCATTGTTTTGAACAAATTGCAAATGCTTTGGTACATTCATGCAATTGATTATGTACAATATTGTCTGCTGTTTCCTACATTGTCAACTGCTTATGTCATTTTGATCAAAATATAACATATGGTTCTCTGTTGAATAGTCTTACCCCTCAAAACATCTAGGCATAAGCTCATTGCGTAAGTCATTGAATACAAAATGGTTCAACTTGTCATAAACTGTCATTTTTTTTTTTTTTTTTGGAAATGTAAAGCATTAGATCAACCAATGATCAACCAGTTCTCTAAAATAGCTCAGAGGTGCATCTCATGAAGATTCATTTGGCAAACATATATAGACAGAGCACAACACAGTATTACAAATTCTGACAATGGAAGAACAACAATGAAACAAACAGGATCAACAGCCGGAAAGAAGAAGAGGAGTAAGGATATGTGGCGAAAGGGTATGGAGGCATATATACAGTGTGTGTGTGTGTGTGTGTGTGTGTGTGTGTGTGTGTGTAATATTGTCTTTTTCTTTACATCATAATGACACTGTACTGTAATTTGCTGACAGACCAACAGTAAAAATTTAACTGTGAATCAATATTCCACACAGAGTTGTACTGCATAAATGTATATATGCTGTACAGAAAAAGTGCAGTCTTGTGCATTTTCAATCACTGTCATCAAAATCTTGGCCATAGTTTACATCTGAAAATACTAAAGGGGTACACTGTTTTATTGACAACGTGGCAAAATATTTTGACTATCTTGTTTGTGATCAATGACACAAGGACTTTGTCATTCTGATGGCACTGATATGTTTGATAAAACTGTAATAATAATAATAATATCTATACACACACACGCAAAGTATATATATATATACTTATAATGTAAATATATATTTTTTAAACATGATCACAGACAGACAGACAGACAGACAGACAGATAGATAGATAGATAAACATCTGTGCTGGATTCTGTTCCAGTCAGTGACAGTAGTGCAGAGGCTCTTGGAAAGGAGCGCATCAAGTTGCCCTTCAGACCTGGAGGCAGGGCTTAATTTGTGTGGGAACAAGCCAAATCCAGATTTGGCACCGCCGCAAATAGATCAGAAACCTTTTTTAGTACATACTCTGCTTAATTCACTTTTAAAAAAGTAATTAACGCCATCATTTGTACATATTTTTTGATGAAACATCAAGTATAATGACATAAAGAGGTCATCACTCTTACTCCTAATACAGGTATTAGGCCTATATTTTGTCATCTGTACTATTTGTGCTTTGATAGCTCAAATCGTAAGGCTATAGTTGAGAAAAAATGTGCTGTAACTTTTCTAGGTGATTTGACTTGATTTTAAAAAGAGGTGCATGCGGTCACATTTACTCTTAGATGTTGTGAGCGAAATCTAGTCATTTCAACAGAAATCACTGTGATTATGAATTTCGTATGAAGGTGAAAGATTTTGCCATGTAGATTTTGCTCATGTTTAAGTTGGTCACATGAATTCAGTGCATTGTGTGAGCTGTACTTCATACATCATTACACTGCTGACAATAGACAATGGACAATTTTTGCCTGCAAAATTTCACAAATGTGACTGCCCCAACAGAATATAATAGAGACTTGGACTTGGGTCATGCAGTAAGCAACCACTTAGTAACCCCTGAGAACACCCTAGCAATGCCCTAGCAAATACCCAGAAGCACCCAGGGACGTAATTTCCACTGGGGACAGGGAGGACATGTGGGGGACCCAGTGGAAATTACGCCCCTGGGTGCTACTATGCGGTTGCTAGGATGTTTTGGGTGGTTGCTAGGGCATTGTTAGGGAGCCACTTTTCAAAATTCTGTTTCTGCCCCCCCCCCCCCCACTTTCAAATTCGTTTATGTTTGTGTATTCATTTAAATTAATGTTGCCTGTAACATGCAATATCACTGAAAAAATAAATAATGTCAGTGCACTTGTTAAACACACTTATACAAAAACACATTCCTTGTCCTCCCTTTCTATAATCAACCTGACAGATCCGTCATTACTTCTTCTGCAACCTCGTAATTTACAAATTATGCAGTGACTGGAAAAGCAGACGGATGAGGAGGCGGATCTCTGAAGGTCCGATTTAACACGCTAGTTGTGACTGTCAGTGGCCTGAATAGTTCCCCGGCGTCATTCATGCGTGTTTGCACAGCTGGGAGCCAGCGGGGTCGACATGGGCACCACTGGCACTGAAGGTACCACAGGGATGACTGAGAATAATGCCAATCAGGTCTGGTCCCAAAGGCAGGATGGTGGTAAATCACTGACCTCATTTTACTGACCAAGCAAGCCATCGGCTCTTTTGACTTTGGCAGGTATATATAGTGCATATAGCAACACCTTGGAAAGTACCCATGGGCACCCATAAGCACAGGCATTTCTTCTGATTATGTTAATTTATGCCTTGATTTAAATTATTAATACAAAATTAATGATAAAAACAATAATTATTAGTGCTGTTATATTTATAATATATAATATTAATAATTTTGTTTTTCAATTTATATTATAATTCATAGCAATATTTGCATTTATTATAGTACTATTTACCTATAATATTATTTATTTTTAGTAGACTATACTATGAATGCTTTCAATCTATTCACACTATTTATTTCCACACAAGTGCTTGTGCCAGACTACACACACAGAGACAACCATCTTTCTATAAGCTATTTATTACATAAAAAAACAGCAACAATTCGACCAGCAAGAACCGAAGGCAGTGACCCACTGTGAAAAAATTTCCCAGTAAGGTGTTTATTGTTTTTTTCATGCTGGGGTGAGCATATCGTAACTGAATGGGTGGGAGACAAAAGGAATGAAGGCGAAGTTCCTCACAGCTAAGCCGTGAAGAGATAGTCAAGTAGCTTTTGTTGAAAAAGAAAAAAAAAGATGTAAATAAAAAAGGCAAAAAGAATAGACATAAAAGGAATATAATTCATGAAAGGCTCAAGTAAAATCCAATCTTTTTTTGTTTTGCAGTTAGTCTCTTATCCAATTGCTGCTGGAGAAAACTGTGAGGTGACAGACGAGAGCTTTAATTGAGTATGATCGATGTTACGGTAAATGGTTTCTTCAGACAGGCACTATTGATCACATAAGGAGCTGAATGTTGCAAAGCAATCATCTGTCATCTTCTGTAGGTCTAATATGACATTGGTGAGAGAAGCCTTTGTCATGGAAATTATAGAAAGGATACTGTGTCAATATATATATATATAAATATATATATGGAGGTTGCAAGTCAACATTAAACTGTTCACAAACCTTTTGCGACAAAAGCACATAACAAATTTACTAAAAAGCTAATTCAAAAATAAAAAAAGCTAATTCTAAAATGACATGGTTACTTACATGCACTTTTTTATGTTGTTGTGGCAGTAAACAACCTCAAGGGGCGATAGAGTTCCCAATGCAGCCTTTAAACTCAAACTAATTTATGTTTTGCTAAATAAGTGGTACATTCGTATGAATGCGTACAATCTAATTTTTGTGTTTTCGTACAAACATGCACATGCCCTACTGGGGGTTAGGTTTAGGGGTGCAGGTTCATGCTTAATTTTTATTACACATTGTACAATGTGCTATTAATCTCATTGTATGAATTTGTCCGAAATTTAGCCATGTTAGTTACTTGATAGAAAAAGTTGAAAGAAAGTTGAAAGAAAAACACTAGTGCTATTGCTATAACGCCCCTTGTGGTAACACTGAGAAATCAGTGCATACATTGCTGCAGTCTTACACAATTCAGAAAGATGAAAACAAGCTTGTGTAACAAGAAGCTTCGCATTTATGTACTTGCAGAGAGTATGTTAACTGTTTTGTACTCGCTAAAAGCTAATTTGCTAGCATTTGTGCATTCTGCATATTAATTTTGGATTGCAGCAAACAAAAATTTGTAATCATGCTAAAAACTGTTTTTCTATCCCTAAATGCTCTATCATCTTTCACAAAAGTATGTTGAAGCCTACCGGTGCATTTCAGCTAAGCTAAGAAAGCTACATAGCCAGAAAGATGCTTTTGCTGCAGTTTCTGTGGCCTCCTGCCAGTTTCACAGAACAGTGAATGGGGTTAGATGCTTGCCGTCTCAACACAAGCTTTCATCTTGGATTATATTCTTCATCTGGGTGAGTGGAGAGTCTGCTGCTCCTGCCCCAGAGCTCTCTTTAACGTCCACCCACCATCACGCAAAAAAACAGAAAAGCTCCCCACAGACATCTTTTTTGAACATCATCACACCGATAATTCAGATTCCTCATGTTCCACTTGTGTGGAGTAGGGGCAAATCAGGAAACCGTGAGTGCTCACATGAGACAGATCTGCCAGTTTGAGTCAAAGGTTGAGAGGGAAAAGATCCTTTTGCACTCCACTGGGCCGCATGGAAGCTTTACAGCGATCATGAACTGTTAAAATCACGAGTGCTATGATGTATTACTTTGGTCATCAGGAAACATACCTGCTCGCCTTCTAAATCTCTTCAGAAATCACTATATGATCTCATTTTGTGATGAATAATTTTACTTACACATCACAGTACCATGGTATTACCGTGTTTTTGGATGATACATTATTCAACTCTTTAACAGTTTTGCTCTCAAACAGACTTAGCTATGTTGGATCTGGTTTCTTAGATATGATGCCATGGTAATAGCATCATATTTTTTTTTTTTTTTTTTTTTTTTTTGCATTGCATTGCACCATAGTACTACTACTACCAAAGTATTTTGGAAATGTACCATGGTAAAATCATGGTATTCTTGGAAGTTTCATATGAAAACCATAGTACATGAATTTTAGCGCCATTGTATATTTTAAAAGTACCATATATTACCATCCATGGTACTTTTTTACAGTAAGAGATGGATTTTTGCATATCTACCATGGTTTTACAATATCTTTTTGTGTACCATTTAAAAAAAAAAAAATACCATGCTATTACCATATTTTTTTGGATATATACCATTGTGGGGTGTTTTGGACAATGTACTACAGTGTTTTTGGACATCTACTATGGTAGTAGTCATTTAAAGGTATTTCTTGAACTATCTTGAAATACCATCTGAAACATTAGGTAACTTTGAGCAATATATAATAAAATATGACTTACAGAACAGCCTTTGAGGGGCAGGTGTAAGACGTTGACTGTATGAAAACTGAAGGTTTGTGCTGAAGAGATGAGAATAGGTTGAATGTTCTTTTAAATGATACACAGACCTTAAACTCAAAGTGACAGACCCCTGCAGCCAGAATGACAGAGTGCGTTGTGGTTCCCCTTCTTGATCTTGTATCTTGGAGCCAAAAAACAAGTCATCGAGAAAGGCAGAATTACGCTAAATAATGACCATTATGTAGAAAATAAACAGCAAAAAAGACACAGTAATGAATGCTAGAGACTGGAGAAACACAGTGCATTGAGAACAGAGGTTAACATCTCTCAGTAAAAGCAATTTAAATCAGATTCATGGAAATATGCCTCTTAAAGACCCAATTAAATCAAAGTTCTGTCGTTCTTAGTCTATTTCTGTTAGATTTGAGGCTGTACATATGCTAGTCTATTTACAAAAGTTGACAAAGTAACCTATACAAATTTGTGGCGGAACCACTAGCACTGCCTTAAAATAATTTTTTGATTGCCAAATGATTTCATGCGGGATTTATTGACAGACAGTGTGTGGCCAATCAGCAAGCCAAATTTTCTTAGTGATTGTATGATTGTCTTCAAGTCCTTGATTGACCAATTGGATTAAAGTCAACAGAAGCAAATCAGTTTATTAAAAAGGCTGTTTATAAGCTAACAGACTATGCTAACAAAAATAGGTTACATAAAACATCTGTTAACAGACTGTTAAAGACCAAATTACTGCGATAAAGATGTAATTAGCCATCATAGTCACAAGCTTTAGCAAAACTAAAAAAGCTCTTGCTAACTGCTAAAGACAGTCATGCAGTTTTAGTCCTGCTTAATGGCCATCTGCCTCATTTTGCTGAATAAGAAAGCAAAGTATTGATGTTACTGAAGCCAAAACTCATGGTTGTCTTTTGATATCATTCCCAACAAACAAATATATGTTCTAAGGCTGAAGTTTAATTTATGAAAACATTATTTCTGAATGTTCTCTGAATGTTTTTTTCAACGTCCAGAACATTCCATTTTATCACTTTGCAAACATTATGGGAATGTAACTTTTGAATATTCACTAAACATTCTGAAACAAGTAGTAATATTTAAAAAGCGTTACATGAACGTCCAACTAAAACATTAAAAAAATAAATAAATAAATGTTCCATGAATGACATTGTCATGCTATAGTACTATAAGGCACAAAGCAGAATGAATACAAAGTTCTTTTTAATAAATCAGGAGAATACTCAGGAGAAATAACCTAGGCAAATACACATCTAACGTTGACGACAGCGAACACTGAAAACTAAGGGCTTATATAGATTTTATATACACAGAACTAGATAGATAACAAAACCAGAAACAGGTGTGTAAAGTAATCAGGAACCATGGAAACTAACAATGAACGAGGACAGGCAAACAGGATCAGGGAAAACGAAACCAAAACACAGTGAAACTAAACATAACCCTGACAGATGTATAAATGTTTTTGTGCTAACAGACTAGCTAACTTTTGATGAATGTTCTATTAATGTTGCTGGAAGAATGTTTGTTCAAAACTTTGAGAGAACGTTAGCTAAAGTTCGGAGAATGTTCACTGTTAATTGGGATTGCACTCAAAAAGGAGGGGAAACATTTCACATGTGGAAGTAAACTTAGCAAAATTTCAACATGGCTAGTTATTGTTAAACACAGTGTGTTTACCTGTTCATCAAAATGCTGGTGGCTGACGGCTAATAAAATGCAGCTGTATGTGTGATACAGGCTAGTACAATTTGATTATAATAACTTAGACTCCCATATATACTGAAATTAAATGTTTTTAAATCAAAATATGGACTGACGATATAAAGAACCAAAATATTCTGCCATCACTTATGCAGTAACAATTGGCAGCCTGTCATTGTGGCACTGAAAACATTCTGTCCAGTCTGTCCTCTTTGCATCTCCTAGTTAACACAATTACATGCTTTGCTTCCTGGTTGAGTGTGTTCATTTATAGTATCCTCTTTATCTTCATCCTTTACTCAAACCCTCATAAATAGCATGGCAACCCCTCAGTGAATGATAGCTTTCAATTTAATTTATTAATTACTTGAACAAAATTAAAATTGTGTGGCAGAGCTTGGATTGAGATGAGCATAGCGAATCATGTATATATATATATATATATATATATATTTTTTTTTTTAGGCAATAATGTAGTTGTTTAGACCTGAAATATGTGACTCATATTTAATCATAGCACCTATTTTACATTTTCGGAGATGTGAGCTCCAGGCCATCAGCGTACCCAGGCTCGTGTACCCACCGAGAACAGCTTCATCTCAGCCGGTGCTTCTGGGATTTGCCGCCGGCTCTTATAGTGGTCAAACATGAGATATAATTAATTTTGGGTACATAAAACTGGCAATTTTTGGTCTTATTAATCTTTTACTTGCTCCTGAGCAAATCGATTTGGGCTATGTTAAAATTAATAATTTAATATAAAGGCTATATTTAACTTGTACCCTGTAGAGCACTGCTTTTGTATGTTTGACTGAATTGTACGATTGTGTTTTTTCCTGTTGTCATTTATAATGGCTATTGTTGTTAATTTAAATATCGTTGTTTAATAAATATTATTTTATATAAATAATATGTTGTATTTGGTATTGAGAAAAGGTCCATTAGTACGTAATATGGATTGACTGAAAGGTACATTAATACGCCATTAGATGGCGGAAAACCTATACTTGAGTGAACGAGTCAGTCACAAGAGACTTTTAAATTGAATGGGACTTTTGTAAACAAAGGATGTTGTTTTAGCACTGGTATGAAAAATTCCATTAACTGTAAAAAGAAGAAATACAAAGATTGCTTTCCTCAGCGGACATTCAAATGGATTTTTATAATGGATATAATATTATGGACATCGACCTGAAGAATGAATGTTATATCAGACACAGGTAATGCTCGCTCAGGCGATCTCTCTCTCTCTCTCTCTCTCTCTCTCTCTCTCTAAATAACTGTACAAAATACAATGAGTTTCAATAAAGGGACTCAACATTCCTTCGTTGTATAAACGCAATATCACACTCGTAGCCTTGTGCTATGGCTGTATATCAGCACGCTGTGATTACCTACAGCTGAATCACAGCCGTGCTGATATACAGCCATATCGCATGGCTACGAGTGTGATATTGCTCATATAACAGAGTAGCGTAGCCAAACTTTTTGCTTATTGCCAAAAAAAGTTCATTAAGCCACATTGTTTTTACGCAACAGTTCAAAAAGTTGCTTATATTACTGAGTAACTTACATTTTAGACACAATATTGACAGTTATGCTGTTAGTTTTGCTTCGCTGACGAAAATAGCTCCAAACGAAGCCACAGAATCTCTGAGCCACACATTTCATTCCTGAATGAATCAGCGTTTTTTGATGAATTGATCAGGACCGTGTTTCCCAAAAGCATTGTTAGCCAACTATGGTCACAAGTTCTGTTGAATTCTGTTGTGTTAGTAATGACGGACCTTGGGACCATAATTGGCTTTTGGAAACGTGCCCTAGTTCAGTGAATGACTGATCTCAAATCGATCACCTAGTTTCATCCATGAACAAATCAGTGGTTTCTAAACAAATAATGATTCAAATATACACTGACAGATTCGCATTCAGTGATTCACAGTCATTTTGTCGCCACCTACTGGCATAACGATGTAACCTAGCTAATTGTGTGTCACACAAGAAATAATGCTGTTATTTCAAATATCAGCAATGATTACTTTTTTACAGTGCAAAAAGTTATATGTGGCATAACTTTAAATCAAAAAGTCACAGTAAAGCTAAAATTGAGTGAAGTTTTCCAAAAAAATGTTGAGGTTTTCAGTAATAACTAAGCTGAAAATGTATAGACCAATGCAGGAAAGATAAAAAGCGATACAGCGAGTGGAAGTTAGAGGAGATATAGCTTGTCCATAAATTTAGTTTTGGAGGCATTTATTGTCTGTGCCTGACATTGGATTTGGTCATTGCAGACACTCATCCAGTTTTTTCATTTATCTCCAGAGATAAATGAACTGAGGGCAAATGTATTAAGCCATAGGAAGTGTCAAGCTTCAGTATCTGTGTTGACTATCGCAGTTTCTAGTAATTAAAGATTGTGTAACTGCGAGTGATTTTGTGTTTGTGTGTGTGTGTGTGTGTGTGTGTGTGTGTGAGAGAGAGAGAGAGAGAGAGAGAGAGAGAGAGAGAGAGAGCGAGGGAGGGGGATTTTTGAAGAGCGAGAGTTGGGAAAAATGTGCTTCTTATACTTTTACTTTTGGCTTCTAGGCAAGGAGAATGAGATGGAACTCAAAGTCGCTGGTGTTTCTGACGTCAAAAACTACCTTGTAACCAATCACGTCAATGTGTGATCATCAACTAGTGGACCTCTGAACTGGTGTGAGTGAGTGGAGGTGGGGCTAATTTGCATATTCATAGAATTGCATTCAAGCTATTTTAAGACATGAAGACATTTTTTTCAAGGATAAAATGTTTAAATATGTCATTTTGGTGATCAAAAGAGATAAAATTATTGACTACAGGGGGAATTTAAACTAATGTGATAAAGGTAAAATTTATTATATTTCCTGACATCTTCTCTCCACTGAGATTAGCAAGCATCTATAATGTAAGGCCACAAAAATATGACTTCTCTAAATAAAAAAAAAAGGCCCAGTATGTAATATCATCATAATGGAGCCTACTACTACCTGACAGATATCACTGAAATTGGTGTCTTGAGAAATCATACCTGACAGCTCTAGTCCCTGTAAACAGCAAAAAAGTTTTTAGCCAAATCAGAGAACCAGCCAATTGAGTGGCTGACATTGAGTTTCATGACATGGAGGGCAAGGTTTAGGAGAGGGTGTTTGACGTTAGCAGTTAATAAGTTAGCAGGGCAGAATTTTCTTACTAAAACCTCAGATTACACAGTAAAGATTGTTTTTATCACTTGTTGCACTGTGGTGTCACATCTGGTTAGGTTTATAATTCCTGAAGAGAGCTAGCTGTTAGCATTCTTATTGATATCAAAGGCAGTTAGCCTAGTTGTGGCATAAAAGTTGAAAGTTCTGTCATCAGTTACTCACTCTCATGTTGTTCCAAATCAATTAGAGTTTTGTTCATCTTCGAAACACAAATGAAGATTTTTTTAATGGAATATAAGAGATTTCTGTTCCTCCATTAAAAGTCTGTTCTCCCAAAGCTGTGACAGTTCAAAATGTTCATAAAGAGATTGTTAAATACATAGAGCACATCAAATAGAGCAAATGGGAGCTAATCGCACTTGCTTGATACGAAAGAACAAACCTAAATGTTTCTTGTGGAAGCTCAAGCGTGCTGCCGTGACACGCGAGAACAAACCTCATTGGTTCCCACGCGTCAAGCAAGTGCGGTTGACCTTCCGTTTCTGAGTTCTGAGTGCACTCGTTTTAAATTAAATCAAAACTAAATTAAATCTGTTCTGTGATCGTGTCTCTTCAGATTACTTGGATTAACCCACTCAATGCATACAGATTTATTTTACGATCTCTTTATGAACGCATCAGAATTCTGGGATAACAGACTTTCAATGGAGCAACAGAAATCTCTCAAATTTCATGAAAAATATCTTCATTTCTGTTCAGAGAATGAATGAAAGTCTAGGGCCCATTTACATGTCTCTTCCAAAAACACAGGGAAAACGCTGGCCGCACCGCTTTCTCCTCTTTTCAAAAATGCTCAGTGGTGTCTGCCATTGCTAACAATCATGAGCCGTGTTCTTCATGAAGACGAGGAAGTTTCAGCAATGGATAAATGGATTTCCAGCCAGATTTGCTCTACTACTAGATATATATTTATGGAGATGAGAAAAAAAAAAAAACATCCTGTACAGCTATCATCAGCTGTTTGTCCATTTTGGCTGAGCTTTCAATGTTGTTACGGAAAGGGTGAAGCTGGTTCTTGTCACATGACCTGCAGTGCGTTTGCGGCATTCTGAAAAGTTGATATTTTTTTCATCTCGCTGCGGCGTAGACGTGCCTGGGAAAAACAAGCGCATTTACATTTAAAATAACGAACTTGGGCGCTTAAAAGACGTGACGTGAACGGCCACTTGTCGGTTTGGAATAACATGAGAATGAATACCCAGCTAACAAGGAATTTTCTCAGAACATTGTCTAACGTTCTGGCAAGGTTCTCTAAAAGTTATGAACAAACGTTATTCCAGTAACATTAATAAAAGTTCAAAGTTCAAAAGTTCATCTGGTCATTAATAATGTTCTTAAAACATTAGCACAAAAACGTTAATTATACATCGTTTATAATACAATGTTTCGTTGGATGTTAGCCTAATGTTTACTTGTTTCAGATCGTTCAGAGAAAACTCAAAGGTAACATTCCTACAATGTTTGCAAAATGATAAAACAGAATGTTCCCTTAATATTCACAAACCCAAGAAAGAACGTTTTTAAAACATTTCAAAAACAGAATATTCAGAGAACAGTCAGAAATAACAATGCAACAAAACATTATTAGAATATTTTTGTTAGCTAGGTAATTAACAAAAGAATTTTCATTTTTGTGTGAAGTAACTCGTTACAGAAAAATAAGTAATTTCATGAATTTAAGACTTTCCGAAAATGAATTGTGCACTCTACTAATATAATGATTAATATAAAATACTGCATGTTTTTTGAAGCGTATCTGGTGTACTTACGGCAGCAGGTGCTAATGTGGCTATGCTAACCATATGTTTAGGAAAAACAAAATAAACCAATAAATACGCAGTGGGGTTAAGAAAGATGTTAAACAGAAAGATGTAAAACAGTAAAACATTTTGTTTCTGAAGACAATACAAGCAACAAATCATCAGTTAGAATGTTTTAAAGGTTAAATGCTGCAACTCATCATAAAAGGCTGCAGATGTCACAGCAAAAGAGCACCGGTGAACTATATGTTTGTTAACTAGCTGAACCCCATAACTCTGAGTAAGCGATGAACGGCAGACAGTACTGTCTTTCACGGGAGCTGCCCTTACTGTGCTCGCCTGTGTTTACAGGCCACTGCCTCTCAGAGCAATCAGGCCCCAGCAGGCTTTACTGCACAAAACCAAGCAAGCCAGATAGTGTGCGTATGAAGGCACTGTAGATCAGCCATCGGTGTCACTCATCACAATGTCAAGTCCAAACGGGGTGAGTCATGGTGAGCAACATTCACTGTCACAAAATACTGACAGTACCACACCAAACCGCTCATGGGAAAGAAACAGGAAATTTCCGATCGTTATATGTTCACAATGGTGTTCTTGAACATAACGGATTGAAAAGGGAAGCTGTTTTTTCTGCTTGGGTGAGTCATCAAATCACATTACCCACAATTCCAATGAGTGACCTAGATGAAGATTAGCTAATGCTGCTGGCAAGCATGTCACTTAACGCGGCGTCACGGCAAACCGCATTCAACACAGTCTGTTTTGAGGTTGGAGTCATATATATCCCGCCCATCTACCCCTCCCATCCCATGATGCTCTGAAAGGGAAATAAATATGAACATATAACAGAAGGAAGCAACATTAATGGTTTTGAATCATATTTGTTTGATGATCCCGACTGTTATAGGCTTGATAAGCACACAAGCCTGTGGGACAATCTGGCAAAAAGTCGGATTCAGGAAAAACCAGCCAAGCAAATTAATTAAGCACTTTGCCACATGCTGAAACACACATAGGAAGAATCT
Organism: Ctenopharyngodon idella; assembly: GCF_019924925.1. Classification (NCBI taxonomy): domain Eukaryota; kingdom Metazoa; phylum Chordata; class Actinopteri; order Cypriniformes; family Xenocyprididae; genus Ctenopharyngodon; species Ctenopharyngodon idella. Next base: position 17,607,691 of record NC_067229.1, on the reverse strand, counting down.
GGCCAGCATCAATGTGAATATGGTAATTATGAAAAAGAAAAAAAAATCTGAGAAGAAAGGTCAGGCTATTCCATCTTCATGAAAAAAAAATGGCTAATATAACATAATTATCATTCAGGATCCAAAACTGAAAATTCAGATCATTTACTTACCATTATGTTGTTCCAAAACCCTATGTCTTTCTTTCATGGAAGAGAAAAGGTCATTCAAATAAGAATTTATCTGAATTTAATTCAGTGAGCTATTAACTGATGTAACCGGATCATTGATTTAGTGAGTTGAACTCAAGAACCCGATTAAGTAATGAATCATTCAGTTTTGTGAACTGCATAAGCTGATTTATTGAAAAATACAGATTTAAAAAAAATCATCCTGAATAATAACAGTATGCCAACTTGAAATTATAAGGTTCTATCTGCATTCTAAACGGTTTTGAGATATTGAGCTTCAAAGTTTTTGCATCCCGTATAGCAAAAATTATATGGGGAACAAGTTTCTTTTATACATGAAAATTAACGTTTTTACCCTCATGTCCCTTAAAAACCTGTATGACTTTCTCTTTCTCATGAATCACAAAATATATTGTTTTCAATATATTAATTTTAGTAGCTTAATGCAAGGAATACTGCACATTTGTGACACCACATGAAGCATCCTAGTTGATATAAAAGGTATTGTTTCTGTTGCTTACATGCATAAAGTGATTTTATTCCATAAAATGAATATGAGAAATTACATTCATGAAAAGAAAATGAACCATAAACATTCCCATTAGAGTTTATCAGTTCAGCCAAACTGATTATGTGAACCACATAAATGATTTGAATCGAGAAAAACCCAAACGCTTTATGGATGAGCATGTCTAACGAGAATCCAGAATTAAACCAGCATCCTCAGACTTAAATTTATTATATTATTTTATATTATAAATTAAGTGTAATGTGAGCGAGCATAGTGAACCCAAATGCAGTTTTATTAACGACATACAAAATAAACAACATAAACATGAGCACATGAACGTGAAGACTAAACTTCAACATAACTTGACAAACTAACCAACAGAGGTTACAGGGAACAAAGCTAGACAAAGACAATGGAAACAAGAGGGCTATAAATACACAGAGACTAATGAGATAACAAGATACACCTGTGAAAAATCAACCAATAAAACAGAACATAGTAGGTGTGTTCGACATTGGCTGCGGCTGGATGCAACTGATCTGCAAGAGTTGCTGCTTGCAGTCAGGGAGGTGCTGAAAACAGAGCGTAGTGGTGTGTGTTTGCATACTTTATCACAGATGAAGTGAAATCCCAGACAGCAACATAGTGTGGCCCAGATCCGGCCCACATCTGATACATGTGGATTACACACGGACCAGATGTGGGCCGGATCTGGGCCGACACTATGTTGCTGTCAGGGATAAATGTAATATTTGTCAAAAACATAGATGTTGTGACATTTTCATTTAATACTTTACGTACTGCTTACAGTTTTTTTAATTGCTTTGGTGCAATTTTCACAAGCAACTGGTAAATTTTCATAACTCTTATCACAACAGATCATCAAAAGTGCACTTTTTTCAAACATTTCAGCAAATTTTCAATTGTTTTAGTACAATACACAAAATCACAAAGTATTTTTCACAACACAAAATAAGTGTTTCATCTATATAAATGTTTCATTCACAGTAACTGTCTTTCATAATGCTATTACTATCAAACTTTTTATTTGCATTTCTTTTCATTCAGTTTAATACATTTGTCTGTTATTTAATCCAACTGAACTTAATGGTTAATCAATGGATCGTTTGGTACACCTACAGTTTTTACAGTATAAAAACCATTACGCCTATGGAGAGTCCCCGTAAACACATATACCAACGTGTGTGTGTGTGTGTGTGTGTGTGTGTGTGTGTGTGTGTGTGTGTGTGTGAGAGAGAGAGAGAAAGAGAGAGATACAGATACAGAGAGATTTGAAATTTGTGAACACAGAGCAGGACAGAGTACAAGGGAAAAGAAACTGTATAACATCAGTTTGATTAGAGATCCATCAGAAGAAGGGAGACAGATGGCTTCATTTTACATTATAGTATGCCATGTGATACTGTAAACAGAGGTATTACCATGGTAGAGACTGCCACATTACTGTAACTCACCCTTATAAAGGTCAACTACAGTATAGATTCAGTCATGTGGTACAGTGAGAACATTTACTGTATTGGCAGCAAACTCTGTTCTACACAAAACCTCATGGCTGTCATACATCACAACTTTTGATAACACACTGAATAGATACTATTACAAACATTATGGATTTTATGTCAATTATGTAATTTAGGTAATGTATTTTCTATGTGGCATCAGTAGCCTGTGTAACTGTAATTATTTCAGCAACAAGGGTGATTTGAAACATGTATCTTGCATTGTTTGCTATTGAATGAACTGACGGTTAAAAGTACTAAACTGAAAGAAGAACATACTGTTGTGTTTCGGTGATTAAACCAAATGTTCTCATTACATATCACAATGATCTTGTGTTTTGAAACAGTGATTATGTAGAATGAAAATTTGTACAACTAGAATGAAAGCATGAGATCAGGTTTTGAAAAAAATACTAGCTGTGTTACAAGTGTGATCAGTGATCAGAGTTTTGTACTAAGTTTTGAAAATATACATCTTGCTTGTGAAAATAGTACCAAAGCAAATAAAAAAAAAACTGTAATACAGCATCTTCAACAGTCATGTGGCGTCGACGCTGTCTCAAGTCGGACAAAATTTCTAACCGGCATGCACTTCTTCAAGTCAGCTGCCGATCGGTCGCTGCATGAAGTCGAACAAGCCTACTAACACATGACACATGAACAGGGGAAGCACATGACAAGATCACATGACGGGATAAGGAAATCACATGAAAAGACCAGGAAACAAAAGAACCACGACTATGACAATTTACAGAATAAAAGACATGAATACATGAACTTGAAACAAAACCACAAAACAATCATGTTTGGCTTTACTCTTGGCATGGGAACAGATTCATTTAGCACCCCTGAAAGGAACTGTGTATTCTGTGGGCACTTTGTTCGAATTGAGCTGTTTGTGTGGTTAAACACCCCGTTTCCAAAAGATTATTGGAGTTTAAGGCTTATTTAAAGGGATAGTTCACCCAAAAATGAAAATTTGATGTTTATCTGCTTACCCCCAGGGCATCCAAGATGTAGGTGACTTTGTTTCTTCAGTAGAACACAAATGATGATTTTTAACTCCAACCGTTGCGGTCTGTCAGTCGTATAATGCATGTCAATGGAAACTCCATCTATAAGAGTCAAAAAAAACATGCACAGACAAATCCAAATTAAACCCTGCGGCTCGTGACGACACATTGATGTCCTAAGACACGAAACGATCGGTTTGTGCAGTATTTATATAATTTTTTACCTCTAAAACACTACTATGTCCAACTGCTTTGCGCATCCGGTTGGTGAGGTCTGAATGCGCTCTGACAATGGAAGTGATGTCTCGCACTCATTGAAGTATAAGCACGAGACATCACTTCCATCATCAGAACGCGTTTTTAGACCTCACCAACCGGATATGCAAGGCAGTTGGACATAGTGGTGTTTTAGAGGTGAAAAATTATATAAATACTGTTCGGTTTCTCTCACAACTGATCATTTCGTGTCTTAGGACATCAATGTGTCGTCACGAGCCGCAGGGTTTAATTTGGATTTGTCTGTGCATGTTTTTTTGACTCTTATAGATGGAGTTTCCATTGACATGCATTATACGACTGACAGACCGCAACGGTTGGAGTTAAAAATCATCATTTGTGTTCTACTGAAGAAACAAAGTCACCTACATCTTGGATGCCCTGGGGGTAAGCAGATAAACATCAAATTTTCATTTTTGGGTCAACTATCCCTTTAACACATTTGTAATTTTTTTATTTATTTGCAGATCTCATTTCATTTCATTTTTGTGAAACTCTTTACATTTATTTGTGAATGTATTTATTTATGAATTTAGATGAATTTTTGTAAATCTCTTTACATTTATTTGTGAATCTCAATCAATTTTTTTGGAATAAAGCAACCATTTTAACACCATACTATAAACGTCTTAGGGGAGTGTTTTATCATGCTATCGCTCATTGCATTTAGTCCTAATTTTCATTCATAAGATAGCGTGCGACACATCTCTTCATTACCGCTTCTGCTTGTCCCAATGATACCCCAGAGTCTTCAACATTCCCGAAGCTCTGAATATATTTAAAATGGAACATCTAGAGCTTCTAAGGATGAGAGTTGAAGAGGAGTCATGGGTTTGCCGTGCCGTGGCACGAGGGCAGATTTATGCAGAGGGTGAATTAAGCGAGGAAAGTGTATTGTCGCTGAAGACCTGAGTGGGAACGTACACGTTTCAGGTTGAGCATAGACGCTAATGTGATGAAGGCCTGATACCGCTAGTGTCGTTTGTAAAATCAGTGAATTGCGAGGAGTGGTATGTTAGCCAGAGGGATTTGTAAAGTGTGGCTCCAAAGTAGATTATGCAAATTGGATACGTTATCTTGATCGCTTCTGAAAATAGACGGGAAACACTGAAAAATGAAGAACTCAGAATGAACTTGAGTGGAGTTTGGGGTTTGTAGTGAGTTAATGGTCTCAGTCTTTGATACTTTAATATTTAAATGTGTATTTGACCTCAAATGACACAGCAAAGCAGGTCCTTTCATCCACCTGGAGCCAGATGATTCAACAGTTTTGCAGATATATAGAGGAGGGTTACATGAAAGTTAGTTTTTAAAATTTAATTCATACATAAAATGACTTGAATACACCTCTTCTATGATGAAAATGTCTTTTTCAATTTCTAAATTAGAATTAATTTTTATATTTTTGGGACCATAATGTAAAAATGTCCTATATCATAATGAAAAAAAAAAACCCTCATGAATGATAAATAAATAAATAATAATATAATAGTAATTATTATTATTTCTAACAAGAGGCAGCAATGTTAAAATATTTATTATTTAAAAAAAAAAAAAAAAAAAAAAAACACACACATTTGTTCACCAAATCAAATGGTAAAATAAATGCAATAAATAAATAAAACATGCAATAAATAAATAATTAAATAATTACAAACAGCAAACAATATCATAAAGTGGACCCCTGCAAACCCTCATGACTTTCAGGTCTCAAATTAAGGGTTCAGTTGTAAAATAACCCCCAAAACAAAATGATATTAATAAATTCTGGATTCATTTAATTAAATTGTCATATTTTTTTAAACAACGTTACAAAACGACATAAAATTTAAACTTTTCTCAAAAAGGGTATAAAAGTTTTTCAAAACCATATGAAACCAACATGAATGCAAATGAATGAATGAATGCAACATTTTATCCTTATGTAAATTGTTTTATTTTTATAAAATGCAATTTAATGCACTGGATTCACAATTGATTTACATAGATATTTGTTCTGCTCATGTTTCATATGGCTTACGGTGTTCCATATGATCCCAAAAAAAAGGCATTTACAGACATATATATATATATATATATATATTAAACCTTATGACTGCCCTCATAATCACATTTTCAAAACAAGCCATTACAAGCACTTGTGTTGACTTCAAGAGGGTGAGACAATCTTTCTGTGGTTTGTCAAACAATGTTTGCTATGATTGGACTTAAGCAACAGGGCACAACCCTTTGATATTTAACATACATGTGATTCCAGAGCGTTTTAAAAATAGGAGGAGGAAGATGACAGCTCTATAGCAGAGGCCAAATGAGCATTCTGCTCTCTGACCTCATCCCGCTCTGAGACAAAGCAGAGGAAATATTTCTGAAGTGCCATTTCAAATGCCATGGCATACAAGGCCCCATTGATGAAACACACACACACACACACACACACAAACACACACACACATACACACACAAAAACCTAACAGGAAGATTCATCACAATTGATCAGAATTTAAAAAGCAAATGGACAAAAACCTGGTGCAGAACTTAGTTCAAGGTCTTGAGCAGTCATGCAGCTACGATCAATTCTGCTGGAGCTAAGCGCGGGATTCTGTCCAGATATACTGCTGCAGCCACTACCAGATATGATCAGGCAATGCTCTATCAGTGCTACAACTTCCTCCAAATGCACACACACACATACTTTGTCGTCATATACTGCAAATTCATCCTCGCTATTCTAATTTAACTTGGTTCTTATGATTAATGGGATCTCGAGTCTTGAATTCAAATTCTGATATTTATATTATAAATGATATTATAAAGGTATTATAAAGTATAAATCAATTACAAAATAAAAGTAATATTCTGCAAATATAATGTTTTGTTTGAAATATTTCTATTTAATATTTCATAATAAATTGCCAGTTTTTCATGTTAAAAGTTGCATCTCATGTATTTAATAACAATTATTTAAAATTCACACCATGTTCATTTTATTGTGATTTATCAAGACATGAAAAAGTACTACACAATAGGAATCACACAACATTTATCGAGGAGAACCTCAAGGCTATGTCCTGGGGCACTACACAATTTGCTTGAAACAACTGGAGGCATCATTATAGATGCAAAGCAAGGGAAAACACATGCCACTTCATTAACACGTGGGTTGCAGAGCAGAGCAGCAAACACAGAATTCACAGAGCTGATGTCTATTACGCACGCCGTAGCTTTATTTGCGCATTAGAACCGATAAGCAAGTACGCACGAAACTCGATTCATAAGTGTGAAATCAATTCACTTACCTTCGTCGTGCATTCTCTGCAGGCAAAAAGTCAGGTTTCTCCTCCAGCTTGGCATGGCAAATAACTAAGAGTAATGCGTTATGCGGAGAGAAGCAGAAACGGACGCTCGTTTGTGATGGTTAGGGAACACGCAGAAGATGTGTCGGTGATCAGGTGTATCGTGGACAGATTCTGTGGTGTTCATGCAGTGGTCCATGAGCGGGCATCAGCTGTCACTTCTGAGACCGGAGCGCAAATGACTCAAGGAGTGTCACCGCCTCACCAAAGTGTGTGAACGCGTGGACCGCCGGCACACTCTCAGTCAGATCCACGCAATATGCCACAGCAAACAGATTAACCCTTACCTTCTAACGAGCTCTCAGTAGTACACATGCTGCCATTCAATACGCTATTGAATGATTAACATATTCATATACCATTGATTATAATTCAAAGATTATCATGGTACATCCAAAAACATTATATTACCATGGTACTTTTTATTTAGCAGAAAGATTTGAGCTTTTGAGCTTTTAAACATTACTTTTCTTGATTTATGAGAACATTTTCAGCTTTTATTTTTCAAATAAAACTATATTTTGCATAAAGAAAATTGCAAGTGTATATATTCCCTTCTGAATGTAGTAAAAATGAGGATCAAATGGCAAATGTTTTTAAAGTAATATCAGCTTAAAGCCAGTACAACAAATATTACAATTAAATTATATAAACAATTTATTACTTTTTCACTACTTTTAATTCACTATTTTTAATATTAAATAATTCATTATTACACAAATATTTAATTTATATTAAAAATTAAATTATTTTAGTTCATTTAAATCATTAAATATTTATTCAAATAATTACATAATTGTGTCATTTGTGTCCTAATGGTTAGGGAGTCAGACTAGTAACCTGAAGGTTGTGGGTTCGATTCTCAATACTGGCAGGAAATGACTGAGGTGCCTTTGAGCAAGGCACCCCCCAATTGTTCCCTGGGCACCGCAACAAATGACTGCCCATTTCTGCGGGTGTGTGTGCACTAACTTATGGGTTAAATGCAGAGGACAAATTCCGAGTATGGGTTACCATACTTGGCCTTCATGTCGTGTCACATTATATGTGAATCAGAAGTACTTAATTTTTAATAAAATAATGTCACAATGTAAAAATACAGGGTTAAAACTTAATATCAATCTGCAAGTTTTGACTTGGTCATTGGAACATACTAAAGAATTTAAAAGAAAAAAGAAAACTATTGAAAAATGATGGTGAAACTTACTGAAAGTGAGTGATTTTGGCTTTGTAATATGAGTAAGGAACTTGTCAGAACTGCAAACCACAAGCGCTAAGCTGATGTGTAACCCAGTCTGTGAAAGTACGCATTTCTCAAAACAATATCAACACGTAATTCTAAGTGACACTTCACTTGCGCTAGTTAGAGGCTGGCACACATATGGAGGTTTTTCACCATCCCAGAAGCAAACTCGTAACTGGAGGCCGAGGGAGGGTTGTCAGGCCTCTGTGTTGATCTCTTGAACCTTTGGGCAACTCTGCCAAATCTGTAACCGAGGGATAATTTAATCTGACAGTAATGGAAACAACTGCCATAGTATGTTCACGCTGGATGTTTAGATGGCATGTTTATTTGACACATTATGCAGGTGATGCCAACTGTTTTGCTCATGGTTTAGTTGTTTAATGGTGCTCCAGGTATTGTTTTTTTTAAAATATGATTTAAAGTTGACATGAAATGTCATTCACAACCAATTTCTTTCCAACACTCATATGGCAATTCATAACTATTTTACGTTTTGGCAAATTGATGGCTTATACGTATGAATTTGTATGGCAATTCATAACTATTTTACGTTTTGGCAAATTGATGGCTTATACGTATGAATTTGTATGATCTCATTTGTACTTTTTGTACTGCTTACTTTCCACAGACAAATAGGTTTTTGGGGTGAACTGAATCAAATAATTCAAAAAATTTGTTAAATTTTCTCATGAGATCAGGTGGTTTATTCTGTAAATTATATTTTAACTACCTAGAACAGATCTGGGTTTTCCGTAGAACAACGAAACTCGTTGCTTAACTACCACAGTATGATGCATCATTGGAAAAATTAACTAGCTAACTGTAGCTCCAATCAAGCAACTTTGCGAAGCTTTTTGCAAATGTTTGCTGAGACTGTGGTTTCGGGAAACAGAACATTGGTAATGATGGAACTTGCGAACATGTGGCTAAAGATGCTATTGGGAAAGAGATTGTGAAAATAGACACTAAAAACAAGAGGAATTTGTGATGTCATCCTGAAAAAAGTAAAGTCATTTCAGAGGGGCAGCATTCTGATAAAAAAATAAATAAATAAATAAATAAAGACAAAGATTTTTTTTTCTATATATAATAAACAGGTTAGTTATAGTTTAGTATAGAAAACTTTATTCTTCAGTGGTCGTCCAGGTCTTGAAACACACTAATGTCCAATGTTTCATTTATCGTAATTTTTTTCTTCTCAACATAATTGACATGTTAAGAATTTTTACAAATAATACAAATCAGCTCAAACATCCGGTTTGGAAATGAACCAATGGAAATGATCTAAAAATCAGGGCAATGTTGAAAAAAAAAAAAAAAAAAAAATTCATTTGGGCTCTGCCGCCTGGGAGTGAGATGCAATTTCAACGTTGGAGAAAAGTCTTTGAGGGCAGAAGGATGTGACCCTGGTCTGATTGGAGGTGCTCCACCACGGGCGAGAGAAGAGATGGGCTTCACTGCTCATTCTGTTGGCTGTCTGTGATGGAGGTCACGGCACCCTGGCCTTTGTTGACGTCACTGATACAGGCCCACTGTCCGTCCACTGATTCCTTCCACAGGGTCACCTATTAGCAAAAGTCAATGGGAAACAATGTAAATGATGTAATTTCTTTAGTGCTTGAATGATTCCTTTAAAAACACCATCAGGTTAGAAGCTGTTAGGAAAAGGAAAGCATTGCATCTTCCAGTTCCAGTGATAGTGAAGCAATCTAAGGGTGTGTTAATACTTGGCAGGTTTGGTTTCGATTAAAACAAACTCTGGTGCAGTTGCTTTGTTAGTGTGGTTCATTTGAGTAAGTGTGAACGCTGCCATTTGAACTTTGATGTACGCCAAATAAACGGGCTGGGACCGCTGAAAAGGTGGGTCTTGGTCTGCTTCCAAACGAACTTCAGTTCGGTTCAACTGAAAAATGAGCACAACATGGACCAAAGACATCTAAAAATGAACCAAAAACAGGACATGTCACGAGATGCAACCGTAAAAAGGACCGACGCTCAAGCATACCAGATCAAGCAAACACCTCCTCGCAGCAGATCTTCGCTTGTGTGTGTAACAGAGGAATTCCTGCCACTGTTTGGATTTGTTTACACATTTTATAAACTTTTCACGAGTTTGCAGCTTGTAAAAATATTATCACACGTTCGCACAGACAACGAGCCCGTTTAGCCCGGCTCACAGCAAGGTTTTGGATGTTTGACAAGTTCAGCTGCAAAATATACGCCATAAAATCTGTTTTTTTTGTTTTGTATCTTTAGGTTTAGTGGCAGTGTGAATGCAAAGTCAACTAGGACTAAATGCATCATTTCCTTTTTTTGGTCCAAACCAAAAGAGCCAAGAGAAACGTGAACACACCCCAAAGCTCATCTACACAGTAGAAAAAGATTTTTGTAGTTGTAAATAAAACAAAGGTTACTGGAGTACGTTTTACAAGAAAATACTATTTAAAATTCCATGTTTAAATCTGTTAATTGCTGTTTCTTTGTGATTGCTGGTGAAATTTACTAGCAATTTCTGAGTGAAAATGGTTTCTACACATTTTTTTTTCAATGTAGGTGGCGTAAGATAATTATGGCAAGCTAACGAGGCATCAAAAACACCTTTTAGAATCACTGCAAACACACCATGAGTAAAAAAAACAAAAAAACAAAAACGTGCTTTAACTCCCTAGAAGCACCTAGAGAGAACTGTATTTAACCTGCATGTTTTTTCAAAGCCCTTTTGCATTATTAAGCTGTCTGTTTTATAAATGCATCAGATAATGGCACGTTCGTCTGAGAGTAAATGGCTCGACCCGTCGCTTGCCGCCGTGAATAATTACAAGGCAGAGCATCTCACCGAAAGCGCAACAACCCAAAGTCTTCATTTCAATATGCGGCAATGTCGGGGACCGATTCCCTCACACAGGGCCGAGTGCTGGGTGATATAACCTCAGTCATTAATTCCTGAACCTGAGAGTGCTTTAATACTCAGGCACTGTAAAATGAGTAATGATGCTGGGTAAATCGCTGCTCTGCAGGGCTGTAAGCTGCCCACATGCTCCAACGGCAGCATCTTTATTCCGTAATCCCACGGGAAGAGAACCAAAGACTGTCAACATAAGTTTCATGATGAAAAGTCAATGAATCATAATGAATTAGTCAAAGAACCTTTCACAGCCTGTCCTTTAGTTGGTGACAGGGTGAATCATGTTTGAGTTTGCCACGCAACAAATATATAGTGTTAATATCGCAATGATTTATGTGTGCTTTTTATTTGTCATTAGACTAGTTTGATGATCCATTCTTGAGAAAGAGAGCATTAAAACTGTCTATTAGTGCCTGATATTTAAACTAGGGATGCACCAATACTGATACCAGTATCAGTATCGGGCCCGATACTGCGCTTGTGTACTTATACTCAAAATCATCAAAATAATCAGATACCAAAAACCGATACCATGCAGCGCGTGTAGTGTTTGTCCAGAGAAGGATGTCTATAAAGTACATGTATCTAATTAACAGAATATAAAACAAATGAAATATTCATGCTATAGCTGCTATAAGCAAAACACGTAGAGCAGATTGAGCGCACATCGGCACAAATGCACCAGCTTATCGATCACATCCCTTTTTCACAGACATCGCTGGAAAGTTTGTAGTTCTGTCAGATATGGCAATAAGAAAGGAAGTAAAACGAGGAGCATATTACTAACTCATGGTAGCGAGAGAGAGCGAACTTCTGATGCATGCTCGATTGCTGATCGCTCACTCAGCACACATGCATCATTTGGATTAAAACTATATAATATGTACAAGTAAAAACATGAACTGTTACATGATTTATGTATAACTAGTGGTTCCCTACATTATTACAGGAAGTCGGTACAGTACAGTCACATGACGTTTTCAAGTTTTCTGAGCGCAAACATCCGAAGCGCACCCAGATAGCTGCCTCTCAGACAGTGTGCAAATAGCCTAATAAATTGAGTTCTTGTTCATGTCTCCTTGCGTTTGAATGGAAAAAATTCACACGATTATGTCAAAATGCATAAGCATCCTTGTGAAACATAGTCGGTTATGTCTTAAGTGAACGTAAACAGTTAAAAGAAAACACGCATGTAACAGTATTTTGGATATGTGCAGCTCTTAAAGTGACAGCAGCCTAATTATCATACTGCTGTCTTAGGTTAATCAAACAAAAGACAAAGAAAATCATTCACTGCTCTTGACTGAATATCTTTTGTAACTTTAATAATGATTAATCTATATTTATTTTATATTTAACATTAGTTAACATGAACTAAGAATGAACAATACTTCTACAGCATTTAAATATCTATTTGCTAAGCCAACTAATTTGATTCATATTCTTTTGGTTTTGCAGCCCAATATATATATATTTTTTTTTAAACAAAAATGCAATGAAAATACAGGTATCGGTACTTGGTATCGGCAAGTACTAAAAATGAAAGTATCAGTATTGGACTCGTTCTGGAAAAAGTGGTATCGGTGCATCCCTAATTTAAGCTTCAACAGCAAAAAAGATGCACAGTTCAAACTGTCCATTTTAATGAACTGATTCAAAACTTCATATATTAAAAAGCAAAATTAATATGCAAGTAAAATATATTTGGGTAAACATTGCTCATTTTTACAATATATTGGTAAAAAAAAAAAAAAAAAAAAAAAGATATTGGTATAAAAGATTTTTTAACTATACTGTGAATTGTACTGTGACTGTACATGTTCTTACTTTAACCATTTCCTACAATGGTTGACTGAAAAAGTTATTTTTAAGTAGTTTAGGAGTAGATATATACAGTACCGTTACTGTGGGGTTAGTATGATTTGTTTTTTGTTTTTTTTACAGAAATGTATGTTAAGCAAGGAAGAATTATATTTATAAAAAGTGACAGTAAATACATTTATAATGTTACAAAAGATTTGTATTTCAAATAAAAGCTGTTCTTTCGAACTTTCTATTCATCAAAGAATCCTGAAAAAATTATCAGAGTTTCCACAAAAATATTAAGCAGCACAACTGTTTTCAACATTGATAATAATAATAAATGTTTCTTGAGCAGCAAATCATATTAGAATGATTTCTGAAGGATCATGTGACACTGAAGACTGGAGTAATGATGCTGAAAATTCAGTTTTGATTACTGAAATAAATTACATCTTAAAATATATTAAAATAGAAACTGTTATTTTAAATTGTAATCAAATTTCATAATATTACTGTTTTAATGTAGTTTTGATCAAATAAATGCAGCCTTGGTGAACATAAGAGACTTGCTGCAAAAACATTTAAAAAATATTACATTAAAAATCTTTGCGTTTGTGTTCCAAAGACAGAAAGCCTTATGCATATGTATGCATTTGGAACAATACGAGGGTGAATAAATTATTTATTAAATTCAAATTCTAGGGCCATATTTAACAGGTACATACTTTGTTGTCCCCTCCTGACACAGCAAGGATGTTTCCTGTGATGGACCAGCTCACGTGCCACACCACGTCGTTGAATTTGTGGAGAAGTTTGGCCGTCCAGGTGTTACCGGCTGCGTCGTCACACGTCCAGATAAACACACGACCATCCTATAATATAATATGTAATTTAATATACCATTCTCTATTGTTTGAGTTACAGGAATAAAATAAAACAATTTATTCAATTTACTTTAATTGTATTTTTATTACAATTATCATTCACATTAATACTGGAAGAGTCACACAGTACAATATTTAGAGTAACCATTTGGCTGTTATTACCTGTGAGCAGCTGGCTATTGTGCTGGTTGGCAGACCAATGGAAGGAGCCCAGCCAACATCTCTCACCCAATCACTGTGCGCCTCCAGCTTCTGGTCCTCTTTCCATTGGCCGTCCTCTTCTCTGTGAAGAAAGTATGAATGTCAGCACATTTGACTCAAAGATATTAAAAGGTGCTGTATTTTCAACTCAAATAATAATAAAATTTCCATTTGAATTTTTGAGTGAACTATTTTTTTAAAGTGCCCGTTATGCTTTTTTCGGATTTTACCTTTCATGCAGTGTGTAATATAGCCATTTGTGAATGTAAAAGTCTGCACAGTTTTAAAGATTGAAGTGCATGATCTTCATTGGCTGCTCGTGATCAATGTCTCTACTTTGATCCTCAAACACTTTAGTTGTAGCTGAGACCTGTAAGTAGGGCTGCACGATGTATCGCACGATGCGAAAAATAACATTAAACGCGATTCTTAGTGTGATTATGAAATCGCAAAGGCTGCGATAATTTTTTTTTTATGCGCAGTTTGTCAATGAAGTTTGCCTCCAAATGCTAAGCCATCTGAAAGCACTGTGAGTTTGAGTCGCTAATAATGTTAATTTGAAAAAGTGCCACACGTCAAATTTATTAACATCTTGTCCAACAAAAGACAGTATTTAATAATATGTTTTTACTGTTTGTACTGTTGTTATTATCACTGTGTATCAAGCACTGAGGAAGATTCAGAGCTGAAATTAAGATATGGTAATGGGTGTTTCGTTTCTGACATGTGCTGTAAGTGCTAGACCAATCAGACTGGGCCATCTGACCCAGATCAGAATAAAGTAGACCAATCACAACAGACTATCCATCTGACCAATCAGAGCAGAGCAGACCAATCACAAGAGACTGGGCCATCTGACCAATCAGAGCAGAGTAGACCAATCACAACAGACTGGGCCATCTGACCAATCAGAGCAGAGTAGACCAATCACAACAGACTGGGCCATCTGACCAATCAGAGCAGAGTAGGCTCTCAGAAAGGAGGGGTTTAGAGAGACTGAATCTTTGAACAAAGCATTTTCAGACTCTTTGAGAAATGAGGTGATGTGCAATGTATATTATGAGAAAATTAAAGTGTTTTTTGACTTTTGATGCATGTAAATATATTGTAGGAGACTTTGAAAATGCTGTCAGCATTAATAAGAATGTAGCAATTTTAGCACCGTTATATGACATTTAAATACATTTTCCCCTACAATCACCACAATGTAGAAAATAAAAACTAGCTTTTTATTCTTTTTTGTTTTTAATTCTATTCATTTCTGTTTGAGTCTATTTATGACCAAGTGTAGAAGCTGACAGCAGGTGCTAGTCACTGTGCACTCTAAAATAAAGGCTGCACTCACTTCCACAGCTTGACCAGATTGTCACAGCCTCCAGACACAAATCTCTTGATGTAGTTGGGCTTCTGTCCTGTTGGCTGCTCAATAAGACTTCCTGGGACAACAGCTGGGGCCCAACTCACAGCGTTACAGCCGATCTGCCATAAAGATGAGAGAAACCATGTAAAAACTCAAATAACAGGATGAAGTACAATTGGGCCAGTCTTTTATGACATCTACCATACTCGACCGAAGCCTCTTAATTGCATGTCTTGAACCCTGTTTTGTCCAATCAGCATTCAATATGTCAAAATATATGATTTATAATTTCCCACAGAGCATGTACAGATCAGGCCCCTTTAAATAAAAATTCGCAAAAATATTGACAAAAATATTTCTTTCTTGCATCTTTTCTGCTGTATTTTTTTCTTACTGTAGTTCATGTGAAATTTCAAAGAATTTCTATTTTTTTAATTAAAAAAAAGTTTAAAAAGCTATGACAGTAATAGTACAGTAATAACATAGTTATAACATTGTAACATCAAAAATGTTGAAATGTTTGCACATTTACTCATTAATAAGAAGTTCTTGATCAGATACAATATGGTTTTAGTAGAAAAATATTAAGTTATGACTGTGTTATAACCTCACCGGGTCAAAACTGACCCGGTAATGCAAAAGGTGTTGGTAGTTTTTGAATGCATAAGGACGGTTAATTGAACTTAAAAATCTTTAAAAAACAATTATATTAAATTAAAAGTTAAATAAATCAATTTACTGCAATAATCAAATAATGATTTTTGGAGCCCTGTATATGTATATTTTATGATCTCATATAAAGACAAAACTCACTGTATGTGCATTGTTGATCTTCTTAATATCCCAGTGTCCATCTCCAGAACAGGTCAACACTGAAATTGCACCATCTGAGCTGCCACAGGCCAGAATCAACCCGAAATCATACGGTCCCCAGCAAACAGAATTCACTGCAGGAGAACCGAATGTGAGATTGTCCGCAGCGTGATTCTATGTCACAGTGTTTGATATGAGAATCAAAAGCGTGAAGTTACCAGAGGAGTCGTGGCCTGTGTATTCATACATCTTATCCCAGGTGCCGTTCTCCTCCTTCCAGATGATCACCTTCCTGTCATAGGAGCAGGATGCCAGGATGTTGCCGTACATGGGGTGAGCCCAGGCTACCTGCCACACTGGACCCTCGTGGCTGTCAATAGAGTATTAGAATTAGAATTAAAACTGACTCAATGGAACCCTAGTTTTAGTTGAGTGCTTCACATACCCCCTCAGATCAGCCACAAGGATCTGCCCTCCATTTTTGACGTCAAAGATCTTTACAGAGCGATCAGAGGAGCAGGTGGCCAGTCTGGTGCCGTAATAATCCATCTGAGCATCATGCTGAACACAGAACGACAAATCAGAATCATAATGTTGAAAAAGATGCAGTAAAAGTAAAGATGGAGGCAGGATGGATAGAGATACTCACGATCATATCCTCATGTGAGGTGTCCACTGTGTTAATGACCGAAACCTAAAAAGACACAAGACCACAGATGTGCTGAAATGTGAGTTAAACAAATATTTATTGAAAACACATCAATGATTTTTAACTTCAATGTGCATCAGATTAAACTAAGTGACATCAAGGGAATTTTTGATTTTATCAGTATGGTATATAAGTATGGTGTCTTTGAATTACACTGGAACTGGATGATTATCATAGTCATGTACTAAAGTATTTAGACTGTATTGATATATGCAATTAATTATTTTGTAATCATTTAATAATTATTTATCACGTTATTAGCTGGATAAAATATTTTAATCAATTGACAGCACTAAATTAAATATACTGCAAACATTTAAGTAGTTTTTTTTTTTTACAGACTTGTCCAAAAAAAAAAAAAAAAAGGTATTAGAACTAAGTTGATAGCTCATTAAACTCGGATCCAACATAGCTAAAACTGACTGAGAATAATAATAGTGGAAAAACTAAAAACGGTCTAAAATATCACACAAACAGCATGGTACTTCTTTTGTTAACGTACTTATTTGACATAATCAAAGATAATTGTTTTATATCACAAGAGCGTTTTATAAAGATTTGGAAAACAAACAATATCTAAATAGGGTTTGACATGTAAAAATACATTTAATATTCCATCTCGTCATTTATTATGAAGCTATAGAATACGAACACTTAAATATCTGAGAACAATCAAACCCCAGTCAATAATGTAACACTCACCATATTTGATTATATCCCTCCAACAAACTCCCTCAGCACTTAAAAAACGTCCCTAGTTGCTCTTCTGATCTTCTGAAACGAAATTACTGATAATATTTCCGACGTGGCAAACTGACCGCCCAGTACGGACTGTATTTCCGTTGCTAAAGTCTCCGGGTGGAATAAAAAAAAGGTTCCGCTCTAATCTTCCGCCCCTGTCCTGCAGTTCACATTGATTGCAGCAGAGGGCGACAAAGCGAGTTAAATTACTATCACCCATCTCTATTTATAACTGTCAGAAAGTGTCATATGTCCCAGTCTGTCCAGTGTCCAGCCAGGCGCTATGATCTTCATCAAGCTCAACTTTCTGTATTAATTTTTACTTCGCCGTTCAGTGCAGTACTTTAAAAAGACAAGATGTCGAATGTCACCTTTTACATTTCCAATCTATTGGAAAAAATGACATCAACTGACAAAGACTTTCGGTAAGACAAGTGTGTGTTATAGACGCATGTTTTAGACTCATGATTAATGTTTACAAAAATAGGCCAGTGACAAAGCAAAGCAACGGCCTGCCGTTTTCATGTCGCTTAAATAATAATTTTCAGATTTATATTAACACTTTAACCCTTTGAAATAGCGAACTGGAATAAACATTGATTGGCTACTTTGTAAATGAAAACTGTTGTGGACATACTTGTTTGCACGAGATTTTAAATTAGGCCTAGACTGTAGACTATATTCTATATATTATATTTGTATTTTGGTGACTAAATGGAAATATTAAATTAATCACCATTAATGACTACTGTCATGATTCTTACGGAATTCAGTTTCTAATCTGCTGTTCAAATTATGGAAGCCCATTTCCGGCATATCTTAATGACAAAAGGACTAAATTATGACATAATAAATCATACTTAGTAGATAAAAGTCAAAATTATGACATACTAAGTCAAAATTATGACTTTGATATTATGAAATAAAGTTGAAATGATGACATACTAAGTCATAAATTATGACATACTAAATAATAACATGGAATAAAAAGTCGAAATTTAAACATATTTACCCATAACTATGACTAAGTCATAATTATGAGATAAAAAAGTCAAAATTATGACATAAAATAATCAGAATCAGAAAGAGCTGTATTGCCAAGTATGTTTGCACACAAAATGAATTTGTTTTGGTGAAAGAAGAAGCTTCCAGTACACAGAGGAAACAACAGTACAGAGATAGTAAAATAAAGAATAAAGATATTTGAATAAGATACACATATGTATATACAGTATAATACATAAACAAAAATAGACAAATTTGTATGTACAGGTGTGCTGTATACAGCAGAGTTGAATTTTACAGGGAATGGAAGAAAAGAGGTAGGTTATTGACATATAAATATAAGTGGTATTGCCAGACAAATTTGGAAGTGCGGAGGACAGACTCAGTGACTGCAGAGTAGAACTGCTTCAGCAACTCCTGTGGCAGGTTGAACTTCTTCAGCTGATGGAGGAAGTACAACCTCTGCTGGGCCTATTTTGCAATAGAGCAAATATGATTATCCTACTTCCAGTCTTGAGAGATGGTGGTGCCCAGGAACCTGAATGACTCTGAATAACACTGCTGCCACGGTGCTGTTCATGATGGTGAGTGGGGAGAGTGCGGGGGGGTTTCTCCTGAAGTCCACAATCATCTCCACTGTTTTGAGCTTGTTAAGCTCCAGGGTGCTATGACTGCACCAGACAGCCAGCTGCTCAACCTCTTGTCTGTATGCAGACTCATCACCATTGTGGATGTGGTGACTGTGGTGTCATCTGCAATTTTAATAAGCTTGACAGAGGGTTTTTTGGCAGTGCAGTCGTTGGTGTACAGGGAGAAGAGCAATGAGGAAAGCACACATCCCTGGTGGGGCGCCAGTGCTGATTGTGTAGGTGTGGATGGTGGAGCTTTTGAAGCAGGAAGGGACTTCGCACTGCTCCAGTGATCTGTTGAAGATCTGCGAGAAGATGAAGGCCATCTGGAGAGCACAGGTTTTTAGGCAGGCTGGTGAGACACCATCTGGGCCTGGTGCTTTGCTTGTCTTCTGTTTCCTGAAGACCCTAAGCACATCCTCTTCACTGAATCTAAAGAAATTATGACTGTCATAATTTTGACTTTTTAATGTCATAACTATAATTTGACTTCGTTTGTTATGTTTCAACTTTTTATATCATAATTTCGACTTTTCATCTCATAATATGATTTACAAAAGCATGATTTTTTTGTGGTAGAAATGGGTCTCCATACCAAACAGTTTTGCTAACTAAGTACTACTATCTCACTAGTATTTACCATGGTAATACCACCTGTTTTGGATGTGTACCCTGCTATTTGGACATGTTGCGAGTAATGTTTGAGTAATGTGGTTGTGAAGTACATCAAAACTCATGAGCACTATGGTGAAACAAATGAAAGGTTTATGGCAGCCAATGACCTGATGATGGAGCTCCAGAAGGATTCAATCAAACTGGACGAGGAGAGCGAGAGGAAAGTCGTGACCATGCTGCTCAAACTTCTGGAGGACAAAAATGGAGAAGTGCAGAATCTAGCTGTCAAATGGTATTTTCTCATTTAGATTTTCTTCCAAACATGAACAATATATGGTTTGTGATCATGACTCTTTCTGGTTTGTATAGTCTTGGTCCTCTCGTGGGAAAAGTGAAGGAGTGTCAGGTGGAGACGATGGTGGACACTCTCTGTTCCAACATGGTATCCAACAAAGAGCAGCTGAGGGACATTTCCAGCATGGGCTTGAAGACCGTCATCGCTGAACTGCCATCTTCATCTGCTGGTATCATGGCGATATAATAGAGATTTCTGACTTTTCAGGATCTTTTTTGGTAATAGTTGTTGTATTGTATTCAAGGTTTGAGCCTCACAGTCAACGTCTGTAGGAAGATCACGTCCCAGCTGATTGGAGCATTGGGAATGCAAGACGACGTGTCCATTCAGCTGGAGGCTTTGGATATTCTCTCCGACATGCTGGGCAGGTTGGTCAAAATGTCTTGTACTTGCATGAAAAGTGTTTATCAACATTCACCCATCAGCCTGATCACATTATTTGACAGGTTGAGCACTGCTCTGGTGAGCTTCCATCAGTCGATTCTGACCAGTCTCCTCGCCCAGCTCATGAGTCCCCGTATGGCTGTAAGGAAACGCTCTATAATCGCGCTGGGACACCTGGTGCCAAGTTGTAGTCCCACTCTGTTCACTCAGCTCACCGAACACCTCATGGGCGAGCTGTCCCGCGGACCGCCCACAGCCAGCGTCCGCACTTACATCCAGTGCTTGGCCACAGTCAGCAGACGAGGAGGACACAGAATTGGTGAGAGACGATTTTATATTTATGCTTGAATTCTGTGTCAATGTTGAGGGCATGTAGTATTACAGTGTGACCAGCAGAGGGAGCTGAAGAGACTAGCAAAGATAAAATCAACAAGTTAAAACATACTAAAATGTCTTTTGGAGATTTTGAATATGGCTGTATTAATATTGAGTCTTATGATATGAAGGTGAACATCTGGAGAAGATTGTGCCCATGGTGGTGAAGTTTTGTAACGTGGAAGATGATGAGCTACGCGAGTTCTGCTTTCAAGCTTTTGAAGCTTTTTTTAGCAGGTAAAACTATGTCTATATTATTTGGTTTATAACTTAAAAAATCTACTTTTTCAACATGACACAATGCTTTTTCTCTCTGTGTGTACTTGTAGGTCAGATATGAAGTCTTCTTATATATTAAATTCTTTCCTGTTTTTTTGACAGATGTCCAAAGGAAATGTCCCCTCACCTCCCAACAATTATCAAGTTGTGTTTGAAGTACATAACCTATGACCCCAATTACAACTATGATGCTGATGATGACCAGGATGACAGTATGGACATTGAGGAAAGAGAGGATGAAGAGCAGGGTGATTAATTTGACCATCATTGTGCAATTTTAGGAGTTATAATTCCATCTTTAAGCACACATCAATATTATCTTTTTTGAAAAAGAATTACAAATCATTACTAATGGTACATACAAAGTCAAGTTTCTCTAGCTATGTATGAGATGAGGCAGATGGCGGATGTAGTTCTGCCCACTCTGAGTGTGATTTTCACAGTCAACACACTTGTAATCTATAGAGTCTGATGATGAATACAGTGATGATGAGGACATGAGCTGGAAGGTGCGGCGTTCCTCTGTGAAATGTCTGGAGGCGATAATCAGCAGCCGCAGGGATCTGCTGGTGGAGCT
Organism: Ctenopharyngodon idella; assembly: GCF_019924925.1. NCBI lineage: Eukaryota > Metazoa > Chordata > Actinopteri > Cypriniformes > Xenocyprididae > Ctenopharyngodon > Ctenopharyngodon idella. Next base: position 17,585,967 of record NC_067229.1, on the reverse strand, counting down.
CTATGGATCTGTAGGCCCAGTGTTGGTGTCCCGATTCAAAGAACGTGAGGAGAATGTTAAGACTGACATTTTCTCAGCCTTTGTGGCTTTGCTCAGACAGACCAGACACCCTCATGGTGCCACTCTGGACACGGAAGCTAAAGAGGAGCCAGCTGTCTCTCTCTTGAAGAAACAGGTATAGTTGTCTGCAGGTTATTGACCCAAACTACATGGTGCATATCTCCTAAAAATAGCTCTCACCTGCTTTCACAGGTACCGACGATAGTAAAAGCCTTACACCGACAGCTAAAGGAGAAAAGCATAAGAAGTAGGCAAGGTTGCTTCAGTCTCTTGACAGAGATGGCCAATGTACTGCCCAGTCAACTAGGAGAGCACATACCAGTCCTCATTCCAGGTCAGATTAAAAGAATGAAATGCTATGCTAACACCCTGTTTACACTGGACACGATCGGTGCGACACATCAAAAATAATATAACCACTTAAGTATGCAGGGTGACGAGTAAACTGATGCCCCGTGCAACTTCTGACATACTCCACAAGCTTGCACTACTTCTGACAAGAAGGGTGATTAATTTGGAAAGTTTGCTTTGACATTTCCACCGTAGATAGCCTCAAGCGGTTGCAGCATGTGATGCAAAAATGGTCGCACCTGGTGTATTATGTATTATATTAGTCAATTATTGTCTTTTCTTGGCTGAGTTTAATCACTATAGTCTCATATAACAGAGTTGTAATAAATTAATCCCTGATACTTCAACTATCAAGATGCCTTTGGCGCTTTTGCGCCCAATTAAACTTTTTAACCAGTTTTGTAGCATATTATTTTCAGTGTATACATTCATTTCAGATTTTCTCTCTCTTTAGGTATTATTTTCTCCTTGACAGACAAGACGACCTCTTCAAATATGAAGATTGATGCCCTTTCTTTCCTCAATGTTCTCTTGAGTAGCCACAACCCGGAGATCTTCCACCCACACATTAATGTCATTTTACCACCGGTGATCCAATGTGTCGAAGACCCGTTTTATAAAATCACATCTGAGGCCCTCCAAGTCACCCAGCAGATTGTCAAGCTCATGCGGCCGCTGGACAAGCCCATCGCTTTTGACGCCAAGCCTTACATAAAGAACGTGTTTGCTTGCACCTCGAAGAGGTTGAAGGCAGCTGACATAGACCAAGAAGTGAAAGAAAGAGCCATTTTCTGCATGGGCCACATTTTGAGTCATTTGGGTGACCAGCTTGGTGCTGACCTGCAGCCCACATTGCAGATATTTCTGGAAAGGCTTAAAAATGAAATCACCAGGCTTATCGCAGTGAAGACTTTGACTCTTGTCGCTTCCTCGCCACTTAAAATTGACCTAAGACCCATTTTAACAGAGGGGATACCAATGCTTGGATCCTTCTTGCGGAAAAACCAGCGGGCCCTTAAGCTGAACACCATAACAGCCTTGAATGTGATGGTCACAAAATACAGCGACAGCTTCAAGCCCCCAATGATAGAGTCCATACTGACTGAGGTACCTGCTTTGATTCAAGAGAGTGATATGCATATCTCACAGTTAGCTATAATGCTGATCACGTGTATGGCCAAAGTTTGCCCGTCCTCTTTGAGCAAAATTGGGGGGACGATCTTACCTGAAGTGCTTAACTTAGTCCATTCTCCACTGCTACAAGGAGGTGCTCTAAATTCAATACTTGAGTTCTTCCAGGTTCTTGTAGCAACAAAGGCCAACAACATGGGTTACAGTGACCTTCTGAAAGCCTTGAGAGGGCCTTTCTACGATTCAAAGTCATCGGACTCCATGTCCGTGCATAAACAGTCCTACTACTCCGTGGCCAAATGTGTAGCAGCGTTGTCGACGGCCTGTCCCAAAGAAGCTTCTGCAGTGGTTACCAACCTTATCCAGGATGTAAAGAACCCCAAATCATCCGAGTCGGTGAGGATTCTCTCATTGTTGTGTCTTGGGGAGATTGGACGCTTTATGAACTTCGAAGGGCACAAGGAGCTGAAGGGAGTCATGATGGAAGCCTTCAGTTCTCTGAACGAGGAAGTTAAGTCTGCCGCATCTTTCGCCCTGGGAAACATTTGTGTTGGAAACTTGGGGGAGTATCTGCCATTCATGCTCAAGGAGATCGGCAGCCAACCAAAGAGACAGTACCTGCTTCTGCACTCCCTCAAGGAAATGATCACTGCTCTGTCAGCCGAAAGTCTCAAGCCTCATGTGGAGAACATCTGGGCTCTGCTATTCAAGCACTGTGAATGCGCAGAGGAGGGCACTCGCAATATTGTAGCTGAATGTTTAGGGAAACTCACATTGGTCAGTCCATCTGAACTTCTACCAAGGCTAAAGAAACAGCTGTCCTCAGGTAATATGAGATGAAACATTACCTTGATTTTACTTAGTAGAAAATGGGTTTGTTTCAAATGTATAGTTTTAAAATGGGGTTTAAATCAAATGAAGTGTTTGAAATACATGAGTGGGCTGCACAAATATCAACAATAAGCAAGCAAATAATTATTGTTCTTCCAGGGTCTCCTCTTTCCCGCAGTACGGTTGTAACTGCAGTGAAGTTCACTATTGTAGACCACCCTATGCCCATAGACTCACTCCTCAAAGGATGCATTGGTAAATTGCGTATACTTTGTGCTTTTCTGTGGATAATAAATGTAAATGATATATATATATATATATTTTTGGTGAATGCATGATAGATACTTAAACCCTTAAACCCTTGAACTAATGGCCTAGTTTGTAATTCTGCTATTAGGTGACTTCCTGAAAACACTCCAGGATCCTGACCTCAATGTTCGGAGAGTGGCTTTAGTCATGTTTAATTCAGCTGCCCACAACAAGCCTTCCCTGATCCGTGGACTTCTGACATCACTTCTCCCACATCTATACAATGAGACCCAGATCAGAAAAGACCTTGTTCGAGAGGTACAAATTATGAACATTAAAAGTACATGAAACCTGCCATATAAAACAACATGATGTGTAAAATATTGTAAATACTTGTACACAAACCCTGAAAAAGAAATTCAAATTCTATTTGAAATTTAATTGTAGACCTTACCAAATTATGGCATGTTAAATCACATCTCAGGTAGAGATGGGCCCCTTCAAGCACACAGTAGATGATGGGTTGGATGTCCGTAAGGCGGCGTATGAATGCATGTACACTCTGTTGGACAGCTGCCTGGACTGTTTGGATATCTTTGAGTTTCTGAATCACGTTGAGGAAGGCCTGAAAGACCATTATGACATTAAAGTAAGTGTATTTTTGGTGAGGTAAGGATCGGATGCAACTGCATTATTATTTAACATTGTCCAATACATTACATAGGATTAAAGCAAGCATATTTTCACCATTCATTCCCTTTAAGATGCTCATGTTTCTGTTTTTTTCAGATGCTGACCTTCATTATGCTCGCCAGAGTTTCTAAACTGTGTCCAGCTGCTGTGGTACAAAGGCTGGACAGATTAGTGGAACCACTGAAAGCTACTTGCTCTACAAAGGTAAGACTTAATATGACAGCGGTTACGGAATACGTTTTATTATGTCCTGAAAGCACATACTCTGTTTCTCCTGCTATCTCTCATTCAAACGCACACACACTTGCACAGAAAGTCACATTTTGTAATATTTGCATTGTTTTATTTTTGTTATATGGATTATTTTCTCATAAACACCCCTGTTAGTAACATTATCCATTACATTTCACATTTAAGGTAATATAATGGTAATAGAATCTGGCTACTTTTTGATTATTTTTAGATTACTTTTGACCTAACTCATTCATCACATTGATTTGAATAGGATAATCTTGTACCATATTGGTATAAAAATACAAACATAATATGTTACATTCTGTCATCAACAACACGAAGTGCATTAAAGTTGCAGTAAGTGATTTCTGAGAATCGCTGTTGAAAGTGGATCAGACCGAGCAACAAAACACACTCGCAGCCAATCACCAGTAAGGGACGTATACACTCATCAGGGGGGAGGTGCCTGTGTTGCATAAGCTGCGTCCCAATTCAGAGGCTGCATCCTTCGAAGGACGCAGACTTCAAAGGCCACGAAAGTTAGAACGAGCATTGTTAAATGGGACATTCTAGCCTACAAAGGATTGTTTTTGTCAGCTAGCAACTGTGACAGCTGACGTTGATGAGTGGCAGTAACATTTGTACTGGACTTTTTTGAAAGTTATATTAAACTGCCTGAAAACAAAACAGGGTTCTCAAACTGTCTAAATATGTTCACCATGGTCCCTTTCTTTATATAATAAAGAGTATAAACTATATATAATTGCATCTTAGTAAGATATGTCAACATTTGAACCGATTTAAAAGCTTTTTTCTTTTTTTTTTTTTTTTTTGTATCATTAGATATTTGACTAAGCTGAAACCCAATACTCATGTTTAAAAGTGTAATTTGGCAATTTCTCTCTCAAAAAAGCACCAGCACACAATGAATTCTGGGGTAGGCAAGACCACGGAGGATCCATCTGTCATATCCTTCATTGCACGGGAAACGAAGGACACATTTGGAGGCCATATTTGAAGGACCCTTTGAATTGGGACAGCCTTCGTAGCACCTCTGTGATGCAATCGGCCTTTGAAGGATGCAGCCCCCGAATTGGGACGCAGCTTGTCCATGTTTGTGCATTTGGGGCGGAACTATCAAGATAGGGGTGTGATCCTTTTGGGTAGGGGCGTGTTTGTTTTGGTGATTTCAAACATCAATAGCATTTCTCAGAAATCGCTTACTGTTCCTTTAAATATTACATTACGTCAGGGTTTCCCAGACTGATATACCTGCAGAGGTTCATGAGCTTAATAAAAAGCTATTAATTAAATCATAAATATTTAAAATTAAAATAATTTTAAAATAAAAACAATCAAAATAAAACTTTTTTTGCCTGCATGTCATGTGACCATGACCAGAGAACCATAAACTATTTATTATTATTATTATTATTGACTTAATTTTATTATTGACCTAACTTATTAACTTAAAATCCAAAGGCTTACTTCAAGTAAATATGGTTCAGCTGACAAAAAAGTTGGGGAATCCCTGCATTGCATGTCAATAAGAAATGCCCTGAAATTGTACATTTTAATGTGTTTGAAAGACAAAAATTAATAATAATTTGTTACATTTACAGTATATATCACTTTTCTCTGACCTCAAAGCTCTTTACATGGAAGGGGGGAAGCCTTCCAAAGACAGTAATACATGGTTAAACAACTCACTGAATGATAATTCAAATAATAATTAATGTGTTCCCCAGGGAGTTGATTAGATATGCAATGTTGAGAAAATATTTCTTAAAACTGAAATGATTTCTGTAAATCCAGTGATGAAATGCTGTAGGTCTTAGTTTTCAGTGATAGTCACATGACTAGTGGCTGGTCTGTGTGTGCAATTCCACAAACCTGGAAGACCTTCTGAACATATACAAGCAGTAGACTTTTATAGAAAGGAAAATTTAAAAGATAGAAAGGAAGTAGTAGGGAGAATCAATGAATGAATTATTGCCATTGTGAGAACATGTAAGCATGCAAAATAAAACTGTAGTCTGATTATGAGTATTTTAAAATGTAATAACCAATAACAAGTACTTTATTTTCATAATCTGATTATGTAATCCAGGGTACATGCAATCAGTTACTGCCCAGCACTGCTTCTCAATAAACAATAATCTAGTTTTTAATGTTTTTATTTTATATCTTTCTTTATTAAGGTAAAAGCTGGTTCAGTGAAGCAAGAGTTTGAGAAACAGGAAGAGCTGAGGCGCTCTGCCATGCGTGCTGTCGCTGCCCTGCTGTCCATCAGCGAGGTGGAAAAGAGCCCTGCTATGGCAGACTTTGCAAACCAAATCAGAAGCAATGCAGAGATGGCCACCATCTTCGAGAGCCTTCAAGGAGACCCCTTAACAGGGGCTGTGGAATCGATGGACACTAGTTAGGACTCGGATCTGTGTTATCGTTTGTGGTTACAGAACCTGCAATGGACTACAGTTTTGTTGTGAAAATAAACACTTTTAAAGCTTGAAGCTTATTTTCTACAGAATCTGTATCCATCCTAAATAGGATTTGAAATTAGAATTTGCACATCCTAAATCGTAGTATGTTGAAATGAGTATTGCAAAGAAACCCAGATGGTCTACTTTTTCTGGTTAGAATCCTAAGTGCAGATCCGTACACACCAACGGCTGATATTGCACGTTGGACGAGGATTCGATTATAACTACAAACACAAAAAGCTAGAAACTACAAATATGGCAGATGTGTGAGCCCAACAGTTAAAGGGTTAGTTCACCCAAAAATGAAAATAATGTCATTTATTACTCACCCTCATGCCGTTCCACACCCGTAAGACCTTCGTTAATCTTCGGAACACAAATTAAGATATTTTTGTTGAAATCCGATGGCTCCGTGAGGCCCACATAGAGAGCAATGACATTTCCTCTCTCAAGATCCATTAATGTACTAAAAACATATTTAAATCAGTTCACGTGAGTACAGTGGTTCAATATTAATATTATAAAATGACGAGAATATTTCTGGTGCGCCAAAAAAACAAAATAATGACTTGTATAGTGATGGCCGATTTCAAAACACTGCTTCATGAAGCTTCGGAGCATTATGATTCAGCATGTCGGAGCGCCAAAGTCACGTGATTTCAGCAGTTTGGCGGTTTGACACACGATCCTAATCATGATTTGACACGCCGATTCATAATGCTCCAAAGCTTAATGAAGCAGTGTTTTGAAATCGGCCACCACTATACAAGTCGTTATTTTTTTTATTTTTTTTGGCGCACAAAAATATTCTCGTCGCTTTATAATATTAATATTGAACCACTGTACTCACGTGAACTGATTTAAATATGGATCTTGAGAGGAAATGTCATTGCTGGCTATGGAGGCCTCACTGAGCCATCGGATTTCAACAAAAATATCTTAATTTGTGTTCAGAAGATGAACGAAGGTCTTACGGGTGTGGAACAGCATGAGGGTGAGTAATTAATGACATTTTCATTTTTGGGTGAACGAACCCTTTAAGTAGAGGTTTGAATGATTAATCAGTATCTAACCTGCCAAAGATATTTATTCAATGTTATAAACAACAAATATTCCGTCTGCAACAACATTGTGAACTTTTATAAAAATGTTTGGTCATTACCTTTTAAATGCATCATTATGCAAACACATTAGTGTCTCCACATGAAAGACCCACTGGCAGATCCAATGTACTGCTACATTTCTCACCGAAACGGTAGGAAATTTAATTGAATGTGGAGGATTGGGGTTTTTAACTGACAAGATGATTGATGGCAGTTTAAAGTAACAGGATGCATGTAACAAAGAAACAGTGTGGTCCGTTAAAGACGCAATTATGACAAGTAGTGTATGTCCCAAAACTTGCATACTCTTCTGCTACACACTGAAAAGTATGTACATTTTCTTCACAAAAACAGTAAATACTTTCAAAGCATAGTATAAAGTAGATAAACTGGGACGCGGCACATCTTCTAAACAAAAAGAAATGAGACGGAACACACAAGTGTGGTTTTATATTTTTCACTTTATTGAAAAGACAACAAGATAACGATATTATTCGTTCTCCTCGCTGCGGAGTCTGGCGTTGGGGTTTGTGACCTTAATGGCCAACTGTGCGGCCCTCTCCACAATCAGCTTCCTGTTCTTTGAGGACACATTGTGGGCAATTTCAGCACAATGGGTCCTGCAGAGAAAGAAAAAAGCATTAAGGTTAATCACAAATTCACATTTTAAAAACAATGAGAATGCAACATTGCCGTCCCCACCAGAAAGGGACACATTCAAGTTACACTTGTACACAAACTTGTTATACTCTAGTACATGACCTAGCTATACTTCGAAGAGGCTCAAATACAAGCGTTAGTCACTTGTTGCAGATTATCTTCCACCTGCTGGCTATGGCAAGAGCTAGAGGTAGAATGGGTATTTCCTCCGCCATGCTATTTCTCTGAATTCAATACCTGGGATGAATACGGACAATTCAGCAGGTATGATCACAGAGACAGACAGTTCTAGCCTAAGCTCTTTAGACAAATGAAACCTACTAGTTACATATTATCAGACCACAAAGAACTACCATAATAAAAGATTTCAAAGGATTTACACATGATAAATCATCTAAGCAAATTCACATTGTGTATAAAAGTAGCAATATAAAAATCTTTTTGCTCTTACTTGTTGCTCATCATGAGGACTTCAAGTTCCTTGACATTGTGGACCAGGAACTTCCTGAATCCAGAGGGCAGCATGTGTTTGGTCTTCTTGTTACTTCCATAACCGATGTTGGGCATCAACATCTGACCCTTGAAGCGTCTGCGCACCCTGTTGTCAATACCTCTGGGCTTCCTCCAGTTTTTCTACAGAGAGATTATTTATATTAGATCATGACTGTTATAGAAGACTAAATTAATGGCGTTGTCTACTATATCAAGCTACTTAAAGAGTTAGTTCACCCAAAAATGAAAATTCTGTCATTAATTACCCTCATGTCGTTCCAAACACTCAAGACTTTTGTTCATCTTCGGAACACAAAAGATCTTTTTGATGAAATCTGAGAGCTTTCTGTCCCTCCGTAGACAGCTATGCAACTTACACTTTGACACTTCAAAAAATTCATAATGAGATCATAAAACTAATCCATATGAATAGAGCGGTTTAGTCCAAATTTTCTGAAAAGACTCAATCGCTTTATAAGATGAACAATTTAGGCTTTTATTCACATATAAACATCAGTTGTGGTAAACGACAGCTCAACCATGTTTGCTTGACGAGAACGAGAACCAATGAGGTTCATTCTCATGTTACGCAGCACGTCTGAGCTTCCAGAAGAGGTTTGTTCTGCTGAGCTTGTGTTTGTTCCCTACTGAATGTTTATGTGAACATAAGCTTAAATTAAGTCATCATATAAAGCGATTGTCTCTTCAAAAAAATTGGACTAAACTGCTCAAGTCATATGGATTAGTTTAATGAACTTTTTGAAGCTTCAAAGTGTAGCTGTCAACGGAAGGACAGAAATCTCATCAAAAATATCTTCATTTGTGTTCCGAAGATGAACGAAAATTTGGAAAGACATGAGGGCACGTAATGACAAATTTCATTTTTGGGTTAACTAACCCTTTAAGTTCATCTTGAATGTGTTTTGGACAGCTATTGCATTTGAAAAACATTCTGCATAAAAAAGGCTACTGCTCATGCTCAAAGATAAGAACTTGCTGCAAGTGTCCAGCAATTATGCAACACAAATTAAATAAATATACATAGCATTCATATTTATAAAAATAAAAAAAAATACTGCAGTGCTTAAAGTCGCAATGAAACGGAGGCAGACTGCTTACACTGATCTTGACATAGCGGTCCGACTGATGTCTGATGAACTTCTTGGTCCTTTTCTTGACAATTTTAGGTTTGGTGAGGGGTCTGAGGGCTGCCATGATGCCTACGAAATGTACAAGCAAAAACGAATTAGACAATGAGTTTAAAACCACAGGGTATACAATACAGAAATACCTTTACAAAACTAAAAAATCATTAGTGATGAACAATAACTCATCTTTGACTACAGCAATCTACGTTGACATGTAGTATGTACGTTAGCAATGTTATTAAACTGTCTTTTGACTAGGTCAACAAAAAACAAGTAAATTACAGCACGCAATAAAATACAAGTTTAACAAAACCTTTTACCGTTTAAAACTACGACAGATATCTAAACGGCGACCGCGATACAAACATGCACAACACATTGAACTAACACAAGTACTAAACATAACATGCTGTATTGAGCGTGAGAGTCCAAGTCATCTATTTTTAAGTGTAAGGGACTCTGTTGTAATGTTAAAGAGAGCAGAACAGTTTATTATATTTTGTGACTTCAGTGTTTCATACAGATCACACCAATGGCCGCCATGTACAGACCCCCGTGTGATAATTCATATAAATATCGGGTATTCCATCGCTGCATGAGCTGCAATATCAGCCCATTTAAGTTCAGTGAACACTAATACAACACGATAGACTGCGAAATGTTTATTTTCTTCAGAATGTAAAAGGATGAATTAAGATTTGAATCCGCTCACCGTTCGGCCTGCCTTTACCGAAGACAGTCCTGAAGAAGAGGAGGAAGTGACGCAGTGACGGCCTGGAAATAATATCAGGCAGCGGAAGTCACTCCTGCTCTGAAATGTGGCCGTGTACAACATTAGCTGGTGTGTTGTCAAACTGTTGCATGGAAAAAGTTTGGATGTTGGGTTTTAGGTATATAACTAATACAGCAGGGAAAAGTTGTTTCAAATTATTTCATAGTTTTTACCAAGTAAAACATTTTTCAAGCTTTATGACTTTTCTTTATTATTTAAATGACTTTGCAGGTAGCGTTTTCACACAAAGGTACCTCACGAAACTCCTTTCGGACAGACTTCTGAAGAAGCATAACGGTTTAATGGTCTACAACAAAAGCTTTGTTGAAAGTGGAAAAAGTTGGTCAAAAATGTACATTTACACACAATCTGAATTTCAGACGCCATATTTATTTTTAGCTCAAAGTGCCCCTGTAGTCAATAATTTTATTTCTTAAAACTCAAATTTGATCACCAAAATGACATATTTAAACGTTCTTTCCTGTGGAAAAAAAAAAAAAGTATTCATGCCATAGCTTGAATGTAACTCTACCCTTGTTTCATTTAGTATATGCAAAAATGTCAGTGAAATGTCAGTGGAGAAAGACATAACATCAAAATATATACATCATATACATAATTCACCCATTATATTGCTAAATGAAGACCTGATTTTTCATATCAACGGGAAAATATTCCGGGATAACCTGGCTTCTTTTTAGACTCCCCTACTTCGCAGTATAGTAATGATATGCTAAAGCGTTTGCATAAAGCAAATATGCTAAGTCACGTTGATGTGATTGGTTACAAGGTAGTTTGTGACGTAAAAAACACGTGATTTGAAACCGTGTTTTTGAGACTTTCTTTTTTTCACTGCACTTCTTTAAGGAGAAAATACTCTGAATTTGTACATAGTTTGACTTAAAGCATATTAAAAACACCACATAGACATAAAAACGATTTTCACCACAGGGGGACTTAAACTGTCGAATGGGATATCAAAGGCCAGGAAGGAGTCATCTGCTGCCTTCAAAAATTGATCAGATGAAAGTATCTTAAGCTCGTATGAAAGTGTATCAATGAGAAATTAGCCTACAAATTAGCCACCAATTTGCTAAAAAGTAAAACGTGCGTTGTTACATCAGTCACTTTTCTTAGCTCTCGCCAGGATGGATCAATCACAATTGGTTGGATTAGTTGATAAAAAAATGCCCTAAGATTTGAATGTGATTCACAGGATGGATCGGGTTTCTGAGTATTTTAGAGCTCCTTGCTTTGAGCAATCATGTCCCTTGGAGGAAAGCAAACGTTTGCCCCCTGAGCTAACATTCACCACGTCATCAACATGTCATGTTCACAATTGCTCTGGAAATACTCTGGAGTCGCGCCCTACCATATTACTTTTATTTTTGTTTACAATATTAAGGCCCATTCAAACCAAAAACAGCAACTATAAAGATAACTATAATGCTAGGCTATATAGCATCCACACCATTGCACGATAAGCATGCTGCAGTTTTGTTGTTTGCCATTTTAACTGCTCAAGATTGAAGAGGCACACCGTTCGGTGTATGACATCAAAATACAGCGAGAGCGATTAGAGAGCAGATGGCTCTGTATGCTTGCGAATCGCTCTTGCACTACTTTGATGTCATACAATTGTGCTGCGCATTGTGCTGCGCATTGGCCTGCGCAGCACCTCTTCAAGTCAAACAAACCTATTATTTATGGTAATTATACATGGGCAGTTCAAATGAACATTTGAGTTGAACCCATTGCATCGTAGGATATGTTCTGTGTTGAGTGCTCAGGCTGTTAAGTGTGCACTGCAGGCTAGGCCTTCTGGACAAAGTATGCTACAAACTGTAAAGGGCCGTTCATACCAAGGACGATAACTAACAATAAAGTGGTACAGTGGCCATGTGGTACAAGTCGTAGCTCTCAGAAAATTACAAGTTCTACATACATTTAGTATTACATTGTTTAGTAGCCCACCAATTGATTACATGTGTGACTAACAAATAGTAATTTTAAGTAAATAGGCCCAATAGAAGCCTAATTAAAATTAATATATTTTGTTGAATTGGTTTGTTCTCTATAGAAAATTAGAGCGCTGTGCTGTCATAAAAATAATGCTGAACCTGAATGACACTGATGTTATATTTTCTATAGGGAGACTTCCTCATTCAAATAGGCTAACTGCTGAAGATATCTGTATAAATGCTGGTATACGCAAAACATCTGCCCATACTCGGTATTAACCCTAAAAGGGACGACGTGACATGAGTGATTTGAGACATTTGAGAGGCTGTGGGGAGAGTCAGGGAAAGTTTAGGTCTCATTTCTTGGTTTCATGTTGAAAGGGTGTTTGTTGTGAATATTTTGATATATTGACTTTGTTCATAAATTTTTTGTTCAGCTCACAGGCAGCATTTAAAAACAGCATGACCACCTGTAGTGGGAAATCTACTAACCTTCTGATAAAAGATGATACATTTCACATATCTACAATATTTGGAGGGGACTTACATGTTTAAAAAGTTGTTGTTTAGTGTTAGCTTATTATGTTTATGTTGAAATTTTATGAATTTAATTTTGACATTTTTCATATAATGCCTATTTATGAATATATTGTATAATGCTGTATAAAATTTAATACGCAAATTTCTAGGCCCTATAAATTATCAATACGACCAAAACTTTGCTGAAAACCTGTTGTACACAATCTACTTCATGCCTTTTGTCCTCTGATTGATAATTTATACTTTTTTTATTAAGTAAAGTTTTTTTTTGCTCAGAAATCTTTAATGATTTTTATAAAGTAAATGTAAGATAAACATTTACTGTACTGATGCAGCTTGCGTTTACTTCAATTCAATTTACTTGGTTTAATTCATACATTATTTTTTAATGTTAAATACTTTAAAATGTTAAAGAACATTTTCCATCTCTCAATTATCATTGATTTGCAATGAGTTGCATATATATATATATATATATATATGCCATAAAAGCCTGATGTATAAGTGTGTGTGTGTGTGTGTGTGTGTAATATGATACTCAACAAAAAACACATGCAAACTTGTATATATACTGTATGCATGCATATGAGTTTTTTGTTGAGTATCATATTTATACATGAGGCTTTTATGGCTCATATATGCAATTCATTGCAAATCAATGATAATTGGGAGATGGACAAATAAATGTTCCCCAAAAGTCTGTTGTGTTTTATTTGACATTTACATTAACATGAAAAAAATGTCAAAAGAATTTTTAATTTTTAACATTAAAAAATGGTGTATGAATAATCAAGTAAACCCAAGTTGCATCAGTACAGTAAATGTTTATCTTACATTTACTTTATAAAAATCATTAAAGGTTTCTGAGCAAAAAAGACTTAATAAAAAAAGTATGAATTATCAATCAGAGGACAAAAGGCATGAAGTAGATTGTGTACAACAGGTTTTTCAGCAAAGTTTTGGTCGTATTGATAAATTATAGTCCCTAGAAATTTGCGTATTAAATATTATACAGCATTATACAATATATGCAATATAAATAGGCATTACTTATTGTTCAACAGAATTTTACAGAGAATGTTTAGTTTATGTTGTGAGAGAATAAATGGTTTTAAAAATGTGGCTAAAATGTTGTAACATGCTTTGCCAAACAAGCATTCTGTTTTCAGTGAATTTATACCCCCAAAACATTTTTTTAATGTTTTTTAAAAAAATCATGAAATTGTATTATTTGTGTCCTAAGAAGATGGAAAATAGCAATAAATTACTTTAATGATGTCTCTTTATGGTCTTGCCCTTTTTAGGGTTAAACAAGTAGACTGCTTAGGCTACTATCTGTTGTCGACGTTCAATTATTGATGCTATAAAGCTTATTTAATAAACAAATAATCAATAAACAAATATTCTTTACAAAGTAATATAGGCCTAGTTTAGGGAGTTTAATATCGATGTTTGCCATGTAAGATGTCCTCTGGAATTTTTAACTTGAAATTCGGTTCATGAAAGGATCTCAGGTTACACTGCTGCTCGCCCTCTTCTTCCTTAACTCTCGCTTCTCACAAACCGAAAGTTAACCACTCGCGCGGAAAGATGGACAGTACGCATCTGCTGAGGTATGTTCGACAAATTTAACGAAATTATGAAGGGAAGCCCGTTAAGAAATTGCCAGGAATATATATTTAATTACCATAAACGCAACAGCGTGTAAAAGTGTTGTCTCTGAATCTCGGAAATAGCTATTAAAATTTATGACGAACTAAGGCTCCGGTCGCTTTGTACGGGCAATAAGGCATTCACGTGTTGTTTTTCTTTCTTTCTTTCTTTCTTTCTTTCTTTCTTTCTTTCTAATGACATATAGGCTGTTGTGTCGACCTGTATTTTGGGTAGCGATGTGGTAGTAGGCTAATAAAATCATATTGTTTTGGTTTTATAACAGTGACCAGGATGAAGTCCACACTGGCCCATCATGTCCTGCTGGATCTTATGCAGGTAATCAAAAATTATTTCCTTAAGATGTACTCAAATATCCCTAAACAACCTTCTTTTATGTAACACTTTATCATGTCCTTGTTATACGTTAAATTATGCATAATTACATGCAACTAACCTTAAACCAAACTTTAATCCTAACCCTAACCCTATATAGTAAGTAGTAGGTTAGTTAATTCATTTTACTGAGTACTTAAATGTAGCCTAATTACACTCTTATCAATGACAACTAAAATAAAGTGTAACCCACATAACCACATTACAACCGAAATCTTTTAAAAACTTAAAATAGTTCACTCCATTTTCACTTCAACAAAAGCTTCATTCAGCATAACATTGCAGAAGCATGTTTCCTGTTTAATCTTCTATTGTGTCCCCATAGCACGGATAACACAGTAACAGCTTTAAAGCAAGTTTTTAAAAGACTGTATGGTGAAATAAATTTGTGATGTACATTAAACAGATCCAAACACAGTGGCAAATGATGGGGCGACGGCTCCTCCTGCAGATTTGATGCCTGTTGTTCCTGGATATGAACATTTGGGACCTAATGGTGAGAACAATTTCGGTAGCTTTATTTGAAATAGAGAGCAAAATGTTGGTAATGAACCTGACAGCGGATTTGTTATTACATCCACAGTTATTCCACCGTCAGATTTTGGATCGGCACAGCCACAAGCCCCATCCAGTGCTCCAGAGAGACGCTTTGAGTAAGAATGCTTTGAGCACTTACACAATAAAATGATTCATGATATCACTTTTTTTAAAACACAGTTGAATGAGGATCATTTATAAATGTAGAACACATTATTCACTCTCTATATTGGTGCATTAGGGCTTAAAATGCCTCAGTAAGTGGAAAATAGAAAGAAATATTGCCCAATGTGTCTATCTTGTTTCATTAAAAATAATTTTAATGCATGTTGGGGATTTTTCCTGCCTTGCTTTACTAGATTTCTTGTCATGGCGTGAATTTATGAATGTGGCAATTCTCGATTTATTCTGTAACATAGACTCATAATTAAGTAGTGCAACATATCTGAATGCTGCATAACCAGGTAAAAGAAAGAAGAAACTTGAGTCAGCAACACATTTCATGATCGATCAGCCAAACTAAACATTCCCTCTCATGATCATATTGGAATAGGAAATAAACACACACACACACGCACACACACACACACACACACAGACACAAAACATAAATGTATAAATGAATACAACTAAATGTAAGGATAAAGGATAAAGTGATGAGTCATTATTACTAATTGAATGAATGCATTATTAAATAAAAAAAAAAAAATAGTTAAAGGTGTACTAATATGGTTTTGTGTTTTTTTGTCATTGGCCTATTTATTTATTTTAATTATATATTAAGTTTTAAGTTTTAAATTTAGTTTATTTAGTTTTATTTATTTTAGTACTTCAACTTAAACTAAACGAAAATGAGAAATGTTAACTTGGCAGCTAGTTAATGAAAATAAGTTTAAGTTCTTTATATTTTATTTTATTTCAGATAAAGGTACGGAGCACTGCACATGGCATGCAGGAAAAAAAAAAAAGTAAATTGTGTGCACAATATAATAATTTGTTCCCTCATTTTTAATTTACTAAAACTTGACCACAATTTAGTCAAGTCAAGTCAAGTCATCTTCATTTATATAGCGCTTTTCACAATACATATTGTTTCAAAGCAGTTTCACAGTGACAATACGAAAATTCTTATCGAGCTAAAGTTGGTTTTTGATTGAATCACTTCCGTTGTAAAAATTGTTAATTATTACTTTAGGGGCCGCTTAAATGACACCTTTCCTACTGAAAACCGAATACCTTTAATGCATTCTTGCCGTTCATTTACGTGTTTAGTCTATAGGTTTAGAGTTTAGCTCCAACCAGCTCCAGCACACCTGCTTTAAAGTTTCTTGTATGCCTAGTGAGACCTTGATTAGCTGGTTCAGGTGTGCTTAATTATGGTTGAAGCTACACTTTGCAGGACAGCGGCCCTCCAGGACCGAGTTTGGAGACCTCTGATGTATGGGGTATGGGTTTTTAAATTACATTCTTGACACATGTCATGTCCTCAGCATTCCTGCAATCAGTGAAGAACTTGCACAGGAGGCCTTCACGAAATATGTCACCAGCAAATGCTGTTACAGCTCTAAACCTGCCAAAGAGATGGTGTTCACAGACCTGCAGTCCCTCAACACATATCGGGTCAGCATCAACAAACATTCAAATGCATCACATCAAACTATATATGGTGTCATGCTCACACATGCTGAATGTCTGTTTGTTCTTATAGTACCGATTGGAGACTTTTACAGAATCTAGAACAACAGAGTGGGACAGTGAACCATACAATGGTGAGTAGAGTCACATTTTCATTCACAACTACACACACACACACACACACATATATATATATATATATATATATATATATATATGTATATATATATACATATATACATGCATACACTGTCAGTGACATGCTTGTCTCAATGAAAATAAGTGTGAAAATAAGTGTACATACTTCCTATACTGATGTTGTCAGAGGATTGATTCTAACATAGAAATACTAATACCAAATGTTTTAAATACTAATTTTCTTACTTATTTTGAAAAGTATTGTGCAAAATAAAATGAACTGACAGCTCTCATTCAAACTGAGAGAGCTGATACTGACAGAATCAGAAACATGACTATATTATACACCACAACACAATATATTAAAGGCACAGCTAAATGTGACATTTATTACGATGGATTATGTGAAGATTGTTTTAAGTTCACTTAAATTAAAAGTTATTATAATATGTTTTAAGACTATTAAAAATAATGGCTTTCAATTATACTGTAAAGTTGAATGGCTATAGTAACTCATTTCGTTCCCTTAAAATTGAGAAAAAATTCTTTGATGCTGGCCTTCATTCATAGTACTTAGTAAATTTTAAAATATACCATCTTTATGTTGTTTCTACATTAATTTGGAGATTCAATGTGAAAATATGTATTAAATTATAAAAATATATTACTGATTTTAATGTTAGGTGCGATTAATCGCGATTCACAAAAAATGTGTGATTAAAGGTCCCTATATACTCACGGTAAAGTTCTTTTTCGTTCTTTGCTTAGGGGTAAAAAGAAGAACAGTGACATACTGTTAGCAAACAGCCCGATGTCGCATACAATGCTGAGAGCGACACTTAGATGAATATGTAAATTTGTGCTGCGCATTTTCCTCTCAATAACAACATAAACACAACAAAAATGACAGCGGTGAGAAAACAACAGTTAAGAAAGCATCTGATCATAGCAATGTGGATATGTTTGTACCAGGTGTGCCGCACACATCCTGAAAAGTGAAGACAAAGGGTTTAGATCACCCCTCGGTGGCTGGATGCAGTATAGGTCATAAACCCTGCCCTCTCCATGTAAAAAAAATGGGATGCGAGCCAAACTAAAAAATCCAATTACACTTCAAATAAATTTGTTCCAAAGATGGTTTCTATCATTTTAGGCAGTTTTTATCATGTTGATGTAAGATCAAGTGTTCATTTTTTTTTAAATAAGTTTGGTTTTAGTTAGTTATTTGGTACTACAAAAGGGAGTGTGATGTCATGATTGACAACTGTGATTGACAGCTTCTCTGAGTGAAGTAGTCACAGAGGCACCAACAGACTTTTTTCGAGATATGATCATGTGGTTAGTAGTCGTATTTACCTTATTTTAACAAGCCTTCTGGAATAGAGTGAAGGTGTGTCGTCCATCTTTTTTTTACAGTCTATGGTTTGTATCAATTCGGTACTCCTTTCAAGTCACGTCACATTTATTTATATAGCACTTTATACAATAGATTGCTTTAAAGCAGCAGCTTTACAGTATTAAACATGAAAAAACAGTTCATGTCAGTGTCTCTTTCAATTAGAATTACAACTTTAGTTTCTACTATAAAGCAGCTACAGTGTGTTCATGTTTTTACTCGAGGATGTCCGACCTCGACAGACTGAACAGAAGAAATGAACTGGAGAAGATTTTCATGTCAAAGAAGGTGGAGCCTCAGTGCCACACCTACCTATTACATCATAATCACCAACCAATGGTAGTTTGAAAATGTTTACCAGCCAGAGCGAACTTTTCCGGAAAGTTTGGCAAGCTGTTTTGAACTCTAGAAATGAGGTCCAAACTAACTTTGTTTTGGCCTGATTTTTGTTCAAAATGATGTTGCACCAGTTCGTTCTTAGATTTCACGTGAAGTATATACATATGATGTCATTTCATTTATCAGGTCAGGTGGTGGATGGATTTGGAGCGGCCCCCGGTCCATGGAGTATACCTGTGCCCATCCCTTCCCTCTTTAAAGACTGCGAGAAAGCCGTCCGAGTTCCTCACACGTCTACTGTCAAAGTAACACTTTTTCAGTCTTCCATTCATCACATTAAATGAATAATTCATCCTGATTCATTTTTCTTGTTAAATTTAAAATTCAGGGTTGTCATTCATGCCTGAATCTTGGAAGATCTGCATGCAGAAAATGCGTAAATTCAGGCAGGGTAAGTATGACGATCACATGTCATTTTTAATATTTTGTAGGGCATGTTCTATCCATTATTTCATTATAATATTTCTATTATTACAGACTCGATGTGGACCGTGTAGTGGCATGGGTTGGACTCAATCCAGTCAACGGCAACGCTGTACGATGTGTCAGGGCTCTGGCATGATTAGGTATGGAGTCAACCCTCTGTTTTTTAAATAGAGAAAACACTGTACAGCTTGATTTATTTAATTTAATTAATATTTTCTTTATTCCATTTGATTTATTTTATTTTAGAAATTTCGGCTTTGCTTCATTTTTGTTTGTTTTGTTTTGTTTTTCTGTAATTCTGCATCTCACTTAACTGACGTTCTTTCTTATTTCGAAGTGGAAATAGTCTTTCATAAGTATGTTTTTGACAAATCCAACTACTAGTGTGGAATTACCACTGATTAAATGATCTGTATTCCAGGTGTCATTCCTGTGGAGGAGTTGGTTCAGTTACCTGCAAAACATGCAAAGGGCAAGGAAAGCTCCTCTGCTTCATCAAACTTAAAGTTACATGGTGAGAAGACATGCAATTAGTACCACTTATCAGTACAAACAAGCGAATGTACTTTCTTATTCATGCTTTTTTCTCCATGTTTATCTTTTCAGGAAGAACAACGTTCATGTGGCTGTGATTGACAAGCGTTCAGGATTCCCTGTTGAACTTCTCGAACAAATTACTGGAGAGAAACTTCTAACTGATATGGCTCCAATGGTAAGCAAGAAAACATCATGGTGCTCACGATGCCTTTATAACTTAAAGGGGTTTTCTGAATTTTCAGTTATTTGAGAAGTATGAATACATATTGCAACTCTAAAAACACCCTCCCCAGTTCAAAAAAGCCATTTATTGAAACTAATTTGCGCTTTGTGATGTCACAACCATGAGTACACCGTCAACATTTACACGCTTATGATGTCTGTTAGGTGTTCAGAAATGTGGCCTGCTGTGTAAACTATTAAAAAAAAAAAATTGTTAATTGAAATAAAGCTGAAATTAAATTAAATAAATGTTAGTTGAAAAACTTAAATTAAACGAAAATTGTTGAAAGTTTGAAGCATTAAAATGATTAACTAAAATAAAAACTAAAAACTAAAAGACCTAGTTCTGGCATGAAACTCTAGATGGCACAGGCTGATAGGTCCTTAACTCATTTGGTAGCAGGGCCGGCTCTAGGCATGGGCAGGGGTGGGCTGAGCTCACCCAAACAGAATTTATGAAATCGTTAATCAGTTTTTTTTAATTTTTTTTTTTTTATGGTTTGTGCATTGAATCAAAATATTCTGAGGTGGGCTGTGTGTTGAGAAGTTTGATGAAGTGCTGTAGAATACCCAAACAATAATTAAAAAAAAAACAAAACAAACAAACAAACCAAAAAAACAAGAAAATTGCAGTAGGCTAATTTTTCTTTACTTAGCTGAAAGTATACGGCGAGGCGCGTTACACTCATGTGCTTTAGTGTGTGGCGGAAAAGCAGAGGCTGACAATCATACGAGCCAAAACGGGCAGAAAATTTTGCACGCTATGAAGGTGCGAATTACAGGGTGCCTAAATTACTTGTAAATATTAAATTTCTATAGCTCTGGTTGATTTTAAAGTGTTATTTGGCCGCTGGCGCATAAACAAGAAAAAAAAAAAGCCCACCCTTCTCTAGCTGCCAAGAACCGGGCCTGTTTGGTAGCGATCACATCATTATCTGCATAGCGCAGCTGATTTGTTGCTGTTGCATCAGTGGCCAATGAGCTGCAGCTCAACATTCAAATACTGGTAGGTTTGCTGTTAGCAGTCTGCAGCACGCTTTCAGAAAGCATCTGAAATCAACATCTAAGATAAGTGAACACTCTCTTACTTCATATCTCTGTGCATATTGTGTGATTTGCTTATTAAATGAGCAAACTTAACAGTTTAATCTAAGCATTATGTTTAACAGTCTGTGGTGTGATTTACCACAGCAGCAGCGTTACGCAATTGTGTTAATGTTGCAGCAATCTGTCTATTGTATGTAATTGCTGTGAGGATATGCTGTCTAAGTTACGGATATGAGAAAAGGTTCAAGTGAAATAAGCATTCGCGCTTTCAACAGGGTTAACATGTTTAGCTCCATAACTCTAAAGACGAATTCATTTATTTTCAAGGGCAATGTTTTCATTAGCTATGCTAATGTGTGCAGATGATAAGTCTTAGGCCACCATTAGATGTTGTTTTAGCAATGGTATAATGACCATATATCTCACCCTGTCTGTTCTTCCATATGTGCAGATGTATGCATATCTGCCTATGCAGCAGCTTGTTTTCCCACTCAGCAGCATGCATATATTGGCTTGTATTGTCTGTTCTCCTATTACCCTGTGCAACTGAGCATGGGAAAAAAAAAGTTGCTTTACAAATGTTAAGCAATAGTCTTCTTTTCAGCTGTTGCACAACTGTGCTCCAACCTCCAAATCTAGAGCAGCTTCAAAAAGCTGCACGACTGTCCAGTTTTATTTGCATTGGGTGTAATGCGTTACCCACAAGGGGAGAAAGAGTAAAAAAGCCAGGGGAGAAAGAGTAACGGAAAAAAGCCAGAGGAGAAAGAATAACAGAAAAGTAACATAACACATTAGTTTACATAAAAAGTAAATAAGCAACGTAATTAGTTACTCTTTAGGGAGTAATGCAGTATTGTAACGCATTACTTTTAAAAGTTACTTTTCCCAACACTGAAAATAAGTATAATATAAAATATAATATTTAACAAAAACATTTTACAAAGCATTATAAATGGAAAAACTGCAATAAAAAAATAATGATTTGACCCCTTTAAAACATTTAGGGTTCTTCAAATCTAATTATTTTACACACCTTGTTTGGGCTTTGACACTAAAGTTTGGACTCATTGCTGCAGGTTTATCCAGTGGTCGGTTTCCCGGACAGCTCTGTGAACGCAGCGTCTGAAAGCGCCGTGAGGGAACACCAGGCTCAGTTCTCCACCACTTGTCGTATTCTGCAACAGGTTGAGTATAATTCATCTGATAAAACAAATCATTGCTTCTGATGAAACACCAAAATACGCCTGTCTCTTTAAGGCCAGCTCTCAGCCTCCACTCTTCTGGGAATTAATTAAATGATGTCTTCCTGTTGACTCACTCCCACGGAATGAGTAAAGAAAGCAGATTAGAGCTTGTGGTTAATAGCAAGTTGTTTGTCATTCTGTTAAGCAGTCTGAATAACCCCTATATATTCAAACAAACTGAATATTGAGAAAACCATACCCGTCTCTTCTCTAGATAACTGGATATTAAAAAGCATTTCATGTAGAAAGTCAGAGACAAGGCATAAGCTCTAACCTTGTGTGTTTTTTTGTTTGTTTGTTTTCCAGAGGCAGACCATTGAGCTAATTCCTATCACAAGAGTGCATTACACCTGGAATGAAAAAACCTACATTTATTTTGTATATGGAACTGAACACAGAGTTTACACCAAGGATTATCCTGCTAAATGCTGCTGTTGCTCCATCCTTTAAACATGCAGTATTGGCAGCCTGTGCTGTAGCTTCTGCCAGATGTTAAAAGAGTAATATAATATCATCTTCATACGAATAGTTATACATATTTGAACACATTATAAAGGAATGTAGGCAAATTAAAAAAGAACATGCATTTATATGAGTCTTAAAAAATGTTTTTCCCAAAATTGTGAGATTATATATCGAAATTTCGACTATAAAACTTGCAATTCTGTCTTTTTTTTTCTCTCAATTCCGAGTTTATAACAGTTAATAAGTTCTGACTTTTTTCCTCAGAATTGTGAGATCTGAACTTGGAATTCTGAGTTATAAAGACTGAAATGTGATATAAAAGCTCATGATTCTGAAAAAAATTTATAATAATAATAATAACCTTTATTTTCAATAGCGCCTTTAAATGTACATCTCAAAGCACTTTACAGAAACAAATAAAACAACAAAGATACACCACACAATATAAAGATTAAAGTTAAAGCGACAAAATAAACTATAAAATAAGCACAATGAAAAATTACAATTATTCAATTAAAAGCTACCCTAAAATAATTAGTTTTAAGCTGAGATTTAAAAATGCCAAGAGATTTAGCTTGCCTTATCTCAATCGGTAAGGAATTCCAAAGTTTTGGAGCTAGTGAAGAAAAAGCCCTATCTCCCATCAATCTTAAACGAGTTAAGGGAACAGCTAAAAGACCAGTTTCAGAAGAACGAAGGTCATGGGTTGGACTATAGGGAATTAAAAACTCGGTCAAATATTGAGGTGCCAACCCATGTAAGGCCTTGTAGGTAAGCATCAAAATTTTAAAGTCAACCCTAAACCTAATGGGGAGCCAATGTAAGGACTCCAAAACGGAAGTAATATGATCTCTTATCCTAGTTCTAGTAAGGATTCTAGCAGCTGAATTTTGCACTACCTGCAAATTGTTTAAGGTAGCTTTTGACACCCCAGCCAACAAGGCATTACAGTAATCAATACGGGAAAACACAAAAGTTCTGAATTGTAAGATATATACTCGCAATTCTGAGCAAAAAAAAAAGATTGTGAGACATACCTGTAAACTCACAATTGAGAGAACAAAAGTCATATATATATATATATATATATATATATATATATATATATATATATATATATATTATTCTTTGGTGAAAAGCTTCCATTCATTGGTCATTTTCATTTCACAGAAATGAAAATTATCCTATCTGGACACTATCTTTTTTATTATAAAATATAGCCTTCATTTTATTTTTACCTTTGATTTTAGGGTAAAATATTATGGTACAGTATATTGTTACTTGTCATATCTTTACTTTTGCTAAAAATTTCACTTTCAGTTTAATTTGAAACATGTAGGCTAATTTGTTAGTTGTTACACAGAGACTATTATGAAAGTGTACCATGTTACAAAAAAAAAAAAAAAATGTTTTACTTACTTAATATTTTACTTACTTTTATTGCTTAGGCCTAGTTTTATGTTATGCAATAATTTGTATAGGCCTATGTATCGTTTGTATGTGCAGTCTACAAGTCTATATTCCTAAAGGGATCATTTACCCAGTAAGGCATTTTAAACTTTATACAAACCAATGTCGTTCCAGATCCGTACGACTTTCTTTCTTCCGCAAAACACAAAATGAGATTTGTCTCCATCCACTTTCATTGTTTCCTTTTTTTTTCTTTTTTTTTTTTTTTACAAGCGAATGTCGACTGACGCGTTCATTCTGCCGAACATCGCAATTGTGCCTCACGGAAGTCATACGGGTTTGCAATGACATGAGCGTGAGTAAATGACATAACTTAAATTTTGAGTAGACTGTGCCTTTAAGGATTCTGTAAATTCTGTGAGTTGTAGAAGACGAGCTTCATTAAACCAGGCTGCCAGAACTTTATTGTGGGCGTGTCTTCATTCCTGTCCAACTTTCAGAGTCTAAAACTGAACAAAGGCTCTCAGTAAATAAATGTAGCCTAGAGCATTGCTGTAACCAGGATCAATGTAAAACGGACCTCATCAGCATTTTGTGCGTGATGGACGAAAAAGACGAAGATATAGGTGGGTAGATGTGCATTTTACAGCTAACGGTCTTTTTGCTGTTTTGGTCTTGGTTATCCAAGTTTAACTTAAATATTTATTATAATATGTTTATTGTCTACTCTGAGCTTGCAAGAAACGAAATGGTTCACATATGTAGCATGTAGCCAAAACGGTAATTTTATTTATTTTTTTAAAAAGTTTATATATATATATATATATAAAAATTAAGTAAAATGCATTTATTCAATACAAATGCATACGACATTTAAACTGATCAAATTAAATGATTAAACAGTAATAATAACTACTTGATTTTAGAAACTGTGGTCTAGTAACGCTTTTCCCCCTCCTGATGAGCGTGCAATCTTTTTTTACTTGGGACACCACACTTGCACAAGAATCTAGATACTGTTTGCTTTTGCACAGTGTCAAATCAAACGGTTTGCAAGAAAAGTATTCATTCTGTTTTAGTTTGAACAAAACTTTTCCCAAAGTGTCTAAACGCAGTGCTTAAGTCATTTTGTTCAACACTTTAATTAATAAGTCACTAACAGTCACGCTGAAGATCATGTTATCTCTTGGACAGATTTCAATTGCATCTTCAACCACGTGAACATCTCACTAGATTCTAATGGAAAACATCGCTCACACAGTTTATTCAAATTATACTATATATTAAAACAGGCTTAGATGATAGAACAGGCTTTTGTGTTGATTAAGAATAAAAAATATATACATTTCATATATAATAAATGAAATATAAATCCAACAGAGAATAATTGTTATTTACCAATGTGGTATTTACTACCTTACTGGATGATTGATGTAACATTTATGAAAAAAAACAAAAAACGTTTAAATGCATGAATCTAGTTTATTAGAAATCAAGACTGGCGACAGTGTCAGTCTCTGTGTTAGTGTGGTAGGGATTTTTCAATGATTTCAGTGCAGTTACATTGATACATCAGTAGGTGGCAACAAGTGACTGTGTTTATGAGTGAGTGAGTCAGTCAGTAGAGTAGACTATTCAACCATTTCACTCAAAAAAGTTTATTCAGAAACAAACAATACTATGGTTATCACTACGTCAATCAATGCCATTTCAATGAATCACGCATTTGCATGCGGATGACATTCCCGAAACTGTGTATGTGGCCATTGGTCCTCTTAGCAGCATGAAAAACAAAATTTGTATACAAATTCTGAATGGATTATATATATAGCAGTGTAGTACTACTCGAGACTCGGACTCGGTCTTGAACTCGGTCTCGAGACCATATTGTAATGGTC
Organism: Ctenopharyngodon idella; assembly: GCF_019924925.1. Taxonomy (NCBI): domain Eukaryota; kingdom Metazoa; phylum Chordata; class Actinopteri; order Cypriniformes; family Xenocyprididae; genus Ctenopharyngodon; species Ctenopharyngodon idella. Next base: position 17,559,859 of record NC_067229.1, on the reverse strand, counting down.
TTGGTCTTGTCATGGACTCATGTGCATTTTGACTCGGAATTGACTCGTACTCGAAAGTATTAGGTAGTATTCTCGTTATTCTCGTATTCTGTTATTATTTCTGTAAATTGATGTTTGGTTGACACGTCCAATGAATGGTGATTTTCTTGTGCGCAACTGCGCATGACTTGAGACCAACGTTAATGCAAAGGCAGCAGGACTCAGGTAGTAGCGGGAAGTTCGGATCATTTTACTGACTCGGATCTTTGAATCTTGTTCAGCAAAATTAACAAATCTTTTTTCAAGTAATTTAGTTTATTTTAGCAGAATATAATTGAAATGTTACATTTTAAATTCCCCAACACAGGCTACTACTTGCGCAAACGTTTATTACATTTGTAATAAAAAATAAACTATAGGCTAATACAGCCACGAAGACCAAATTATGAGTAAAAAATGATTGATTGATTGATTGATTGATTGATTAATCAATTGCTTATCAGGGTTTGAGGCTATGCAGTCTGTTAGTTCACCTCACCTCCAGATCAGAGTCGTTCTTTCTTTTGTCACCTCACATTTATCACGTCTGTTCCTCAGAAAGATTAGATACCTCTCGTGTCTAGAACTCCAAACTTTCTGGTCTCGGTCTCGACTCGGACTCAACATACTCTGAACTCGGTCTTGACTCGGACTCGAATGAGCTGGTCTCGACTACAACACTGATAGTGTTGTATAGAAAGCGCACAAAGAGCGCTTCCTTTATAATCCTTAAAAAGCTGTCACTCATCTTAGTTCATCACGTACATGATCATGTGCTTTAAAATAAAACCTGTTAACATAGTCATTAAAGTGTACTCTTTAAGTACACTTAAGTGGCCTTTTATTTAAACTGCAAGTATTTATTTATTTATTTTTTAATATTCTTTTCAGATTTACACTACAAGTGCACTTTCAATACAATTAAGCACACTTCTTTTTCACAAGGGTATCTATGAACTTTGTCCTAAATCTGGTTCAAGCCAAGATTAAAGCTTTTTAAAAAGTATTTTTCAGCAATAACATTAAAACACACTTAGGCAGGACCTGTTTACTGATAACTTGCGCATAATACTGCCTTTGTTATCTAGACTTGAACCTTTTTTAAACTTCACTTATGACGCCAAACTCCAAAGTGTTTTTTGAATTGAAAGAGCAATAATGCAGTCTGAGGACAAATTAACAGTCTGAAACTGTTAACTGCAAATGTTATCTTAAAAATAAGCATATCCTGTTTGCTAAATAGATCTCTGCTTCACAAAGTAGCAGCACATGTCTGTCAGTATGAGCACAATTAATCAGATACCAGCTTCTTATAGGCACCATGACCAATTGAATTCAGACTAAAGCAATTGTTTACATGTTTTATTTCTGTTATCAGTGCATTTTATTTTTGCATTGATATTATTTGGCACCAGACTATGTTAGAAAGACTTGTTTTTAGGGGTTTAAGGTTATATTCCCTTTTGCAAGTACACATCAAGTGCGAGTACACATCAATCCATGGTTTCACAGACAAGGCTTAAAGGGTTAGTTCACCCAAAAATGAAAATTCTGTCATTAATTACTCACCCTTGTGCCGTTTTATACCTGTAAGACCTTCGTTGCTCTTCGGAACACAAATTAAGATATTTTTGTTTAAATCTGATGGCTCCGTGAGGCGTACATAGGGAGCAATGACATTTCCTCTCTCAAGATCCATAAAGGTACTAAAAACATATTTAAATCAGTTCATGTGAGTACAGTGGTTCAATATTAATATTATAAAGCGACGAGAATATTTTTGGTGCGCCAAAAAAAAAAAAAAATAACGACTTATTTAGTGATGGCCGATTTCAAAAAACTGCTTCAGGAAGATTCGGAGCGTAATGAATCAGCATGACATCTCCTCTCTCCTCTTGAGAGAGGAGGTGTCATTGCTCCCTATGTAGGCCTCACGGAGCCATCAGATTTAAACAAAAATATCTCAATTTGCGTTCCGAAGATTAACGAAGGTCTTACGGGTCTGGAACGGCATGAGCGTGAGTAATAAATGACAGAATTTTCATTTTTGGGTGAACTAACCCTTTAAGCTAGTCCTATAGGCTTAAATGCATGTTTGAACTGTTTGAACTGAAAACAACTTGTACTGATATTTCTTAAAACATGTCGGTGCCATTGTTTTGTCTCAAGATGCAAATGTTTTTTTCTAAGGTACATTTCTAAAAGCTACTTAAATACCCTAATTGAACTAAGGCCTAATCCTGGCTTAATTTAAGGCTTATCTGTGAAACCGGGCCTATGTTTGCCAATTGGGACAGGGCCATTCTCTTCAGACTGTTGCTCTGTCATGACAGTTAGTCTTGCGTAGCCAGACCTTCAGACTGACGGCAGAAGGTCTGGACTCCATCGCAACATTCATTTGCCAAGGACCATCCAAGAGGACACCTGACTGACATGTAAAGCAACCAATCACAGTTCATTTTGTTCCACGTCATGTTTAGGGGTGTGAAAATGCAAAGATGTCCCTACAATAACAGGCTGGCATGCATGTAATAAATTATTTATTTTGCAAGTTTACAGCAACAATGGAAGTGCAAACTTCACATACTTTTGAAAATCCAGGGTTTAGTTGATCCTGGTAAGCACTCATTGTCACAGTTGTAAACACGATTGCTTTCTTCTTCCATGAGGGGGTTTGGCTTTATTGCAGCTTTGTTTCCAGGCGGACCATTAAAGAACGTGACACACTTGTCTCCCAGACGTTCAGCCATTGTTCTAACACTGAGAATGCAACATGAAGCAATACAGGGGTTTTCACACTTTTTTCACGCTGCATTTACACTGCCATCATCTTTTTTGCTGCATGTCGCCAGTGGCTGGTGGTTAGGTTGCTACTGGTTGCCTAGTAACATTTATGAATGACATTGGCCCTGTCCCAAATGGCACCCTAAATACCCGCGGTCTTCCTACGAGTCAACATTTTAGTGACATAACACCACTATGCTTGTCGGGAAGAAGTCTGGAATAAATGGAATCAATACATGAAATGCTTAATATCAAAGACGAACGAGACACAAGGCACACTCTTTGCCATGGTGGCTATTTATCTGCGGCAAAGTGCTCATCTATCTGTGTTCACGAAACCATAAAGTTAAACATTTGTCAACTTTGTTGTGTTGCTGGACACCTCCACATCTAGCTAGCAATGGTTGCAGCCAGCAGCTGTCATAATGATATATATATATATATATATATATATATACATTGCTGCATTCATCTTTCCCTTGATCCTGACTAGTCTCCCAGTTCCTGCCGCTGAAAAACACCCCCACAGCATGATGCTGCCACCACCATGCTTCACTGTAGGGATGGTATTGGCCAGGTGATGAGCAGTGCCTGGTTTCCTCCAGACATGACGCTTGCTATTCAGGCCAAAGTGTTCAATCTTTGTTTCATCAGACCAGAGAATTTTGTTTCTCATGGTCTGAGAGTCCTCCAGGTGGGCTGTCATGTGCCTTTTACTGAGGAGTGGCACCTCCCTGACTAAGGCCCTTCTCTCCCGATCGCTCAGTTTGGCCAGGCAGCCCGCTCTAGGAAGAGTCCTGGTGATTCCAAACTTTTTCCATTTACGGATGATGGAGGCCACTGTACTCATTGGGACCTTCAATGCTGCAGAAATTTTTCTGTACCCTTTCCCAGATCTGTGCCACGATACAATCCTGTCTCGGAGGTCTACAGACAATTCCTTGGAATTGAGTAGACCAAATTCCTTTACTTATGTACATGTGATTTTTTTGTTTTTTATTTTTAATAAATTTGCAAAGATTTCAAAGAAACTTCTTTCACGTTGTCATTATGGGGTATTGTTTGTAGCATTTTGAGGAAAATAATCTCAAAATAATTTAATCCAAATGTGGAAAAAGTGAAGCACTGTGAATACTTTCCGGATGCACGCACACACACACACACACACACACACACACACATATATATATATATATATATATATATATATATATATACAGGTGCTGGTCATATAATTAGAATATCATCAAAAAGTTCATTTTTTTATTATAAATTATTTTTAAAAATGAAACTTTCATATATTCTAGATTCCCTACATGTAAAGTAAAACATTTCAAAAGTTTTTTTTTTAAATTTTGATGATTAGAGCGTACAGCTCATGAAAGTCCAAAATCCAGTATTTCAAAATATTAGAATATTTCCTAAGATCAATCAAAAAATGGATTTGCAAAACAGAAAAGTTCAAGTTCTTTAAAGTATGTTCTTTTGTGCACTCAATACTTGATCGGCAGGACATATTACAACAAATGACTTGCTCCTAGCACAAATTACTGCATCAGTGAAGTGTGGCATGGAAGTGATCAGCCTGTGGCACTGCTGAGGCACTATTGAGCCTTCAGATCATCTGTATATTGTTGGATCGACTGTTTCTCATCTTTCTCTTGAAAATATCCCATAGATTCAGGTCAGGCATATTGGCTGGCCAATAAAGCACAGTAATATCATGGTCAGCAAACCACTTGGAAGTGGTTTTTGCACTGTGGACAGATGCTAAAGTCCTGCTGGAAAAGGAAATCAGCATCTCCATAAAGCTTGTCAGCAGATGGAAGCATAAAGTGCTCCAAAATCTCCTGGAAGATGGCTGCATTGACTTTGCACTTGATAAAACACAATGGACCAACACCAGCAGACGTCACGCCCCCCCCAAATCATTATTGACTTCAGAAACTTCACACTAGACTTCAAGCAGCTTGGATTCTGTGCCTCTCCAGTCTTCCTTCAGACTCTGGGACCATGATTTCAACATGAAATGCAAAATTTACTTTTATCTGAAAAGAGGACTTTCGACCACTGTTCACTATCCAGTTCTTTTTCTCCTTAGCCCAGGTAAGATGCTTCTGACGTTGTCTCTGGTTCAGAAGTGGCTTGGTAGTCCTTTTCCTGAAGATGTCTGAGTGTGGTGACTCTTGATGCGCTGACTCCGGCTTCATTCTACTCATTGTGAAGCTCTCCCAAGTGTTTGAATCGGCTTTACTTGACAGTATTCTCAAGCTTGCGGTCATCCCTGTTGCTTGTGCACCTTTGCCTACCCAATTTCTTCCTTCCAGTCAACTTTGCATTTAATATGCTTTGATACATCACTCTGTAAACAGCCACCCCATTCAGTAATGACCTTCTGTGACTTACTCTCTTTGTGGAGGGTGTCAATGATTGTCTCCTGGACCATTGCCAAGTCAGCAGTCTTCCCCATTAGTGTGGTTTCAAAGAACAAGAGATACCCGGAATTTATACTGTAGGGATGGTCATTTAATCAAACTCAAATGTAAATATTCTAATATTTTGAGATACTGGATTTTGGACTTTCATTAGCTGTACGCTCTAATCAACAAATTAAAAAAAAAAACTTTTGAAATGCTTTACTTTACATGTAGGGAATCTAGAATATATGAAAGTTTCATTTTTTTAAAATAATTTACAATAAAAAAAATGAACTTTTTCACGATATTCTAATTATATGACCAGCACCTGTATATATATGTGTGTGTGTGTGTGTGTGTGTGTACGTATACATACACACACAGTGGAGTGGATATAAAAAAGTCTTCACACCCCTGTTATAACAGCTGGTTTTCGTGATGTAAGAAATGAAAGATAAATCATATCAGACCTTTTGCAAGTTTAATGTAAAAATTACAACTTATGCAATGCCACTGTAAAACAAAGTGACATATTTCAGAGAAGAAAATAAAAAACTTGGAATAACTTACTGCATAAGTGCACACCCCTGAACTAATACTTAGTTGAATCACCATTTGATTTTATTAGCTTGGTACATCTTGACTTGGGAATATTTTCCCACTCTTCTTTGCAAAAATGTTTCAGATCTGTTAAATTGCATGGGCATCTCCTGTGGTACATGTTTTGCAAAGTTTAGCCCAGCTCAAATGTTTTTTTTTTTTTTTTTAGATGTATGCGTCTTGTCACCCTGCCCAATGGCCAAGACAGATGGAGAAATACAAGATATTTGTCGCATGTAGGGAACAACAAGTACTTGCCTGAAAGAGTGGCAACTTTTTTTATGTTGCTGTAGGCCTCTTAACAGCCACCATGGCCAGTTTTCTCTGTCTTCTCATCAGTTTTGGAGGGACGCACTGTCACTGTTACTTTATCCACTTGTTGATGACTGTCTTCACTGTGGTCCATGGTATATCTATATCATGGTATACCATAGATAGTTCATTAGCTCTTTGTGGCCCATAGCTTTTGTAGTAGCATGCAATCAAGAAGATGCCAGAAAAATCTAGATCTAAATGTAGACTAAATGTAGACTTTTTATATCCATTATATATATATATATATTCATCAAGTTTCATTTGTATCTCGAGTGAAAAATACATTTTGTAAAAAAAAAATTCTTCCTAAATGAAAATGGACTTATGACCTGTAACGCTGCCTGAATCATAATCATGCACTGTTCGCTGTTGGCCAGAGGAGAACTGGCCCCCCGACTGAGCCTGGTTTCTCCCAAGGTTTTTCCCCCATTTTTGTCGCCTTGTCACCTGATGTCACCTGTTGGAGTTTGGGTTCCCTGCCGCCTTTGGCTTGCTTAGTTGGGGACACTTGATATTCAACAAAGTTTTTGATCTGCCTGCAACTGAACTGAGCTGGACAATGACATAACTGTTTTCTCCAGTGCTGATATATAGATAAATTAACTAAATTAATAACTATTGATTTTTACAATGGAATGAATCAATACTGAATTTATTTAAGCTGGACAATGACACCATTTTCTTTAAGAGCTGCTGTGCAGCTAAAATTATTTGCCATTTATCACTGTAAAGCTGCTTTGACACAATCTGCATAGTAAAAAGCGCTATATAAATAAAGGTGACTTGACTTGACATGAACCCCCTAGCACTAAGCACCTTAGAAAATCTCAGCTATATTAAACGTCACTAATCGTTCTTCTTTCCACAATATCATTATATTTTTCATAACATTTTGATGAATGTGCTTTGAAATTAGTGTTTAAATCATATCACAGACGACCTGCTCCTCCCATCATTCACTGCTATATTTTGAGGGCATTGTTTCTCTGGTATACAGGCTTCATTTCGCCCATTCTTCATGCTAAATCTGAAGCACAATCTCTGTTGAAGGAAACCCACTCCAGCTGATATTTATATCCACATGTTAGTGGCATTGTTCACTAACGTAACAAGATGTTTGTGTGAAGTATATATAACTCAATGCACTGATGCATTCAGACAAGCACTGTTGAGGGAAAGAACCCTAATGACTTAATGAACAGGTGCCAACCTCTGATTGCTAAGAAATGTGTTTATATTCTGTTGCCTAGAAATGCAGCATAATATAACATGTAGGCCTATGTTTCATGAAAAAAAAAAAAAAATGAAAAAAAAAGGAAAATAGAGAAAGGAAAAGGAAGGACAAGTTAAACCACTATTGTGAATGTCAATAGAATGTCTCAGGCCCGGTTTCACAGACAGGGTTTAGACTAAGCCAGGATTAGGTCTTAGTTCAATTAGGATATTTAAGTAGCTTTTATAAACATCCACCAAAAAAAAAAAACATTACTGGTGTCCATCTTAAGACAAAACAATGGCACTGACATATTTTTAAGATATGTCAGTGCAAGTTACACTTTCAGTTAAAACATTTCAAACATGCACTCTAGTCTAGGACTAGCTTAAGCCTTGTCTGTGAAACCGGGGGATTGTCATTTAAGTTTAGGAAGGAGTATTTTATTTTTTTTCTTGTAATTGGTTGATAAATGTTCCAGGATCCTTGATGATGCTCCAGGATCAACAAGAATGATGATCAATGGACTCAATGGAAAATTCAGTCACTGATTTAAGGTGGTGACTGTTTGATAGGAATGTTGTTCCAGGGCCAACAAAGGATGTTGATACAGGAACATGTTGCTCTTGGATAAATCAGAAATACAATAATGTCTCTCTGTCTTGCTGCAGACACCTTTGACCCCAGCCTTCCTGAGGAGGGTCCGTCTGCTCCGCCCCCAGGCTGGCTGGACAGTGTAACAGGCTACGAAGAACACAAAGGCGGAGGTGAAAGAGCTTCATGTGTATCACTCGTACATTAGAGATAAACTGATAACAACAGTCCAATAACAGCCCAAAACAAAGGTGAAAATAAATTTGATCACAATACATATAATGCCATTAATAAAAATAACAATAACAGTTATTATTATTATTATTATTATTAAGGTACTATTTTACATTAATACACTATTATATACACTAAGGCACATTAATAATAATAATTCAATGCATTTTTATTATAATTAAGATATTAATAACATTTAATAACATTTCATTATTATTATTATTATACACTCATATATACACTAAGGCATTATAATTATAATTATTATTACTATTATTAAGATACTATTATAATAATAATAACACAAAATTATATACCCTATGGTATGGGGTCATTATTATTATAATAATAATAATTATTATTATTACTATTATAATAATAATATCTTGATAATCTTGATAGTAATAATAATAATTTTATTATTATTATTATTAGTAGTAGTATTAGTATTACTATCAAGACACTATAATAATAATAATAATAATACACTATTATATACACTAAAGCACCATAACAATATTTTATTATTAAGACGCTATTATTATGACAATACACTATTATACCTTATTCATATAATAATAGCAACTATAATAATAATAATAATAATAATAAAAATATAATGAACATTTTGTTTTATTGTTGTATTATAATGATCATTTTGTTATTGTGTGAAAATGCTTAAATAATTAAAAATTGCTTTTGCATATCGGATGCTTTAAAAATGGCTTTATTGGTATTGGTCATACAAACATAATATTAGTCGATCTTTAACATCTTGTAAAAACATATAAATACTGATTGTCATATATGACCTAATATCAATTATGTCTTGAATGCTTAAGTTGTAATTTTTGTGTGCTTGATTGTAGACTGTACAGATCAAATCTGTCCTCCTCCACCAGACTTTGTCCCTAAGCCTGAAAATGACAAGAATGCCTCAGTCCCAAATGTCATGTAGGTGCAATATGTCTTTTCAATGTGCAATGTCATTTTTTGTAGGATGTTATGAATACAAAAACATTTACATACAAAATTTGCCATACCATTATTATTTTGTTTACTGCACATTTCATATAGATCTATGTATTTATTTGCATACTTACTGACAGGGTTCCCACTGTCTCAGAGGATGTAGCGAGAGACGCTCTACTCCAGTTTGTGGGTAAAAAATGGACATACAGCAGCAAACCTGCCAAAAACCTGATGTTCAAAGAGCTGAAGCCTTTTACAGTTTACCGTGTAAATCTCTCCGCAATATTATCCATCTTGATCTGGAATGAATCCTATATTATTATTACATATAGTAGTTATATGATTGTGCCATTTGTCCCTTGTCTTTTCAGTACCGCTTGGAAACATTTACAGAGTCCAGATCAAGTGCGTGGGAATCGGAGCCGCACACAGGTGCCTGATGACACCAGTACAATTAAAAAAATCATAAAAAATGTCCGTATCAAATTAACATATTTTTCTCAGGTCAGTGTGTGGATGGGCCTCAGAATGGAGTGAGTCCTCCACCATGGCACGTCCAGGTGTCTTACCCACCCAAATTTACTGACGCCATTCAGAAAGTCAGGGTCCCACACTCTTCATTCATAAAGGTGTGCCTTTAAAGTGCCCCTATTATGCTTTTTCAGATATTACCTTTCATGACATGTGTAATATAGCTGTTTCTGAATGTAAAAGGACTGCAAAGTTTCAAAGATCAAAGCGCATGAAAAATGGAGTTATTGTCTCCCAAAAGAAAGAACCAATTCTGAACTGCCTGAAACGAGTCGTCAGTAATTCCAGTCTCACTTCCTGCTCAAACCTACGTAAGTTTGTAACATATTTGCATAATGCCAGCCTATGGTCTTCACTGGCTGCCTACAAACATTTACTTTGACCATCAAACACTGTAGTTGTAGTTGAGGCCTGGAAGTGTTTGGTTTTTGTTGACGACATGTCGAGAAGATGTTGTTTTCTGTGCTGCGAAAGCAAATACGCTTTGCATGCACTTCTAAAGGATGAGGACACCATTGTTACTATTTGTATCAAAAGTTTCCAGAGCTGAAATTCAGATATGGTAATGAGCATTTAGTTTCCGACACACGCTGTAAATGGTAGAGCAATCACAACCGTCTGTCTGTCTGACCAATCAGAGCAGAGGAGACCAATCACAACCATCTGTCCATCTGACCAATCAGAGCAGAGTAGGCCAATCACAACAGACTGGGCCATCTGACCAATCAGAGCAGAGTAGACCAATCACAACAGACTGGGCCGTCTGACCAATCAGAGCAGTCTCTCGGAAAAGAGCACGCTGTAAATGTTGATGGTAAATGTTGTAATTTACCATCAAAACCAGCTCAAAATAAAGAGTATTTTACCTAATGTGCATCCTACTCTAAATTTATCACCATAAGTTAGACCTTTATTCGTGTTTTGATGCCTGTTGGATTACATTGGTACATTGTCATTGCAGCCTTGCCACCGTTGTCATGGTAACGGCAAAGTCAGGTGTACACACTGCCACGGACGAGGACTGGTATGTGGATGTTTAATTATCATGATCATATATCTGCCAATGTTTTATTCTACTGACTGTTTCCTCCAAAACAAATTCAGACTCGCTGTATGTTCTGTCACGGCTCTGGTCACAGTCGCAACCGACGGTGCACGACCTGCCATGGAAGGGGAAGAAAAAGGTCATTTGAGGGATAAATGGATAGACATTCATACTAATGTTTTTTATATCCTCATGTAAAAATAATAATAAAAAAAAATATCTCAATCACCTTTCAGGTGTGTGTCTTGTCATGGAAAGGGTTACAAAGGCTGTCTCACGTGTAACGGCCACAGAAACCTTGTGCATTTCATACAACTCACCATTACATGGTAAATGTGTGTGTTTGTGTTTGTGCGTTTTGAAAGTCTTAAGTAAGCTAACAGTATCTGTGAAATGTTACACAGTCTGTGGTAGATGCATCAGATTGTTACAAGTTTTTATGATCTCAGTTCCTGTTTTAGTTCCTGTTTTGGTTTAGGCTACACAATAATCTGGCCTGTTCATCTTTGTGTTTCATGTTTTTTAACTGTGTATAATATCACACTGTTTTACAGGAAGAACCAGGTGTTTGAGTTTATACCCGACCGAGTGCCTGAATTCCCACTGAAGAAGTTTGAGAAGGTGTCTGGGGAAGCGTTCTTTGTAGATGAAAACCTCCTGGTATACATTGATTCATTAATTCATTGATGATTGATTCATTAATTCTGATGCAGATATGTATTCAGATGTTTAGTCAGACATGTAGTTAACCCTCATGTTCTCAGACATCAAGGTTCAAAATATGTTACATTATCAAGCTCACAACGTTCCGTAATGTTTTGTGACTTTCTAATACGCTTTGACCGCCATCAGTGAGAACATTACTTGTGTTTACAACAGTGGTTCCCAAACTGGGGTACGCGAACAAAATGCCGAATTTTGCCGTTCATTTAATTCTTTCCCTACCTTAAAATAACATTAAAATCGATCATGTATTTCTAACAGGCACAATGCTGTAACTATGACATCCAATCAAAATACCACATCTTTTGCGGTCAAATCTAAAAGCGTCCATTTCCACATAAGCAGCGCGCATATGGGTGCATATATGTTGCATGCAGTGTCTGCTGTCTTAGCAAATCCGCTACATTACTGCCGTTCAATGTACCTGCAGATTTAGCACTTACTAGCATGAAGAACAAATAGCCTGGCACAAAAGGTGCATAAAGATCAATTTAAGATTTAAACTCTTGATACAAAACATAGCCTACCTTTTGTGAGTTCTTGTTTTTAATGTTGATAATATTATACGAGCAAGAATGAAAATCCAAATATCCACACTACGGTTCAACAAACAAAAGGGTAATATTAAGTGATGTTCTTCACAGTGTTGTTTCGCAACGAAAGCAACGGCAGAATTAAAACACAGCGGTTTCGAGAACGAATCTGCGGCTTTGAACGAATCGTTCGTGAAAGTCATTGATTCAATGGCTGCGTCCAAAAACTGGAAAATGCTGCCTTCGGAGGACACATTTCAAGGTAGGAAGGCGTCAAGGCATGTCCGAAACCAATGTTAGCTTCACTTCCTGTTTCATGAGATACCTTCATCTGATCGATTTTTTTTTAAAGGCAGCATAGATGTATCCTTCCCTGCCTTTGATATCCCACAATCCTGTGCTTTCCATTATGTGACAGTTGAGCTAGAAAAATAAAGATGGCGTCCGAAAGTTGCGTTTACTGGTAAGTTTGTTTTGCACTTGAATGGACAAATACAGACAAAAATATGTCAAAATATTCTCGTAAACACAATCGGTTATGTCTTAAGTAAACGTAAACAGTTGACAAAGAAAATGCATAACAGTATATTGGATCCGTGCAGCTCTTAAAGTGACGGCAGCCTAAAATTCCTGCTGCGGTCTTTATAATAATGTTAATCAAACAACAAAAGTCAAAGAGAAAATTCACTCGTGTTCTTGACTGAATAACTTTTGTAACTCTACTTGTAATGTATATTTTATTTATAAAGTGCAGTGTTATATTACATTTAATTACAGTTCCTATATGAAAACACTCAAGGCTCCTTAGCAACCACATAGCAACACCCTAGCAACTGCATAGCAACATGCAAAACAACATTCCTGAAAATCTTAAAACACCGTTTATTTAAATCGTATCTTTGTTCAGTTGTATTTATTTGTGTGATAATTTGTTTGTTTGTTCTTTTTTAATTACTGAGTGTTTACTTGTCTTTAATAATGCTTGAAATTTATATTAGCTAGGCTAGTTGTTTTTGCTATGGTATTTTTAAACCCTAGGCAAAAGTTTCTTGTGCAAGTGTTCTTTAGCCTGTTGATTTTTGTTCATTTTTATTCAGCTACAATGAAATGTTTTGCAATAAGACTTGTATATAATAAATGCAATAATAAATGTGAATTATATCTATTTTCTAAAATAAATTAGCAATTAAGATTAATTAAGAATCAGAATTGATAAGCAGAATCAGAATAGTTAAAATTCAAACGATACCCATCCCTAATTTTAATTAAACCAATGAAGACCTGCAACCTCTTGATTGGACCAGTCTGCACCAACCACATTTTCCCCACACCATGCTGAAAGGTCACTGTATATAAGCTGCTGACCTCCACCTGCACAATGATCACAGAAGATGTTTAGGTGGCATTGTGAAACAGTATTTGTGCACACAAAGCAGATTTACACGTCTAAGATAACTATTGTTAATTTGAGTTGTTAATTTTAACTTTTAATAATAATAACAGCTGACAGGGCTTCCTGTATGTTTACAGCATTGGTTGAGAGATTTTTTTACTTGAGAAAATTAACAGGTAGCTAATGTACCTGATATTTATCTAAATTAATCAATATTGAATCAAGATCGGAATCGTATTGCAAGCTCATGAGCTGAAATCATGAAATTTGTGTCAAGCAATAATATTAACAGTAGGCTACCAGTTACTATACCATGTAAACATTGTATCATGTTGTCAAACTTAAAGGGTTAGTTCACCCAAAAATGAAAATAATGTAATTTATTACTCACCTTCATGTCGTTCCACACCCGTAAGACCTTCATTAATCTTCAGAATGCAAATTAAGATATTTTTGTTTAAATCCGATGTGAGGCCTGCATAGCCAGCAATGACATTTCCTCTCTCAAGATCCATTAATGCAGGCCTCACATCGGATTTAAACAAAAATATCTTAATTTGTGTTCCGAAGATGAACAAAGGTCTTACGGGTGTGGAATGGCATGAGGGTGAGTAATAAATGACATTATTTTCATTTTTGGGTGAACTAACCCTTTAATGAAATTCTGTTTAGTTTCTACCAAATGTTTTGACAATCACAATTGTGATGCGTTTTTTTTTTGCCTTGTTTTTTACAACACCCATCCCAAAAGTTGGCAACCCTGCTTTTTACCTCTTGTTGTTGTAGTAAAACCAAGGGTTAAATCTTAAGGAATACCGTACAGTATGCTACTGCTAATGCCCGTGACAGCGCCCCTGTAGGCGATGTTGGGATTGCAACGCAAATGCGTCTGAACGGAGCACGTGCAGTCAAGTTTGCGTCGCCAGACGTGTTTGTGCTTACGTATTTCCAAATGCCTTTTATTAGGTCAGAGGATCTTATTAAAATCATTTTCAGGCAAAATAAGATATAAAATAATTTCGAAATTAGGCTATTATTAGGCTATTTGAATGGGCTATGTATGGTATGGACATGAGGGTAAAAATTGTAATATAGATAGAATGTTCAAAAATCAAAAATGTTCGCTTAATACATCTTGTCTAATCTTGATCTATTAGATTAACATAGCAGCGTTTCCGAAATAGCCTATATATCATACACTATGTGCCCAGATGTGCAGGACATAATGCGCAATGCATGTTTGCAGGTTTATCCGATAGAGGGCTTCCCTGACCAGGACATCTGCGATGCCTCAAAAAGAGCGATTCAGAATCACCTGCTGAAATATTCTGCTGTGAGCCGCATCTTGCAGCAGGTGAGCAGAAACAAATTTGAGTTGGCCTGCATATGACAATATGCTATTAACAATGAACATAATGATAAGGAGATATTCAATTAGGCCTATTCAAATAAAATAAATACAATCTGACTTGTGAATTGCATTTTTAATTGTTAAGAGGATGCAACTACAAATCTGACCTCTAGGTGGAAGCACTGCCTTGAACAACTCAAAAGTTTAAAACGTATGTGTAGGTCTATAAAATTGAGTTTAACACTTAATTGTTTTCCATATTTAGATGTGAATCGTATCTTCTGTAATATTCTTTGAACAATAACATTCTCTCATTCTCTTACAGCGTCAAACGATCGAGCTGGTTCCTCTCACTCATGTATATTACGCCTACAGTGGGAAAGACTACGATTACTTTGTTTTTGGGAGAGAAAACAAGGTTCACACTACAAAATACCCCACTTCCTGCAGCATTTTGTAGTAACTCTATTTGTTTTGTCCAAAATCATCTTATAATAATTCATACATTTTTATAACTTGTAAATTACACATTATACAGTATATAAACTATTTATATTTTAATATTGATTAAATGAAAAATTACTAAATGCTTAGTGGCCTAATAAAGGCCCTTTTCATTCTCTCATATAAGCATATCACAGCATGTTTTTTAACCTACTGTTTATATATGTTTATATATATATATATATAATGACATTAAATTATTTTTGATTACAATTATTGTGACTTCATTTTTGCCATAAAAAGTGCAGGACATTTGCTACACGTTTAAACATTTTCTTTAAAAATGTGATATTCTGATATAGTGATATTTTATAATATAATTTGAAAGGGCTTATAAATGTCTTTATTTCTCAGGGTATGTACATTTTGAAAGTCAGTTTCTGTATACGGATTTTGGTAACGGAAAAAATAGGATAGCCATTTCCCAGGAAAAAATATACAGTTCCATTTGCACATTCATCCTAACTCATATTATGTGGGGTAAGTTGTCACAATGGAAACCTCTGTTAGAGAAAACACATTTGTGTAATCGAGCTTTTTGACTTAAATTTTATAGACAGGCTTCTGAGATATAAGTAGCACTGGTCCTTCCATATAGTGACGTGACGGGCTTTTACTAGGACACCTAATGTTCCCGTCAAACGGAGAATAGACTCTCTACTGTTCTTCGGAAGTTGTACTGACCTGTTGTTGACGGATAAACAATACACCTGCACAAATAACACTCATAGAGTGCGTCATTAGCACTCTGGACGGATATGACAGAAGTAAGCGGGATTTGGAGGGGATCGCGTGCAGCTGGAGGAGTGGCTCTCTGCGCTCCAGGCGCGCGCTGCTCGTTTGTTTATATTGAAGGAGGTGCGGACAACACGAGCGAGTCACTGCGCATCTTCACACGGCTCACATCACTGACATTACATCAGAAAGTGGAATAAAAGCGACAATAACGAGGAAAACGAGGGGAAATAACACTCGGTAGGTTTTAAATATTGTTTTTGGGTATTCCGTCAACTTTAAATAACCATGGTGCAGTATATGGTGTAAGATGATAATACCATGACTCTTTGATATATTACCAATTCACATGCTATGTTATTTACATAATTCTAAAGAGTTCTTCAAATAATAGGACTACCATGTTTTACTACAGTACATTGGCAATACTTTTGCCACATTTTTTAAGTGAAGGCTGCAAGTTTGATATTTTGTTTGTTTACATGATATAAGAAATGGCTATTTTTACAGATAGTATGGTTTTTAAAGTCTGTTTTGTAGATATATACATTGCATTTATGCTTTATCTGGGGTTTCTGTAACCCCAAACTGAAGTATCTGTTAAACTGAAGATGTAAGATCATTAATAGAGAACATCTGAAAAGTGCTATTAACAGAATTTGTTTAAAATGATTTCATAACACTGGAAAAAAGAAGTAGGCTATTGAAGTGTCAACCTGTTATTGCTGTGTCTGAGCTTATGGGGTTGATCATTTAATACTTTAAAACAATTCAGTATGATATCAAATACCTTGCTTTTACAGTATAGACAGTGTAGCCTTACACAACCTCACCCTTGTGGACAGGACAGGATGTACATTGAATGAATTTAAATGTTTGGATGCTAGTGATGTTCATTGTCCCCTGATTCTTTCCTTTTCCTGTTTGCTGCATGCATGATGTACATATTGTGTTACTCTGATTTGTTTGTGTCCGTACTTGCACATGGTGTAAATTTCCTTCCATAGATAGGAATATTCTAAAATTATCTTGAATCATTGTTATTTTTTTTAATCAAAAATATTTATTGACACGGGTATGAACTTAGTACTTGATTTCCATTGATCCTAATTTAAATATTTTTATTATGAGGAAAAAAACAGACCAATCCACGGACGACCAATCAGAATCGAGTATTCCAGAAAGCTGTGAATTCTTATAAAACCAGTGGGCGGTTGCATAAACTGCTTAGACTAGTTTTAAAAGTTAATCATCTAGATTTTTTCTTCAAGACTGGTCATAACTTTTTAAAGTCAGGTACATAAAAAGGTAGATCGGTCTAATTTTAATTGGACATGGACAAATTAGACTCATTGTTAACTGCTAGTGGTCAAACTAGTTCTTAAGACACAGGCTTAAAGTGTTAGTTCACCCCAAAATTAAAATTCTGTTATTAATTACTCACCCTCATGTTGTTCCACGTCCGTAAGTCTTCAGTTCATCTTCAGAACACAAATGAAGATCTTTTTAATTAAATCTGAAAGGTTTTCTGTCCCTCCACTGACAGCCTATGCAACTACCACTTTCAAGCCCCAGAATGGTAGTAAAGACATCAATAAAGTAATCCATTTGACTCCAGTGGTTTAACCTCAGTTTTATGAAGTGACACTAGTGCTTTGTTTGCTTTAAAAAAAAAAAAAAACATAATTTACCATTTTATTTAAAAAATATTAGTCTCCGACGCGCGTTCACGCAACAACGTCTGCTGTCGCATCAACACAACATGCATGTGCCGTGGTTTTCTCGTAAATGTGCGTGGAGATTAGTATTTTGTAAATAAAGTGTTAAATTAGTGTTAGTGTTAAATTTTCTTTCTTTGGGCAAATAAAGTACTCTTCATAAAACCACTGGAGTCACATGGATTACTTTATTGATGTCTTTACTACCTTTCTGTGGCTTGTGGTAGTTGTGGATGTCAGTGGAGGGACAGAAAGCTCTCAGATTTCATTAAAAAGATCTTAATTTGTGTTCTCAAGATGAACGAAAGTCTTACGGGTTTGGAACAACATGAGGGTGAGTAATTAAATGCAGAATTTTCATTTTTGGGTGAACTAATCCTTTAACATACTGATTAAGTTTATGCAACTGGCCCCAAGTCAGCATTTTAAGCTATAAAACAGTTTTGTGAAGTTGACGAGTCCTTTCTCAGATTGCCTTTGTTTTGAAGACTGATGGATTGTATTATTAGGATCTGTTGTGATGGTGGCTGTAAGTTCTTCTCAGAGGGGGTTTCTGTTTCACACCCACTCTGAGCACTTGAAAGGGAGAGGAGAAGCTGACAGATTGACTGTGATCTGGTTTTGGGAGGAGTCCTCACGTAGAGCCACATGAGAAAAGCCAGGCGGTGACTGCGAGAACCTTATCTGTGCTGGCCAGCACTGCAGCCCCATGGCTATTGTTGTTTTATCTGGAGTGAGCTTTGTTGTGCCGGTAACAATAGCTCAGCTCCATGTGAGCAGTCATACATTATGATTGCTCAGTCAGTACACTTGAAGTTACTTTCTGCACACACAAAGTTACTTTGCCTCTAGTTGTGCTTTTATTTACCAGTCAAACGTGTTGATAAACCTACTCATTCTTTATTATTACTATATTTTACACATTATTTAGTATTTTGTAGCATCCAAAAATGTGACATAATCATGCAATTCTTTTTAAACAGTATTGAAGGACTATATATGCTGGACACTTGCTGCTTTTCCTTCGCTATCCACTCCAACTCACCCACTTGCCCCAAAGCAATAAACTTTCATTACAAGTGCATTACTAACTTTTTTTTTTTTACAAACTGATTAAAATTATGAATTTTATTAAAAATAATTTTATTTTTTATAATTTAACTATATATATATATATATATATATATATATATATATATATATATATATATATATATATATATACATTTATTTTTGTGAATTGAGTATAATTATTTATTTTACTAAAATATTTTTGTAATTATTTTTAGAGATTTTTGATATTATTTTTAATGTAACTTTAACAATATAGTGCAGTTATTTTAAAGTATTTTTTAATTATTTTATAAAAATAATTTTAATATAACTAACCATTTTTTTTACAAATTGATTCTTTAATATATTAAATTATTTTATTAATATTTTAAAATGTAAACTTTTTTGTTTTGTTTTTGCAAATTTTATCTAAAAATGTAAAAATGTTAAATGTTATGTTTAAAAATTAAAAAAAAGAAATATTTTCACTTGTTTTTCATTTGTTTTAATTTAATTACTAATATTTTTTTGATTTAACTAACAATATATCTTTAAACAAATTTAGTGCAATTGTTTATTTTATTAAACGATTTTATTAATAATAATTTATAACATTATGTAACAACATATTTTTGTTTTATTTTATGAATAAATTCATATAATTGATTTATTTTTTTTACAAATTCTTACACATTTTATTAAAATATTTTTTTTAATGATTTTTAATTTAAGAATATGCTTGTTTTACAAATTGAGTGCAATTATTTATTTTTTTATTTATAAAATATTTGTATTATTATTTTTATAAATTATTTTTTTATTATTAAAAGGATCAGTAGAGCGTCTGTTTAACCTGAAATATTCTTTTAATTCTTAATTTAATTCTTAAGTTGTGTAAGTTAATAATGCCTATAATTGGTTTTATGATTAAAGGGTTAGTTCACCCAAAAAATTAAAATTCTGTCATTAATTACTCACCTTCATGTCGTTCCACACCCGTAAGACCTTCGTTCATCTTCGGAACACAAATTAAGATATTTTTGATAAAATCCGATGGCTTAATAAGGCCTGCATTGCCAGCAATAATATTCCCTTTTTTAATGCCCAGAAAGCTACTAAACACGTATTTAAAACAGTCCATGTGACTACAGTGGTTCAACCTTGATATTATAAAGCGACGAGAATACTTTTTTTTGTGCCAAAAATAACAAAATAGCGACTTTATTCCACAATATCTAGTGATGGGCGATTTCAAAACACTGCTTCATGAAGCTTCGAAGCTATGAATCTTTTGTTTCGAATCAGTGGTTCAGAGCACCAAAATCACATAATTTCAGTAAACGAGGCTTCGTTACGTCATCAGTGTTTTGAAACTTCACTAGTTCACGTGACTTTGGCAGTTTGATACATGCTCTGAACCACTGATTCGAAACAAAAGATTCGTAAAGCTTTGAAGCTGCATTAAAAAGTGTTTTGAAATCACCCATCAATAGATATTGTTGAATAAAGTCGCTATTTTGTTATTTTTGGCGCACAAAAAGTATTCTCATCACTTTATAATATTAAGGTTGAACCACTGTACTTACATGAACTCTTTTAAATATGTTTTTAGTAGCTTTCTGGGCGTTTGAAAAGGGGAGTGTTATTGCTGCCTATAGAGGCCTCACTGAGCCATCGAATTTTATAAAAAATATCTTAATTTGTGTTATGAAGGTTTTACGGGTGTGGAGCGACATGAGGGTGAGTAATTAATGACATAATTTTCATTTTTGGGTGAACTAACCCTTTAAGGTTTTTGGGTTGGTTAAATGTTCTGATCTTGTGCCCAGAGGAGTAATGTGGTTTTTTTGATAGAAACATTCTTACACTGTGGTTTCACTTAGATTAACTCTCCAAAAAAATGTAAAGGAATCAAAGCGTTTGAAGATTCTGGTTTGGTGTGATACCCATCTGACCGGCTGAAGTTTGTGTTAAGGATATCAGATGACATTTTATGGAGTTTAGGGAGAAGTTGTTAACCTTTTTCTCCCTTGTGATAAATCATTTCAATTTTGGCTCTGGAAAATCTGATATATCAATGTCCTTTGTACTTGCTACGCATATCTACAGTTTTTTGGGAATGTCCCAATCTTGGACTGATATATACATTCAGATCTGTTTCAGATTATCAGAGCATCTGTATGTGGTTAATGTCTATTTTCTCTCTTATACTCTTCTGTTGGCAATCTTTTTAGTTTACCAAATGGACGAGAGCTCAAAGATGAAAAATTAATCTTATTTAACCCTTTGAAATTACACTACGAGTAAAAAAAAAATGTTTCATGCTATTTTATTTTTGACTAACATTAAATATAGAATGGATAGAAAAGTTCAAACTTTTGACCGATTCACTATTTGTCCTTTTACACCCGAACTTAAAATAGTAGAGGACATAGACCACCCAACGAGAAAGTCACCAATGCCACTATCATTCACTCATGGCTTAATAAAGCTTACAGTAGAACCACTGTATATAATTCTGTGCAAAAATGTGGGGGAAAAAATAACTTGGTCATCTAAAAGAAATCCTTTTCCCATAGAAAAAGCTCATTTGCTGTCATCCATATGAAAAATTTAATATGTAAAAAAAAAAAAAAATCTATAAAACCATCCAAATGAGATGAAAGACTCTTTAGGCTATTTTGAGTACTTCATTGAACCTGGTAACCTGGGCAGGTGGATCTTGGGAAGATAGCCAGAGATGCAGATCAGCGTCATTGTACTCGGGTGTCCGTGAAAGAATCGCTCTGAATTTGCGTGTGTTGGCAAGACAGCAAACAACATCCTGAGTAAATGACTCAATAACCCATTGTAGTGCCTCTCTATTATCTTAATTAATTGGCCCTTCTCTCTATCAGCTCAACAATAACAATGCTCTGGCAAACCTGGTACTTCCTTCCCACAATGCATCTGTTCAAACCTTCTGTCTGGCGCCAACCCCAGGAAGGTCATAATGAGGCTGGAAGTGGCTCTGTGTGGGCCAGAGCGAAGGGAAGCTCTGTCTAAACACCCAACCAGCTGTTTCGACAAATAATAGTAACTTCGTCATCATTCAGCCAAACTGAATTATTCAGCCAAGCTAAATGTTGATGTGTTATGGCTTACAGAGCCCAAAACAAGCATGGTTATCATTGTAATACCAAGTGAGATTCACAATGTGTCGGTCATGAATCATGTATATATTTGTCTTTCATTGTTTCTGAGTGATTTCATTGTAATCTGCAGCTGTTTATTCTTCCAGAATTGGGATGGAGTGTGTGGAGCTCCACAATAAAAGTTCAAAATAGGGAACAATAATTACATTTGTTTACATGTGTTGTTTTAAAGTTGTAGTCACACACAAAAAAGAATCAAGAAAGCTTCTGTGACATCCACAATAAGTAGCAATGTATTCAGACTGGCAATATAATGCTATAAAAAGGGAGCTAATCAACATAACTTCCACCCAGAACACTTTAGCAACCATATAGCAACATTCTGATAACATCTCACATGCAGCATCATGGTAGGGCTGGACGATTAATTGAAAAGTAATCGAAACCGAAATTCAGAACCTCTAACCGACGTAATTTTCCCATGTCGGTTATTCCGTTTTTTTTTAAAAATCCTGTTAATACTTTCCCCTTAAAAATACACTACCACGTGTGTAGTCACGTGACTCTGCCCCGTACAGTCAGCGGCATGGAAGCAACATGGAGGCAAACTCAAACGCCGAGTCAACACACACACACAGACAGCGCGTGAGCGGTGAGCCATGAAGTGAGATCAATTTCTCTTGTGTCTTCACTAAACTTTGTCAATTGTATGTGTTTTAAGGCTTGCCAGTTTGGACATTTTAGACCATCGGATGTGTATTATTATGTTGAGCTTCTGTGCTGATGCATTGTTCACACAAACACTCATACAGACAGTAGCTGCACATCACGTGAAGATCGCGCGCACAGAGAGGAGCGCAGAAACTCGTTGTCAACGCTGTCCTGTGATTTATCACTAAAGTAGCTTAGAAACTCAAAAGTTATGGCATATATTTTTCTACTTTTGAAGTAACTACTTACAACCCACAGCTTCACAATTAATAGAGAAGACAGTATGACTAATTCACACTCGCTCTCATTAATGCATTCAAATAAATGTACTAATACTGTGCTAATTTATCTGATTTACAGGAGCAGAAATCTGTAAGAAATGTTAGGAACAGATAAAAGAGATAAAATAACTGCTGAAAGTGAGCTACTGTATGTCAGATCACTCTTTCATTAGGAAAAAAAATCCCACCTTCAAGCAAATTTACAGTACAAACCTTGTCAGTGAACTATGAGGGCCAAAAAAACAACAACAAAAAAACAGAAACAAAAACAAAATAATTGTTCATTAATTGTAATCGAGGTAAAATGTTCAGTTAATTGAGATTTTGATTTTAGGTCATATCTTCCAGCTCTACATTTTGCACAGACAAGATATTTTCTTCAAAAAATGTAAAAATCTAGCACAATCTTACACAAACGCGGAAGCTCAGAGGATAGAGCAAAACAAAACACTGGTCATGAATTATAAGTCTAAAACAAGAATTTTTAAAGAGAAATGACAGAGGATTCTGATAAAAGAGAAGAGGAGCTTGAGTTTGTTGCCCAGCCCTATTTGTTTAAACAGCGAGAGCCGTTTAAGCTTACGATACTCCTACATCACGTAAGTGGATACTCTTTTTGCGCAAGTCGACGTGTGTACGAGCGTCTGCCGAAAGCCAGTTATTAACGTTTTTAAAGTTTTAAATATAGATATTTTTCTTACACAAACTCATCGCTTCAGAAGGACTTTATTAACCCCTCTAATGAGTGGCAATAAAATGTTAATGCTCTATTGAACTTAATGTACCTCCTACACTAAACCTACGCGATAGTGTTAACAAAAAGCAAACGTAACAAAAAAATGCATTTGTTGAAGCAACCATGCCAGTTTAGCTTGTTTCTTAAAGCTTTTCATCCTGAGTTTCAAGGGACTCGTACCTGAGCGCTCTGCAACTCAAGTGCAATGCAGTACCAGGTGTGCTACAGAGCAAGTTTACTATGTCAGAAGAGCCACTACGATGCAAATGTCAAAATGTATTAGTTCACAAATCATGCACTGTGGTAAAAGTGTTTTTTGAGGTAACAACAAGGAACTGCATGAAAATAAAAAATGTATTAATGTATTATCTAGTCCTGTAATCATAATTTGTGTGAAAAGGAATAAAAGTGTTTTACTGCCTCTAGTGTTCATTTCAGCTGGAAACTGCGGTGAATTGTATGTACAGTTACATTTTTGGAGTTTTGCAAGAGTTTTGGCACTTTTTTCCAATGAGCCTACGTTGGCTGAATTTGTTACGTCATGTGGCTCAGATTACAGTTCTGTTTGGTGCTACTAGCAGTGCAGAGATCCCACACTTAACCTTTACACCCCAATGTCGTGATACAAATTTTTACTAGACCTCAGAGACTCAGGTGTCTTGGACGCATATATCTGATTAGCCATATCCTGACATGCCTGTCTAAACCTCCGAACCCTGCGTTCCACGCCGTCATATAGCGCTCCACCCGGAGCAGAGATACTAGCACCCCCTCTGGTTGGATGACCCTTGAGGTCCCGGCATGTCAGAGAGCTCCGCGGGGATCCTTACCTCCCGGTATGGGGCTCTCACTCTGTTTTCTCATCCTTTCAAACGAACTGCACTGGAATTCTTCAAGGCCAAAGAGCCAAAGATAAATCAAGTGAAGATTATAGAGCACTGCGCTTCTGCAGAGATAAAAAAAAAAAAAAAAATCATCATGGGGGTTGCTATCATCCGTGATTTAGCTTCTTTTCTTTTTTTTTGTAGCATCCTACAGGCCTCGTTTCTTTTGTAACTGTGATATGGTAGATGAATTTGAAGGTACGAGCATCTAATAGGTTTAGTTAAAAGAATAAAAGCTGTACTCGTAATTTAGTATCCTGCTCACTATCTGTTTTGGATTAGGTGCATTTGTGTAAATCATCTTCTAAAGTTATCGCTAAGCTAACTCCTGTCGAAGGCCACATGTTGTAGATATGCACTCTTTTGTTTTATTATGACGCTTGACCCGTTCTGTTTCAACTCCAGGACCTGCAAATTGCTCTCAAAGGCTTAGCAGAGGGAATTTGAAGCTATATGTAATTGGCTTTAATTAATGTCCTCTCAGGTTCTGTCATATGAGGCAAAACAGCGTCTTCAAACTTTCCTAATGAACAGCATTTGCAGACGACAACAAGAACAGGCCCTCTAATTTTGGTTTATCGCTGCTGTAAATACAAGTCTCCTCAAATGCCCTGGGAACATGCTAATGTACAAAAGAGTCTCTCTGGAAATACTTTGCTTAATTCCACTGGAGTAGCTTATAATGCCCAGAAGGAATCTGTAGACCCCTTTTTTTTTTAGATTTTATGCACTGATTTTGGTGGGAAATCTATGGAATTTTATTTTATTTTATTTTATTTTATTTATTATTATTAAGACTTTAAGTCCTTTGTAGGTTGATTTCATGGAAAAGTGTAAACTGTGTGACTGTGTAAACTGTGTTGTGTTTAATGCTGTCTTCACATGCTATCGGAAATTTGATAATTCCCACTTCTGAAGTTGTGATTACGAACTCATCGCATTAAAGTTTTGAAATGGGGCGTTCATGTGCAATTTTTACCTAGGAAACTCATATTTAAGATAATTCAGAGAGTACGTGAAGGCAGCATAAGCATCCTGAATGTCAATTAATTGATCTTTTGAATCGGATCATTTCAATGAATCAATTGAATCTGTTCACTTAACCGGTCCGAATGATTCATTCATAAATTGAGTCAACTCAGTAACTCATTGAACTGCATCTTTTTTAATCATGTCAACAAAACAATTAATATTCATTAAACTAATATTAGTTATTATTAATTTTATTCTCTATAAGCTTAATTATTAACATAATAATATTAATTAATCAATAAAACATAATCGTTTATTAAGTTTTATACATAAATTAATATTAATATATTAGTAATTAAGCTTAATGAATTCTTTCAGACACGTCAACAAAATAATTAATAATTAAACTACATATTAATTGAATTTTATTAATATGAAGTAGTCTATAAGCTTAAATATTATTAATATTAATTAATAAAACTTAAAAGAGACGCATTGAACAGTCTTTCATCATTATTAATTTTAAATAAATCATTTAAATATAGGCCAATTTAATTATTCTATAAGCTTAATTATTAATTAATATTAATTAATCAATAAAACTATTTTTAACATCATAATAAAAATAATAATAATAAATAAAATCCTATAATAAACAGTGTTTATTTTTGCAATTGCGTTTGATGACGGAAAGGCCAATTTAGAAAAAGTGGCAGATGTTTTCCAGAGGTGTATAAATGAAACCCCTTCGACTGAAAGCTATGTTTCGTATTGGGACTGGTCTGCAAACACAAACCCATCAAAGAAAAATCACTCAAAGGGAAAAGGCCCTCTCTATCCTCTCAGTCTAACAATAATGCATTCCAAATACAGCACACAAAAGCCTCAAGAAAAAGAAAGAGGCGAAAGACAAAATAAGCATGCCATTTTAAACAAACTGGCTCCACTGACAGTCTGAGACTCCAGTCTGCAGTCCGAATGTCAGTACTTGAGATTGCTCCACAGGGAACCATGACAGCCTGTTTTATGGGTGATGTGACATCCAATGCCTGGAATGAGGTCACTCGGACCACCGGGGATGAAAACACACGATAAGTCTGTATCATCTGCTGAGCAGGAGTTTGTTGACATTGTCAGTTTGGTCAGACATATGAGGAGCATCGTGCATGAATCAAGATAATTGTTAATAATGATAAAATTATGCGATAATTAAAGAGGACTTCGAATGATTAATGGCAATATAAAGTCTGCATGCATTAGAGAAAACAAAGTCATTTTACTCCCCCTCATATAGATCTAAACATGTAAGACTTTCGCCCTTCTGTTGAGAGATTTCAATATTGGCCGCTCTTTTCCATGCAGTTACAATGAATGAGAATTGAAGAGTTCAGATGCAAAAGCCTCTAAGTGCCATCTGAAAATTTCTTCTAAAATGAACATTTTTATCAAGCTTGTATGTTTAGGTTCAGTAATTTCACTTTAATGGCATTTAATAGGTCCTTTTCATTGCCATTAAAGTTAAATAACTTAACATAAACATACAAGCTTGATAAAAATGTTCATTTTAGAAGAAAATTTCAGACGACACTTGGCTTTTGCATCTGAACTCTTCAATTGTAGTTGTCAAGCTGCAAAAATTACACAAAAAAATCACCATAAAAGTGAAGGTTTGTGAGAAACAGACCATAATAAGCTGAGATCAAGTCAGTGAGTTTAACTCAAGAAGAGGATCAAACTGATTCATGAACAAATCATTCAAACCAGATTGATGAACTGAGTCAACTGATTCATTGAAAAGATCCAACTCAAAAGAACAATTCACTCAAAAACTGGGCCACCATTCCTGTTGAAATTGACTATATGAGCTAAGGTTTATGCTGCAAACATTCGATCATAAGATTGAAATGTTTAATTTCCAGGAAATAAATTAGGTCCAATAAGAATAAAAATGTACACTCTTAATCCGAAGAAATTTAAAATATTTTATTAAGAGGCTTTTTTTCATTTGGCCTCTTAAGAAAATAGCTCAAATTTTTTCCTTCTGATTAAGACTGTGAGCTTTTTTATTCTTTTTTGACCTTTTGAAGTGGCCTGTAATAACTTGTCAATTTAAAAATTCTTTTAAAGTTAACAAAGAAATAGTTTACACAAAGTTTGCCAGTAATGAAGGGTGTTGACACTGAGATGTGATAACGGATTTAGCAGGAGATTACATGTTTTATTTACATATACTCATCTGACTCATTTTCAATACATTGATTTACAATACTCTCTATTTTACAATACTCTGTATTTTTATTCAAAGCATCCATTACTACACAGCAGCCTTTGTTGTGGATCTAAAGCAGGGATGAGTGTGTTTTGTTTGTGTCTTTACACTCAAACAAACTGGTGTTAAGTCCAGCAGGTGTTGTCTGGCATCCTCTCGTCTCAGACTAAACAAAAAACAAAGCTACATAATGTGTCTAGACAGTAATGTTAACAAGCTGCCTTTAACAACTTCTTTGTTGTAAAACTCCCAATATAGAGAAGATATGAGCTTTAATAGAGTGAAACCGTGAACGCCCACCTTTTCCTTGGTTGCAGAAGTATTTTTCCAGTTTGCTCACCATAGACATTTTTAGTGAGTCACAGAGATGAATCACAACATGTCAACCTTTAATTTGATCTGGAAAAAGGTACATGACTATATATTATATACTTATATAAACGGAAGAACTCATCTTATACTAAGCGTTGCGAATGATTTAACTGAAACAGCAACAACAAAATAAAAAACTACTGACTTTAAATCATTGTTGATAAGTGCAATATATTAAAATAAATGCAAATATATAGGTTGGTTAAATATAAAAAGACAGGTTCCAGTTACATTACTTACTATAAAGTGCAACAATTGGGTCATTTGGGACAGGGCCCGAGTTGATCTCTCTACGCTCTGAAAATACTTAAATGTTTGAATATATAAGCATATTTTGCAATAAACTTAACATACATTGTTTTTATATAATCAACATTTTTAATTGAGTACTCTTATATTTTTATTTTTATTTGATTATGCTGTTCGCAATGCTTCATGGGATTGTAGTTCTTTCCCCCACTACAACCGTTAAGTCTTTTATCTTTGTATTTTTGTCCGATTTTATTAACAGGTTAACAGGTTTGTACTGTATAATTTATATTTTTCTGTAAAAAAATTACAAACTTTGTTTCAGTATAATGTAGTATTAATGCAGATAAAAACACAACTGTATAATTATGAGGCTGAAATCCCATTGTATCTACTATATAGTAGTGTATTGTTAAAAAGTAGTTATTTTTAGGGCAGTTGTTGGTCTAGGGCTTTAAAACATCTAGTAAAATGTAAACTATACAAATATATTTACAATATCATTACTAAAGCTGTGCACATTTAAATACTATATTGCATATTGTACTTTTCAGCATAAGTAAAGTGTAAACATTATGTACGAATGCCTACAAATTTTAATGTGATCAAGCTGGAATAAAACTAACATCTAGGTTGTGCCAAATGTAAGTGCAAGTCATGTTTTTAATGCCTGAGTGTTTGCTGCAGTAAAGTCTTGAGAGGAAATCTCCTATGTGGATCTTAACCAAACAGCTAATGGGAAAATCGTCAGCATCCTTTGCCCGGCAGGTTCATGCTGCGTTTTAAAGAGTGCAGAAGAGGGAGTCAGTGTGCTTAAGGCTGCTCTCCACCCCAAAGTCATGGAACTGTGAAGTCGTACACTGTTGTTGTTTTGTTGACCTCACAATTACTAGCAGGAATGGCTTGCGGAATCCTTGGAAAGGAGGAAAGGAGGTGGAATTCTGCACATTGTGTTTCAAATTTCCTATTCCATTGCAAGCACCAATTGCGTATTGGTCAAGGCTCGTGGTTTGTAATTCAGATTCTCTAGGGAACATTACTGAACCTTCTGGACAGTTGTTTTCCTGGTTTTAGGGATGTGCAACATGTAATGTTTGACTCAAAATCAGCTGTCTGGAATGAATACCACAACATTCCATCAGGATTCTTGACTGGGGTGATTCGCTCGGGCCGATTCCCTCCCCAAAGCAGAGTTATTTGTCTAACTGTATTTTCAAACATTTCAATTTCACATCTCACATGCTGGATATTCCCCCGCTTTTAAAATACACAGACTAACGGCTGTTTATTTTAATGTGGTGAGATGTAATGAGCCTGACAGTCGATCACTTACAGTTGCACATGTTGATTTAAAACCTCCAGTAGTAGAACGTGAGTTGATGGATTACTAATCGTACATTTTTCTCCGACTGCTGCTTCACGATTCCCAGATGAGCATGGAGCATTTCCGACAGACAATAACAGAGTTCAGAATGTAGACTGGACTCTTTTTTAGATGCTTTGTGGTGATGTTGGATGTCATTAAGGGTGTGGGAATGGGAATCTGGCGCCTCGGATATCAAATTGAATTGCATTGAATGTCCCCCACCAGACAATCATAGATTAAGCATGATAAAATTCTTCCATGTTGTGCGCAGTTTACATTCTTCATAGAGCCAATGGGCTTCTTGGATGCTGATAGGAAACAGAAACTTCCAGCGGATAAGTAGACAGTAATTTTTCCTTGACACTATGGGAAGACATATAGTTTTGATATATGACATATTACTCAGCTCTGTATTATCAAGAAATGAAAAGATTTAGTTCAGATCATTTGCTGGCCTTAAATTGTGCAATGGCTAAAAAAGTTGTGGGTTGTAAATTAGTATGTTGGTTTTATGGAGTTTTTATACATTATCCAGATTTATTAAGGTTCAAGTTTAAAGTTCAAGTTCACACAAGGAACTTGCTGAATTTTCGCAAACAACAAAGTTTTTTGTTTAGTTTTGCTTTTCTTTCCTGTTTTGTTTCATTTTGTTTTTCATTTTGTTTTGTTTTGCTTTCCTGTTTTGTTTTGCTTTCCTGTTTTGATTTATTTATTTATTTATTTGCTTTTCTGCTTTGCTTTGCTTTCCTGTTTTGTTTTGTTTTGTTCAGAATAATGTACAGGCTCAATTTAAACATCTTTGTTTAACAATTTTATGCTTTTGGTTAGACCTACGTTGGACCTACAAAGAGATTTATGATTACGATGAAAACCTCTCCTTCCAACAACTGCCTTCAAACAATATGTTCAGCATGTAAAATATCAACAGTGATGATATCGTAACAATATTTCCATACAGAATTTTTATTGGTCTTGTCTTCCTTGCATATAGTTAACCATTTATTCAGTTCTATTCTTTTTGATGCCTTCAGGAAATGCAAATCTAGTCATGCAATATTAATATAATAATAATAATGCAGAAAAGGTAATAATAGTAGATATATATTATTGTATATTGTTCAGTAACTCTCACACATACAGACTCTAATAATACACATCCTGAGAAAGAACAGCCTTTGTTTTGTTTTTTCATCTCATTGTTTCTTGCTGGTAAATGGTTAAAAGAAACAAATGTTTGAAGAATTGCTGGAATTTACTCACCAATACATGAAACAATTAAA
Organism: Ctenopharyngodon idella; assembly: GCF_019924925.1. Lineage (NCBI taxonomy): Eukaryota > Metazoa > Chordata > Actinopteri > Cypriniformes > Xenocyprididae > Ctenopharyngodon > Ctenopharyngodon idella. Next base: position 17,528,872 of record NC_067229.1, on the reverse strand, counting down.
TCTAATAAATATAACATTACTCATCAATGCTGTATATTTGGAAATCCAGATCCCTGGACAAGATGAGGCAGATATTTTACCATTTTAAATATTATTATAACTTCTGGCCTTTTCAGGCACCCCATCACATCACTCCTTAAGGCAGAAGTGGCCAATAGCCCTGGATCCTGTCAGATTGAAAACAGCTGAAGTGGACAGGTCATCTGTCTCTCTTCATTTTGTTACACCCCACCTTGTCAGAAGTAGGTATCTGGAGGTGAGGATTGCAGAGTTGGGCTGGTATGTGAAGGAGAAGTGCTTTTTTGGTCTGTTGATTACTGACTTCAGTGCAGAACTGGACTCAAAGAACAGATTGGGATGTTCAAGATCACTTGGGTGTTGGTGTGGAAGTTTTAGGGCTGTACAGTTGAACGATCTCATACAGGCCAAAACGTGCAGTCTTCAGCAACCATGCGACACGGCCATGCTTGGTTATTTGGTTATGAAGGAAACCAGAGTTCCCAAAACTGCCTAGGGGGTCCATCTATTGAGGAATGGGGGAGTTATTGTCCAGCTGAATGTTCACATGATCACTAACCACAATTGGCCTCCCACCACTCTTAAATTTTCTTCAAAATATATTCTTTTGTGTTCAGCAGATGAAAGACATTCATACAGGTTTGGAACAACTTGAGGGTGAGTAAATGATGACAGAATTTTCATTTTTGGGTGAACTATCCCTTCAAGCAGTTTAATGCGCGTCAAAACAAAAGATCAAATGACGTTTAATAGAAACAGTTTTAACATTTTTGCCTTTGCATAGATATTTGCAGCGAGGGTGGAGGTCCACATACTCATTCCATCATGACACCTATACCAAACATACTCAGATAACCTTCCCGCCCTCTAGACCTCGACACATTTGTCGCTCATTTGTTCCATTTTATGCTGCAGAGAAACTGTAATCCTTCCTGAAAACCTAAAGTCTTCCTAATGAGTTGTCTCCAAAAAGTGAGGCGGAGGAGTTCATGTAAATTATCCTTTCTTTACTACAAAACCGGCTGGCATGGGCTGTGTTTGTGTCGCCAGAAGCTCACTAGTGCAACATTACCCATGGGAATGATGGACACCTGGATGAACAGCCTAAAGACGTCTGTATCCACATTTGCTCACTCAGTGAATGATTCCCTAGGAACATGAAACCTTTAGACTGTTGTTTCTCTAAATTACGGATTTTTGCATCATAAAACGACTAATGAATTGTAAAAAATTCAGTGTTTTTGAACTGAATGGTAGCGGTTTGGAAAGAATAGGGCTGATTTTGAATGCGTTTAGTGTTAAAGCGCCCCTGGGTGTGTGTCCCACCATGTTAAGCCGGTGTCTTTGTGAGTGTTAAGCGGGAGACTAGTTGCTTGTTTTTCGGCTGGTTGAGCCCAGTGTTGTTTGCTTACAGCGTAGCAGATCTTTTCACAGCTCGGTGCGGATCTTAATGTGCCGACCAGCCCCTTTTCATTCACATTAAGACTTTCAATGAATAAGTAATTTTCTGCATCTCTCTTTGTACAATTTAAGAATGGCTGCTCATTTTTTAATTCACTTTCATTTTATACAGTTAAATGTAAATAAGTAGAACTAATTTAATTAGAGCTGGGAGGTATGACGTATATAATGTGTGACGATACTATTTGTACAGCTATTAGTTTGGTTCTCATGAAATCTCATTTGAATTTGCCAAAACATAAAATAGTTATGACTTGTCATGAGTGTTGGTAATTTATTATATAAATGATTTTTTGAATTTTCAGCAAAAATTACTAATATAGATAAACCATAACCATGATATAAAATTACTTGTATCAAAAAATGACATTTTCACAAGTTTCAAAAATGCAATATAAAAGTGACCATGGTTGAAGAAACACCCAAATACAAGCATATAAGCTTGGTAAAATCACAAAAACAAATTAAATTCATACAAATTCACCAACAATTCGCCGAAACGTAAAAATGTTCAACAAAATAACTATATTATGATAGGAAATAGATATACCATTACCATGGTATAAAATGACTCATATTAAAGATTTTAGTTTGTTGATAGCACATGTACATTGCTGAAATTATAAATGTTCTTTATCGGATGTGTGAACAACTTTTAGCTGTTTTTTGCGCTATTTGTTTTAGAATGTATATGAATCTGCTTTAAATAATATATAAATATGAGGCTTAGAAGAAAGAAAAAAGTTAGTCTTGGCTGTATTGTTGTATCTTGGTTGTTTTGTTTTAAACAAATAGATTGCAATTCCGTGTGGTGCCACTACTGGCGTGTAAATGCAGAGTCTGAAGTGGTGAAGTGGTGGGTTTTTGTCGGATCGGATCAGAGATTGTTGGTGCAGAGCAGTGAAAGGCTCCCCGCCGGTACCTTTATTCTGTCCGGTCACAAGCCCAAGAGGAAGTGTGAGTGTTCATCCATTACTTTGTCCCTTACTATGTGTCGCCCTGCAGAGATCATTATTTCCGGTCTGCCTGTTAAGGTGTTTTTGGCCTTTCCACCTTCCTTGGAGAGGCCTTTTATACTAGATGAAACCACACTGTGCTTAACTTGTGAGGTCTGGACAGAAAACTGTTCCAGCACCCGTGATCAGAGCACTGTATTTTCAGTCGTCTAAAAAAGCATTGGTATAGGACAATGTCTGAAGTCACTCTTCAAGCTTTGCCAGTCAAGGTTGTAAATTAGGTCATTTTTCAAACACGACCCTGACAGGCTCTAGTTTTTCGTCATTCTTACCATTGTAGGAAAACATGTATCCAAGGAAACAGGCTCTACATCAAGAGTGAGCTGCCGTTTCTCTCCTGCTTCAAGTTGTGTGGCTTTTGTCGCCTGGAAGTGAGTTAATATCAACTACTTCCTCTTCCCGAAGCTTGATGATTTTCCCACAGTTAGTGTTTGTTTGTTGTCTTTCCTCATATTGAAAAAGCTGATGACTAACTTTTGTCTGCAGGGAGCAGGTCAATCTACAAGCAAATTTCTGATTTTCTGATTTACCACATGGCTATGATTATTTCTTTCTCATCAATATTCACAAAGGTTCACTGTCCTTTATATTTATGCATTTGGCAGACGCTTTTATCTGAAGTGACTTGATTTAAGGTTTACATTCAAGGTTTACATATTATGATGCTCCCCCATTTGAGCTACAGGAATCCTTCAAAGACTTTTTGAATGATTCATGTTTGATAAATTGTGGTTTGCACTCACCTAACCAATTTTTGTTTGCACTTAAACTAACATGAAATAATTGCTACGCCACACTGATTATTTGAAAGGCATTCATAAACATAATAGTCCACACCACAACTAACCATAACGCAGAACCTGATTTCACCAAGTGCAACATGTTCCTGGATCAATATTTTTTGTTGATCCTGGAACAACATTCCAATCAACCAATCAGATTTAAAGTACAAGTTTACAGTTTATAACCAAGTTTAGGCTTACAACCAGGGTTAGGTGCTTCTCCATCAGCGTTATTCACCTTTCATTTCCCTCTGATTTTAGGGATAAGTTATGGATAGGATTAGGTTTGGCGGTAGGGATAGGGTTAGGACTAAATTTTCAGACAGGAATGTTGTTCCAGGATCAACAAAATATGTTGACCCAGGAATGTGTCTAACTCTGCAAAATCAGGACATGCAACAATAACAGCACAGGAAAACAATATTGTTGGAATCACTTTCAGAACAATCTTTTCCAGCTGATGAGCGGTAAAACATTGGCAGCCAATGAGAATCCATCCTCTTTAAAGAGCTTGAGCATTTAAAGCAGCAGATGACAAAAATGCAGCGCACATTTAGAATAAACAGAACAATATTGTGTGTTGGTGTGGACACTAATATATATATATATATATAGTTATAGTTATCTTTATAGTTATCGATCTTGGTATCGGGCCTTAATTCTAATAATACGAAGTTCATGGATTTTTAACACATTATTTTTTGTTTTTGCAGTATTTCTGTAGTTTTCTGCTCAGAATAGGCCTAAGTAGCATAGTGGACCAGACTTTATGCCAATAGTTAAAAGTAAGACTAATAGTACAACGTTACTGACTCTAGTAGCAGCACATAATAGGTCACAAGTCTCCAAAGAGTCATTAATAATGATTGAAACCAAATCCCACTCATTCTATAAAAACCAAGGCCACAGAAGGGACTTTTTAATACAACATAATTCAGATCTCTCCCAAATGAATTCATATCTGCTAAACGGAGACATAAAGAATACCACAAGTGTTCTAATGAAAAATATGCCTATATTAGTATCTGCCAGACCATCACCACCTTGCACAGCTCACACATAGTTGTTGTCAAGCCAGGAATGATATGTTTTCTTTTGCTTTCTCAGGGAGATTAATAGGTTTAAGTCAACAAACGGAGCTAATAAGAGTCCCTGATCTCTCCTTGAACACCTGCGCTCATGCCAGCACAGTAAATCCTGAACCCGAGCACTTCAATTAAACGGAAATGAATTCCGGCTATTGGATGTCTGACAAACATTGCTGTTTTTTTTTTTATGTTGAAATGTTGTGATAATAAATTTAGCAATAAATCATTTTGCGTACCGAAGAGCATTTGTTTTCCTGTCACTCAAGGAACTTGAATACAGTTATTATGTCTGAGTAGCAGCGTAATGAGCTTAGATTTTGAGGTGATGAATGGGGCAATACAGAAAGCCTATCTTCATTTTGCATATGTTTGAGCTCAAGCCCTTTTTTCATGTTGAAACCATCCCCAGGGGTCCCCTCGCGAGTCTAAGTGGCGCAACATACAATACCCTCATGATGGGAAAATGCTTTCCCTGAGCGCCAACACAAAAAGTGCTGCTCTTTCAATGAGCTTGCCAATTGTTGAACTTTCTATACCGCGCGTTGTACGAAATGGACAAATGAAATCCATTCCACTGGACTGAACTCTTGCGTGTCCTTTGACAGTGGCTAGCGGTTAGCATTTACAGGAGGAAGCTGCTTGAGTGTTTCTAGGTTGCGCATGTGATCTGTTTATGTAGGGTGACCTCTTAAAGGAAAAAAATAGAGATCAGGGCAACTGATTAGCCATGGGAACTTTTCTCGAGACAATGCTTCAGTTTCCTTCTCCACGCGAGGCTTGTTCTCGCGTAGTCGTGAGCTCGGCACGCCGCTCACACGCTCTGGAGGTTTTGGGTTTCCAGTCAGGTGATGAAAATCTATCGCTCTTGAAGTAGCATCTGTTGTACCTCCTGGTTTAAGCACTTTTTGACCTGAGGAGACTGTAAACCACATTGGGTGGTGCTAGTGTTGCTTGGGCTGATGTGGTGTATTCTGTTTTCTATTTAGAAAAGATGACATCTACATGGTTAATGTCATTGTGAAAGAATGCCATCTGTTTTCTCCTCAATACTGAGGCAAAAAAATTATGTTTGATGTTGAAAAACATCTGGTATAGGCATCTAACATTTTGCTATTTGGGTGTCTTACTGTCAAAGCTGTTTATTTTGAATGAAATTGACAAAAATTCGTGTTTTCAAGCCATTGCTTTGTACTTATTTGTAAAGTTTATTAGCAATTGCAGTGTGAAATTGTTTTTCAAAGTAAATCCTACGCCAATTTCAGTTTATTATATTATATTATATTATATTATATTATATTATATTATATTATATTATATTATATTATATTATTGTAACACGTATGTCTTGTTTCAGCCTTGTTTTTATAAATATTTTTAAAAAATGTTATATAGTTATGTAATATAAAACAGCGACAACAGACACCGCTGTTTAATAATGCTTATTTTTAATAAGGATTAAAATATTATAGATGATTTGTAGAAACTTAAAAATAATAAAAATTTAAAACTAATGTTCTTTTTTTTATATAAAAAATGTGAAAAATAAGTTAGAAATATAATAATTCTATATGTTAAATAACTTTTCATTTAATTTTACATATATTTTTATGTAATTTTTATATTATGTTATTTAAAATAGTCCTAAAATAAACACTTATTGTAGGTGTACCATAGTGATTCAGGATAAGACAAAAACATAGTTTGGAAGATGGATTCATGATGTACTTGCTCATTATATACATTCTGTAAATTTTGAACAAAAAAAAAAGTGACATAGTGTACCTTTAATTTCAACTTACATGCTCATATCTGCTTGTTATTTTTCCAGCACTACGAAGGTGATGTGACATTGAAGACATTCTGTACTGTCAGACAACAGGAACCCGGAGATGAGGATTGTGGGATTGTGGAGGACTGGGCGATACAGTCCCCTGCTGGTCTTTCTGCTCCACTCATTGTTGCCTCTTATACAATCCAGTAATGCTGGAAACCAGAATATACCACGACTACAGATCACTCATACAGGTCAGAACTCATGCTGTCACATACTGATACTCAAAACCTAAATTTGACATTCACTTTCATAGAGAGAATCAAAAGACAGCAAAAAATGATGAAATCATGTCTACAACACTAATAGTTAAGCTCTTTGCTGTGGCAGTCTGCAAATCTTCATGTTAATATTCTCTCTGAAGTCTTCAATGAAGAGCGCTAGTAGACACAGAGCAAGATATCTTTGCTTCTTTCCGTTTGGCCGTGAGGACATCAGCAGGGTCAGGCAGCTTTAACAGACACAATGCAACAGGGGAGAGTGCCATTAACCTCTGCTTCCTGAAGATGTTAATTAGTCTACTGTATTTTAAAAGTCTTCTTTTAATTTTTTTTTTTTTGCTTTGTTTCTGTTAAACCTTAATTTATTAATATACCATAATATTGCACTGTTATGCATTACATTTTTTTTTACATAAATATAATAAATAACAATAAATAACACGACAGCAATGTGACCACACATTGTCACCACTGTAAATAATTGTTTATATATATATATATATATATATATATATATATATAAATGATAAAATATGATAAAAATAACAATTTTAAAATCACAATAATTTATAAGATTCAGTTTTTAATGTAGTATTACATAAATTATTACAATTTAAGTTTACAGGTCAACTAACTCTCATTAATTTGCAACTACATGTCAACTAATTAATTTACAACTACAGATCAACTAACTCATTAATTTGCAACTACAAGTCAGTAAACTCTCAGTAGAGTACTAGTAGACTTTTAGGCTTTGGGTTATTAAAATAAGTTTACATGTACAGTACTTGTAAAGGTACTTATAGTCAGTAGAATGTCTGTTGGGGGACCATCAAAATAAAGTGTTGGCAGTCAATAAGCAGACGGTCCACTAATGCTCTGATGACTAGTAGTTGACATGTAGTTGCAAAGTTACACACACACACACAATAAAGTCAGTAGAATGTCTAAAGTGGACTATTGAAATAAAGTGTTACCAAAGATATTACCCAATAAAACTCAATTTACACCAATAGAACTAATGAATTATAATGAACTAACCTCCCTTCCAAAACAACATGATCACTAATAAAGACATAAACTGTGGGCTTCATTAGCAATACTGCCAGCCACCCAGCGATTAGTCACCAGACTGCTCTGCGACTGTCTGTCTGGACACCCACGCCACTTAGTCGCATCCCCTGAGCCGTCTCCCTTTATCAGCACGTCACAGCCGCCACTGTTTCTGACCTCTCAGAACCTTCCGGAACCTGTGGGACTCGGCAGCTTCCTCACAGGAAGGTTCTGTATACAGTGGCGTCGGACAGCACACTGTACCTATAGTAGTAACATGCTTCCCATTATCTCCAGGGCTGTTAATAGAAGACTCCAAACATGTAGATGATCTCAGGGGCGCCATCTGTTTACGAGTGCAGGGTGGCAGACATCCAAAGGTTGGCAGCGAGATGCAAAAGCCAGACGTTATTCATTAATGGAGAGAAGTGACTTGTTTTGCTTGCAGGTATCTCAGAGGCTGAAAGCCACACTAAAGAAGACAGGAAATGAGATCAAGTAAATAATGAAGTCTTTTGCAATAGCTGAATATGACGGTTTTATAAAGAAGTCAAACACGGGCTTTTGAGGGACATGATGGTTCAGGTTTGCATCTTGGACTTTTGTTTGGTGGAAAAATCATATACAAGCTACCAACCATATAGTATCTATACAAAGAATCAAATGAATCAGCAAAACTTTTTATTGAACTGGCTGTAATAGCTGTGCAACTATACTGACACCAAACAGTAGCTAGTGTCCTAAAATGTTAATGCAAAGGTTTAAAGTCTAATAGTTCATTTGAATCAGGCAAATGTACCATTCAAATGAACCAATATGCTAAAATAATTAATATGTAAGTTAAACAGAAAACCAAACAGATGAACTTCTTTCACACTACTGAAAAATGTAATGTAGAAGTGATCTAATGTGTAAAAACAATTTTTGTTTGGTGGAAAAATCATAGTTAATTTGTACAGTATGTTACAACCCTGTAGTACTGTGTCATACAGGCAGATGAATCAAACTGGCTTTAAAATCTGTGCAACTTTACTGACACTAAACAGTAGTTGTTAATGAAATAGCTAATGCATCATAATATGCTAATGCTAATATGTAACATCTAGTAGCTAATTTGAATCAGTCAGATGAACCATTCGAATGAACCAATAAACTACACAAGTGTGTTTGATTATCACCTCATTTTGCTCTGCTATAAAGCTGTGTGTGCAATACAGTGTGATGCTAGCATTTTGTCATGATAATGCTAATCAAACAGCTATCATACTATCACCTCAACTAGCTTAAAACAACTTCATTATTTTTTAATTGAGTCAACTTCGTCACTTTTAAACTGCTCGTTTAACTTCTGAAGATGAAGTTCTGCTGGCAGAAACACATACAATTGATTTTCCAGTATCTGCTGACTTTCCCACTGGTGTTTACTAGTAAAATTCCCACAAATTTTGGGGATTTTCTTTCTGACAGATGGGTGGATTAAAACCAAAAGAAACATTCCTGGCATTTGAGACTGGCTAAATGTCTCAATTTCTCCACGACAGGAAGGATTTTTTGTTTGACACCCACTGGTCTCATTTTGACAGCTGCTCCTTATAGTGTGTGTAATGGGAAGATAGCACCCTTTGAGAGAATATCTCAGATATTATCAAAACACTGGACACACAATGAAGATTCACCCACATAAACCTGAGAAAATGATATATAATTAAAATGAGTCTTTACTGCTTAACTGCTATCAGCTTTTACTCTACGTATAGTGGGTCTGCCATTTTGATATCATGTGACCAACTGTGTCTTGCAGTTTGACCTAACAAACAAAAACTGTACTTATACTTGTACTCAATCTTTTGATCGAGATATACTTAAAAGTATAATTAAGTATTCTAAGTATACTTGGCTTGTAGTTGTTCTAGCTTTTGATTGAGTACGTAGCCTATTAAATATACTTTTTCACATAGTTTTACAGACTGTCTTATAAACATTGTTTGAAAATATTGATTTATAAACAAAACAGATATGTTCTTAATTCTGAGTATCTGAATTTTGGTGTAGGCTAGTCCACTGGTATGTACATAGGAATGTACTTCAAATCTACATTACTCTTTCCCCGCCATTGACTAAATTTTTTAGCTATCCATGTTTTCACTGTTATACTGTAGGGTCCGCTATTACGCATCTTCTGACAGATCAAAACACAGGTGGAGAAGAAGCAGAAACAAGTGATAGAAGATTGCTTACGCAAATGTAAAATAACGTGATCATCAAACATTAAACAGCATATAAGTTCAAAACTGCCTAATGTTACCGAATGAAATATCGACCCAGGAAGGGTTAATGACTGTGAAGCTTTAGGGGTGTTGATGGACTCAATCTTCTCCATCTATGTTTTGATAATCGTTCTGACTCTGATCCTGATGTAATCTTTGACAAAAAAATTGATTTTCTCAGCTTTTTGCTCAAAATTTTGCGTTTTTTTTTATTTTATTTTTTTTTTTTTTATTGAACTTACCCACATTCAGATGTTGATAAAAAAAAAAGGATGCATAAAGCTAGAATAATTTTTTTTTTTTTTTTAAATGGAAAGAGTTAAAGTACAGTTAAAGATATATTTTAAGTATAAAAAATTAATAGGAACATAGTAGTATACTTAGTGCAAAAACAATATATAAATAGTAAACTATAAGTATGATGTTATGTTAACTTAAAGAAAACTTTCAAATATACTTACAGTATGAAACTACTAAACTAGTAGTTTACTGAGAGTATACTTCAAAGTGTACTTTCATAAACTAAAAAATGTGCTACAAGTATTTGACAAGTAAATCATTAGTATACCTATAAGTTCACTTGTAGTACAGATGCAGTACAAAATAGTTGTAAACTAGTTGTGCACTCAAAGTTATCTTGTGGAAGAACATTGTAGCCAGAGCTACTTCTCTCTGTTTATGTATATGACGAGTCACACAGGTACTGGACTACTCCACAGCGGTTGGCATCCCACTCAGTCTAAAATAGTCAGAATATAAACACTTATTATAGGTATAATAAGTTTGGAAGCTGGATTCAACATGTTCAAACTCATTATACACATTTTGTAAATTTTGAGCAAAAAAAAAAAAGTTACATAGTGTACCTTTAAGAAGATGTACATTATATAGAATGACATAGGCCATGTTTCATTTTCAATTTTCAAGACTTTTTGACTGGTTCACAGTGGCATATTCTAAGAGAACCACTAAATTAAGCTGGGTTGTTTTTACAATAGCCCTCAGAGGGCAAATCTTAGAAAGACGGTAAAACATTTTTATTACTGTCTCCATCATTGCAAAAATGCGGCACTTTGGCACTTGGAATGTGAACTGTGGGATGTAGTTCTTGATAGCTGACTCAGTGCTGCGTCACAGTGATGACCCCTGACTGTGTAACCCCTTTGTATCCATGGCAACAAGGTGCAGGAGATAAGCACAGCAGATGACTTGGGGTCCCGGGCTCTGGCAGGGGATAATGAAGCTATCGGGGCATTAACATTGAACAGAGCCAGGAAGAAGAATGCTGCTAATTAGAGGAAGGAAAGGTGAAGACGATGAAGTTTCTCAAAATAAACCCTCTGAATATTTAGAGAAAAAATTAGCCATAAGCTAGGTATAATAGCAGGTCTTCTGAAAAAGAACACTTATTTTTTATTTATATGCATACTTATAAAATGAGTACTTAATAATAAACTTAATATACTTAAGTGCAAAACTAATTGTAATATTTTTGGACACTTTATGGACTCCATGGACATTTCATGTTAATTGTAATTAACGGACATTGTATTATAGTTAAATAAGTACATTTTATATGCAGTTAGCTAGCTTAACTTTAAAGAGATTTTTCACCCACTTGAGTTGTACTTAAGTACATCTGAAATATGGTTAAAGTTTATTGACGAATATACTGGTAAACTAAAATATACTCGAATGTCATTTCTACTGGAACTTTTATGTCTTGTATTTAAAAATACTTGTAATTACACATTTGTAATGATGAAGTTGCAATTTAGTACATTTAAAATATATTAAATGTAATATTGATTAACACTACAGTTAAAATTATAGTCAAGTACTTTACATGCGCTTTATGTTAGTCAACACATCAAAATAAGTGTACTTATTTAAAGCACATCAAAAGATTATTAAAACAATTATTTACAATGTACATTATAGTAAAAGTTTTAATTTGACATTATTACAAAGTTCACTTTTTAAAAATTTACTTAAGAGTGTTAAACAGAAGAAAGTGCACTCTCTTTAAGTACCATTTAATGGCCTTTTATACAGTTGATATTATATTATCTGCAAGTACAGTTTTTAAAGACATAATTTTAAGACTTTTTCTTAAATGACTTTTTTAAAAGAGTATCTCCTCCTGTATGTTACCACCAGCACAATAGCACAGGTTAATATGCAGAACATGCTAAGTACAGTCAAACTGCGTGTCTGCATTTGCTTACTTGGAAAGTGTGTTTCTGTATAACTTTAACTTCTGTATGACTGTTTCTATTTGAGAACAAACCTGGAAGTCAGTCACTCTGATCTTCCCTCTTTCTTTTTAACCTTCAAAAATATATTTATTATTTCGTTCATATCTACACTTAGAGCAACATTTGATTTCAGTTGTGTCTCCTGTTGAAGTGTCCCTCATTCTTTAAAATGCAAGACAAAACGTCCACCCAAAGCCTAAACATCATGGTCAATCTGCTGAATTTTCCTAATAATACTTTCAGACCAGATCACAGCAACCTTGTGGCAATTGGTGATAAATGCCAAAGCCATACAACTCTCATCAAAAGCAAATAAAGTTGCAGAATGATGATAGATAATGATAATGTGTCTTGAGCAAAGCAGCAGGGGCATCTGTTGGGTTCGGTCATTGACAGGATTTGGATTGCCTCACTTGACTTGATTATCTCTCACACTGCACTTATAGCATACACGTCCGTGTGTGTCCATGTGTGTTTGCGAACACCTCCAGCCCAGGACTGAAGCAATTAAACATGCACCCCATGGCCCTTTAGGGAGATGACATCGTACAGAACGTTCCAAAGTGTAATGAAGAAAACAACTCCAGGGCCGAATGTGCCTCAGCGGAGGCCTCTCATCAGCGCTGTGCGTCTGTAGAGGCACGCTTTCCCCCTAGAGAGAGGAATTTTGTCCATACTCTTCCTAAATAGGCAGCGAACTCAAAAAACACGTAGGTCGCAACCACAAAAACCTCTAGTGGGATGTGCTGGTCATCAGAAGACCATTATTCCTAGTTTATGTTTACTCCAGGGTTCTTCAACACATAATGAATGATAAGCCATTGTTTATCACTCTATAGACAACCATTTTCCTATTATTAGAAAACAGATGAAAATTCTGTTATTTACTCACCCTCATACCAACTTTATAGGCATCTGATAAATGGTGTCCCTAAAGGCTATAGCTTAGGTCCTATGGCATTGTAGTAGTAGGAGGAGTAGGAGTAGTTGTAGGAGTAGTTCACCCAAAAAATTAAAACTAATTTCCTCACCCTTACATCGTTAGTTCACCAAAAATATGAAAACTCTGACGTCATTTCCCCAACCTCATATTGTTCTAAACATGTATGCTTTTATTTTATCTGCGGAACAAAAAATGAAAACATTTTAATCTTTATACAGATATTTTATGTATAGATAAAAAGAATCTTCATTTAACAATCTTACATGAATAACAAACTAAGTTTCGTTGTGTTCCTCACGCAAAGCTATCATTTGATTCCAGCAGACTCACTATTCCTTGGTCTTAAAAAGATCTTGAGATTCTTGTTGAAGCTAATGTTACTTCTCAGTGCTAGCTGACTGTGGTTGACACAAAGTTTGCAAAAGTTCACCGATCTGAAGTTTGGCACCAACAGCGAGTTTGAGGAAGTACAACAACCTCCTAATCTTTGCTGCAAAGTCCCACAAAGCCTGTAAAAACAAACGCAAGGACACAAATGAGAAATTAACAGAGTGTCTAAACCCGTCTTGGAAGATGAATTACCATCGGTAGGATATTTTACAGACCAGGCTTACATAGTACAGTGTTTCATGAGACAAAAGACAAAGATATGAGGATGCCATCAAATCCACTGGGGAATTAGATAGATAGATAGATAGATAGATAGATAGATAGATAGATAGATAGATAGATAGATAGATAGATAGATAGATAGATAGATAGAGTTTAACACTGTGACATTTGTGTCATAAATCACAATGTTTACATCTGGAGGGAATTTGATACTGGGTTAGTAAAAGCTGACAGAAGGTCTGTCTTTATAGGCAGTTAATGGCTTGGAACATTGGTCTGGTCTGTTTGACACATACACAATATGGTGTTTAGTCACAAATTAATTCATTTTTGCTGGTTTAAAAGTGCACTTTTAGAAAGACCTAATAAACAGGGACAAACAATTGCAGATACACTACTTTTAACCAAAATACTGAGTCTGGCCAAACGTACATCTCTTTAAAGCCCTAAAACAGTGACTTTACTCCATGAATAAGAGTTTTGAAATCCATTCCTACAAAGACATCCGTTATTTGTCATTTGAATAAAAACCTAAAGTTGATAAATGAACAAAATGCCTTTGGTTTTCCCATTCACTCTTTTACTCTTTTGCTCCTGCTAATGTGGGTGACCCAGAACACAACTTACAACCGGAGCTTGTGGGTAATTCGAATGACTAGCTGTCACTGACCCAAAGGAAAAAAGGAGTCAGTTTAAATGGAGTCCATCCATGTCTTCCATCACCACAAAAAGCCTTTCTGGACAGTTTGAAAAAAAGACGAATGGGAAAAGACAGGGAAATTGATGAATGTGGGAGATAAATGAGGAGGTATATTGATGTTAACACTTCTCCCACCCTCACAGCGAGTGTCAGTTTCATGAATCGCAGCAAATGCAGCAGTATATTTTTCTGTGACTGATGAGATTTCTTATATTTAGAGAGGAAATATTGCTCTTTAGTGAGTTTTTGAGTGAAGTTTTTTTTGTTGTTGTTGTTATTGTTGAATACTCTGTAAAGTCCAAATAAAAGCCACAAAAAGAGTTTTGAATTTAAATCTGCAGTCCGTAAGTTTTGCCTCTTTGTCGCCATCTCTGTTCGAAACCTGCAATTGCAGTTATTTCCTGGAATTCCCATCTTTAAGTAGCTTTAATTCAAGTCTATTTTTACTCAAAGTATATTAAAAGTTCAAGCATGTCTTTTAATTTATATGCTACTTAAATGTAATTTCTCAGAAGTAGTACTGTTTGCCTTGGGAACAGATCAACAGTGCATACTAGAGACCTAACGCCAATTTTCTCCAGACCTGTTTATACAGAAGGAAACATAATGACAAGAAGAACATTCACACCTTGAACGTTCCTTGTGTTCATCCTGAACAAACAGTTGGAAAGCGCCCCGGCAATGAGACTTCAATGCATCCAGGCATTGATAAACAGAAAGAGGATGCAGGTCAGCCACCTGATACAAAGACAAAACAAATATGGCTGTCATTCTCAGAGTAATAGCACATGTACACTTGCGAATTCCCATTGACTTCTATTGCTTATATCATAATTGAAACATTATTTGGCACGTTTCAGATTTCTAATGAGGACTGTCCGACTTTTTGAATGAGTTACTATATTTGTATGGTCACTTTGGCTCTCACAACTGTGGCAAAATAAAAATAAAGTCATCATCATTACTGTCTCTTAACAGTCAGAATTGTCAGGAGAGATATTTTTTTACAGCTCTTGGGAAACTCTTAATGTTTTATTAGTTTTCATTAAGCGCTCGCCCGCAGCCTTTGTCTTGCCAATTCTGTTTAATAGCAAGTCGTTTTGACAAATCCAAACCAGATTCATTCAATCCAGTTTCGTTCTTGTTCAGACACTTTGTAAGATAAACGCTTTGATTGCCCTAAGGACTTCAGAAAACTATGATAATCAAATATCCAGTGGTTCTAAGGGTATTACGCTTGTAGCGGTTGTTTATAATAACAGTTGAAAGTCTAGTCTTGTAGTATTGATTTTCATCAGTAATTGAGTTTTCAGCCAACCTGATCTTTATCTAGGAAACTGACTCTTAATGTTCTTTTTAGCAGAACTGTTGACTGCAGTTTTACAGGGTCACTTAAAGTTCATAATGCTTTCCTGACCCTTCTGATTCTCAATGAAACTGTTTCCTTTTTCCTCTTAATCAAACAGGGGAAAACCTCTTATAAATATCTTGCTAAGCAATTCTACATCCCATTTATTTGCTGTTGCATTATCTTAACTTATACTCTCCACAAAAGTAACTCAAGAAACTAATCTTAGTGTCCTGAAATCCATTTCTGCCTATACTTTAGTCACTACAAATCAAATCTCACTGTACTTGGTGTACAAACAAATCTTCTATACCTACACATAAGTTGAATGTTTGAAAAATCTGTTAAACTGCAAAGATTACGATCTGCACAATATGGTTAGTGTGTGAAATTCTGATTTGTGGAGTAAGAGGTATGTCTGGTCCAAACTATAGTGAAGCCAGCTTCTTCTCAGCCTCAGATTCCAGATGTTAAATGCAAGACGTTCAGAATGTGTTACAGGTCAAGGACAGTTCAGTCTCTGAAGCACTGTTTTAAAACCTAATGCCTACATAGACAGTTGCCTTCTAAGGGGCCGTTCACATGTGTTCTGGCTTTCCAGAACAACTCAATGGAGTGCAACAAACTGGAACAGAATGCAAGAATCTTGAGATGTGTTTAAAACGTTCTTACTGTTGTGACGCTAGACGCTAAAGGCATCCTAACTAAAATATATTACTCGCAAGTTACTTATTTGAAGCTTCATATCCAGTAAATCTGTGTGGAGTTCAAATAGCATTCGACTCTATTCCAATAGAGTTTGATGTTAGCATGTTGCTAAGCTAACAATGCTAAACACACAAGGTTGTCAAAATTGAATAAAATATGTTTAGAACTGACTTATCTCATGGGGCTAGATGCTAAATGCTTTGCCCCCGGTTTCACAGACAAGGCTTAAACAAGTCCTAGGCTAAAATGCATGTTTAAGCTGTTTCATCTGAAAGCAAATTGCACTGACATATCTTAAAATATGCCAGTATCATTGTTTTGTCTCAAGACTCACATCAGTAATGTTGTTTTCTAGAGTTGAAGTTACTGATTTGAAACACTCATACAGTCACAATTGATTCCAAGATTTTAATGGTAACATGTTGCTAAGTTAACAAGTATAATAATATGTAACACAAATATTGAGTAAAAAGGAGCATTTTAACTTTCTTCATCAATGCTTTTCAGTATTGACTTGTCTCTTTACTCGTCCGCCATCTTGGATTCAATTTTTCATTCATCTTGTTGCATTGCATTCTGGGATTGCCTTCATTACAATCAGTATGTGCAATGCTGCCTATGAATTTGAATTGCTTTGAATACCAAAGGATAGAGAGCAGCTTAATGCTTCATGCCACCTTAAAATGCTCAGTAAGTTTTGTAATATTGAAGTGAATAAACAATGTTCTCTACACAACAAGTTCATTAAGTTTTTATCATTATTCCCTGGTCACGCTTTATTTAGTTTATATGGAACAATTTTTGGGTCTTTAGTCATTACAGATGTGCCAACAGCAATCAAAACAATCGTAGAAAGCCAATACAGCAACTGGAATAATTAAGCAGCTATATTTTCCTCGCCCCTTAGGATATATAGGGCTTCAGAGAGGAAGCAGAGTAAAGTTTATAAGCTTTCTATACGTCACTCTCACTTCAGAGGACTACTTGAAAAATTTGGCACAGATAACCGTACAGTAGGCCAACAGAAGTTCGCTTGCATGATTCTTCGACAGATTGATGTTGTTTTGTACAGACACGCATCCCTTGCTTTAGCAGATGGAAAAGATCTACATGTCCAGGTCCATGTTGATTTTGATTCTGTCTAACAGTCTGCTTATTCAAGTGGTCGGACACAGATGCAATGGCAGGGAGATGTTCTCTTAAATCTTCCTTTTACAGCTGAGAATTCTGCCTTTCCAATGAGCTTCCGACCCTTGGCATTCCTGTGATTTTCCCATCCCTCAAGCTTTACACCCAATCAATAGCCACCAGAACTTGATGAAATTCGAGATAACGAGGGAAACAGACTCCCTGCTGCTTGAGGAGTGACAGAACCTGTCAATAGAGTCCCTCCTCCAGCTAATCAGCCTGTCTGCTATAATGAGAGCACTGTTTCAAACATTCATACCAAAGGAGAAATTGAATAGTCTGATTAGAAGCGTTCACGCAAGCAATCATCACGAGGCCGATCTTTCTTAAAAGGGACAGTTCACCTAAAAATGACAATTCTGTCATTATTTACTCACAGGTTATTTACAAGTCATTCCATATGACAAATTATAGTGGTGAGAAATGTCAAGTTCCAAAAAGAAAAAAAAAAATGCCATGAAAGTACACACAGCTAGAACTACATTGTAAAAACATTTTGTTTAATGTTGCGAAAAGGTTTTAACTTGTATTTTAACATAATAAATATATTCACAATGTTGCACAAACATTATTACGATGTTGTTTGCACATGATGGTGAGTAAATAATGATGGCTTTAATGAGGTTTTATTTTTGGCTGAACTTTAAAGTTTCTTTAAAGCTCTTGAGTTTCTGTGTTCCATTAGAGACACACCTCCTAATTTCTCAGAACTGTCTGTTTTGAAAAGTTTCTCCCTTCTTTGCTCATTTCCATTGCCCTCTGACCTTGTGTGATAGACGAAAGATTGTTACAGGTGTTTGGCAAAGTCCCAGCAAACCTTCTCTGTTTGATGTGTCCATGGATTACAAGCAAATGTTCGCAATTGACTTGCGTCAGACACAAGACAGAGCGCTTGAGTTTTATGATCTCTCGAGACTGTGAACTCGCCAGCACCCCATTCCAACATAAAAGAAGCAAAGCAACTCTGGACTTGATTATCAGAATTTCGTTTTTATTGATATTGGATTAATAAAAATACTTTGTCGAAGAGCTCAAAGCTGAATAGAAGTCTGGGTGGCCTAATTCCATTTCCAAGCCTAATCCACAAGTTTCAGTACGGAAAGAGGAATGGTAATCAAGACATCACCTTTGACCTCTTAAATCTTTAAGGTTTCAGCAACTTGGCCTTTGAAACACTTAACTGAGGCTGAACAAAAGACACACTCCCTGGTGCATCAATGTCACATAGCTGATGTACTGAAAGATGGAGCAGTTTCTGACAGTGTACAAATTGGTGGCCTTTTACTTTTATTTTTAAAGTACCATATAACGCAAACCACATTAAATATCAGTCCCACGCCATTCTTGACTGTATCAAACTATTATAATCATACTCATTGTAGAAAAATATTTTAATGAATAAATTCGATACTTAATTTAATTAACAAAAACACTTAGCTATGTCCCAGATTTTGAACTTCACAAACTTCCAGCGTTTAGTTGATCCTGATAAGCACTCATTGTCACAGTTGTAAACATGACGGCTTTCTTCTTCCATGAAGGGGTTTGTTGTCACAACATCTTTGTTTGCAGGCAAACCGCTAAAGAACGCGTCACAAGTCTCCCAGAACTCCTGTAGAATTCAACCAGATGATGACTTTGAAGCTCCCGAAGTGTTTCCCATTGTGCAGACGTTATGTATGAAACGTTCAGCCAATGATCCGTTGGCATGGCGTCTGAGGCTGAGACTAAGTAATATGTAACTACAATAACTACAATTCAATATTTTTTCCCAAACTAGTTAGCCTCTGCCAAGCAGTGTTGTAATTTTTGTCTAAAATGATTATTAACTCTTTCCAATCCATGTTTTCACTGTTATATGGTAGGGGGCACTATTATGCATCTTCTGAAAGAGTATAAAATCTCTGGATCAAAACACAGGCAAAAAAGAAGAAGCAGAAACAAGTGATAGAAGCATTGCTTACGTGCATGTAATCTAACATGATCATCAGACAGAATATTAGTAATGGGTGAAAAAATGCAAATATATTTTAGACTTATATATACTAAATACCTATATAAAGCTGTATATATAATATATATATATATATATATATATAAACACACATACAGTGCCCTCCACAAATATTGCCACCCTTGGTAAATATGAGCAAAGGTGGCTGTGAAAATAAATCTGCATTGTTTATCCTTTTGATCTTTCATTAAAAAAATTCACAAAATTCTAACCTTTCATTTAAGTAAAACAATTGAAAATGGGGGGGAAAGCTCATTATGAAATAAATGTGTTTCTCCAGTTCACGTTGGCCACAATTATTGGCACCCAATTATTGCAACATCCTTTTCCCAAGATAACAGCTCTGAGTCTTCTTTTATAATGCCTGATGAGTTTGGAGAACACCTGACACGAGATCAGAGACCATTCCTTCATGCAGAATCTCTACAGATCCTTCAGATTCCCAGATCCATGTTGGTGCTTCTTCTCTTCAGTTCACTCCACTCATTTTCTATAGGGTTCAGGTCAGGGGACTGGGATGACCATGGCAGAAGCTTCATTTTGTGCTCAGTGACACATTTTTGCGTTGGTTTTGATGTTTGTTTTGGATCATTGTCCTGATGGAAGATCACCACCGCCCATTATTGGATTTCTAGCAGAAGAGGTCAGGTTTTGATTTTTATCTGTTAGTATTTGATAGAATCCATGATGCCATGTATCTGAACAAGATGTCCAGGACTTCCAGCAGAAAAATGGGCCCACAACATTAAAGATCCAGAAGTATATTTAACTGTGGGCATGGGGTACTTTTTATCCATGTATGCACCAAACCCATCTGGTGGGTTTGCTGCCAAAAATCTCTTTTTTTTTTTTAGTTTCATCTGACCATAGAAGATGGTCCCATTTGAAGTTCCAGTCTTGTCTGACAACTGAATATGCTGGAGATTGTTTTTGGATGAGAGCAGAGGATTTTTCTTGAAACCCTCCTGAACAACTTATGGGGATGTAGGTGCTGTTTATACATTTTTTTAGGCTTTCTGAGACTCAAGACTCAACTAATCTCTGCAATTCTCCAGCTGTGATCCTTGGAGAGTCTTTGGCCACTCAAACTTTCCTCCTCACCGCGCGTTAGGACGATTTAGACACACGTCCTCTTCCAGGCACATTTGTGACATCTTTAGTTGACTGGAACTTCTTAACTATTGCCCTGATAGTGGAAATGGGGATTTTCAATGTGTTCGCTTTTTTCTTATAGCCATTTTCTATTTTGTGAAGCTCAACAATCTTTTGCTGCACATCAGAACTATATTCTTTGGTTTTACTCATTGTGATGAATGATTACGGGAATTTGGCCTTTGTGTTTCCTCATGTTTATACTCCTGTGGAACAGGAAGTCATGGCTGGACAATTTCATGTTCATGATCACCCTGGTGTGCTAAATAAATGTAAATATGAATGGGAATATACTTCAGAGATATTTTAGTCATAAAAAATTCTAGGGGTGCCAATAATTGTGGACAAAGTGTTTTGGAGAAAAACATTTATTTCATAATGTAAGTTTCCCCCCACTTTCAATTCTTTTACTTCAACGAAAGCTTAGAATTTTGTGAATTTTTTGAATGAAAGATCAAAAGGATAAACAATGCAGATTTATTTTCACAGCTGCCTTTGCTATATATATATATATATATATATAAGTGTATGCAAGTTTTTCCTCCTGTAGCAGGCAAGCAGCTTTTTTCTGAAGGTTAAGCTACTGAGGTTCAGTGGCCTTTTGCTGAAGAAAACAAGATGACCTTCAGCCGTATTTCTGACTCTTATCATGGAAAGCAACATCTTGACACCAGCTGATCCCCAAATCCAAACATTTTGTTGCAATGACATGATGTTCTGAATAGTGAAATAAAATTGTTGACAGCAAGCTAAACACATTGATGGATAAAACAAACAATATAATGTATAATTTTAAACATTATTCATTGATGTTTACTTGTGTGGTTGATGTAATTCGCCCGGAATCAATGGCCAAATATCTTGAAAATAAACAACTCAGCAACTCATTAAACACTCGACATTAAGTAATTATAAAGTACATTGTATTATTGCAAGTGCAAAATGACTTTCAGCATTTATGAATGAATTATTCAAAAGTTCTCATGATTCCAGCTGTATCATGTTGACCAGATGTGCATGTCAGTCTTGGTCAGTGCCGCTCTGTGTTGAAGATCTCAAGGCTGAACGTCGTTCCCTCCTCGGTTTTGCAATCCTAATCATTTTATCAATCACAAGTCAATTAGCATGCTAGTTTAGTTGCTAAGTAGCACAGTGTTAAGGTTTCCGTCGCATGTTCAATTATGTCTTACTAACTTTTCCAAACCATCATATTATGAGAAAATGTCATTGACCTCAGGTCAGTGCTTGGGTGTTTTATGATTGGGACACATTAAAGCAAACCATTTCCTTGCTAGACCTGCGAAATACAGTTCCATGCAATCATAAGACTTGAAGAACCTGTACACTGGAACAGCATCTGAACAGCCTGGAAAAGTTTGTCCATCATGCTGATAACTGGACCCAGTGGGACGGGGTGGAGTCACCACCAGATGTGTCTATGAAAGAGATATAAGGAAATGGAGTCTTTTGTGGCCATGCTTGTTGCTAAGTCTGTAGTATAATGAGAAGTTGTGTGTTTAGGAAGTGGGTGGAAAACAGGGATTTTTTTTCCTCATTTATCAGAAATACGGATAAAAAGATTGTGTGGGAAAAGTTCCTGATCCAATGCATGACACACGATCAACACATGCTAGACTCTCAGTGGCCATGATCTCATCGAAAGGCTGTTTCTTTTGCCGACAATAAAATTAAGTCTAGTAAGATTGTGTGATGCAAACTGTGAACACTCTAAATGAACTTAGACCCTAGTGAACAAAAGTCAGACCATCAGAGAGGAACAGATGAGCTTCTGGTGTTTTGGATTAAACTGAATGAGGGTCTTGTTAGACAACTATGTAAACTACTCAGACTCAAAGGTCTTCCTCTTTAGTTTCAATGAGAAAAATAAGACTTGAGGTTCAAAATGAAAAAACAAAAAAAAAAAAAAAAAAAACAGTACAAAACATACATATTGTTACGAATGTGGCTCTCGCGCCTCCTCCTCCGCACCACCGGAGGGAGCCGTCACCTGAATATTGACTGGTTTACATTCGGACTACGTTTCCCATAGGCCCTCATTCCTGGGACTGATTGCGCACACACCTGCATCTCATTACACTCACGCTATTTAAGACACACACACACGCACGCGCACACACGCACACGCACACACACACACACGCACACGCACACACGCGCACGCACGCGCACGCGCACGCACACGCACACGCACACACACACACACACACACACACACACACACACACACACACTCTTTGCGAAGTCTTGATTTGCCCCGGTGATCACTACTGAGCGTTTTCTTGTGGATTGTATTTCTGTTGCCGTTGGACTGTTTATTGGACTGTGTTTGTTTGCCGCCTGCCCTGATCCTTGCCTGTG